>NC_091980.1:235677167-236030493 GCF_044704955.1 Pristiophorus japonicus
AACGTTCACCCGTTCAGCACTGGTTGACTGTATCCACAAGCAGACCATGAGTTTCGCCGTTTTATTTGTATTACTTTGATTCTGGAGGGGTTTTCCCCTCTGTTCCTGTTTCTTGTCGTCCTCCTATGTCTTCTCCAGGTTCCGATCTACAGAGCCCGTCACTGTCGACCAGCCGTGTGTTTCCTGCATCGAGAAAGAAGCAAGGCAGAAAAAAAACCGTCAACAATCAGATTAGTCAGCTGGCGGGGAGGGGGAGGGGTGAGGGAGGAATCTACCAACAACTGCACTCCCGGGAGGGCAACCCCCGCGGCCACTAGCACAACACAAAGACCTTTCACATCACCATTCAACTTAATTACATGCGCGTAACGTTTAATACTACAGTTTCTTGAGATTTTACATCAGAAACGCACTGTTTGGAGATGTAAAATTTGAAAAGGTCATCCGATGTGTTAATCGCTTCCCCCCCCCCATCCCCATTTTTTTTACTGGCTTCCCAGTCTGAGGCTGTTATGTAAACAAGAACAGACAGAGCTGCTGCGTGAAGCGCGAGCGTCTGGAAGGGGCCGGGATTGGAGCGTGAGCGGCGGACCAAGATAATTATAATAACGGACAGCAGTCAGGGCCCAAGTGCTAAGGCGGTGAGCGCTCGGCAATCACACCCCCTCCCGGGTCATTAGCAAAAGCCTTCCGAGAGGCGCGGCTGCAGCTGGCGACTCCAGCCGTACCGAGTCGCAGAGAAAGGTTCCTTTTCAAGCAGCCCCTGCTAAAACTCGCCTGTGTCCGACTGCCGTGGCAGATGTCGGCGCTCTGCCCTACCCTGCTACTGACTGTCGCCTGCTGCTGATGGTCAAAGGAAGCATAGATTTATCTGTTAACGGAAAAGCTCGAGGGCTCGCTATCGCTACTCTATTGAACCTCGATCCCGGAGCCATGCTGGCACTGCCAGACCCAGCGAAAACAATGACTTCGCTGTTTCAAAGTGTCTCTCCCCCCTCCTCCCCCCAAAAGGCACGTCAGTAACGAACAGAAAGCACAATGTAACAGCTGTGGTACATGAAACTCTATTCATCGTTATTTAATTTTTATATTGGGGTGATTTGGCACTTGTTAAACACATCCTCCATACACAATACTGATTAATATGGTTAGTATGATTACGTAAGTGATATGGTAACACACCAGATTTTAAAAGCGTCATGGAATTATCTTTGCAAATGGAATTGCAATATATTTTAAACCATGCATTCAAAAGCGATTAAAGAAACGGTATTAATGTTCTATAATGTACTCCTTTTGTATTCTAAGTGAAAACTTGAAGTTCAGCTGTTGCCAAACCACAAAAAATACGCTCAATTCGTCAGTCATATGAGCCTGACACTGCAACTGTAAATCCTCGACGACCCATCAAGTATATTAAATGGTCTTTTGAATGTAAAGCATTTCGTTGGTGAATTTCAGAGTCATTTACCGATCTCTGCAACGATGTCATGTTAAAACGCTATCTAATTGGAATATGATCGAACATATTCCACCAAATCTGGATTTCCTTCATTTTTTTTAAAGTGTGAAACCAATGTTGAAAAGATAAATTAGAAAGTAGTGATTAAGTGACATCCAGCTATTAGGTTTTAAAAGGCAGTAGGAGGAAGGAAAGACTGAGCAAAGTAAGGAGTTCCAAAGTTTCTCACCTAAAATTTTCTTTTATGGAATGATTATTGCCAAATGCTATTGGATAAATGTGAGGTTATCCACTTTGGGGGCAAAAACACGAAGGCAGAATATTATCTGAATGGCGGCAGATTAGGAAAAGGGGAGGTGGAGCGGGACCTGGATGTCATGGTTCATCAGTCCTTGAAAGTTGGCATGCAGATACAACAGGCGGTGAAGAAGGCAAATGGTATGTTGGCCTTCTTCATAGCTAGGGGATTTGAGTATAGGAGCAGGGAAGTCTTACTGCAGTTGTACAGGGCCTTGGTGAGGCCCCACCTGGAATATTGTGTTGAGTTTTGGTCTCCTAATCTGAGGAAGGACATTCTTGCTATTGAGGGAGTGCAGCAAAGGTTCACCAGACTGATTCCTGGGATGGCTGGTCTGACATATGAGGAGAGACTGGATCAACTGGGCCTTTATACTCTGGAGTTTAGAAGGATGAGAGGGGATCTCATAGAAACATATAAGATTCTAACGGGACTGGACAGGTTAGATGCGGGAAGAATGTTCCCAATGTTGGGGAAGTCCAGAACCAGGGGACACAGTCTTAGGATAAGGGGCAGGCCATTTAGGACTGAGATGAGGAGAAACTTCTTCACTCAGAGTTGTTAACCTGTGGAATCCCCTGCCGAAGAGAGTTGTTGATGCCAGTTCATTGGATATATTCAAGCGAGAGTTAGATATGGCCCTTACGTCTCTCCTCATATGTCAGTCCTGCCATCCCGGGAATCAGTCTGGTGAATCTTCGCTGCACTCCCTCAATAGCAAGAACGTCCTTCCTCAGATTAGGAGACCAAAACTGAACACAATATTCCACGTGAGGCCTCACCAAGGCCCTGTACAACTGCAGTAAGACCTCCCTGCTCCTATACTCAAATCCCCTAGCTATGAAGGCGAACATGCCATTTACCTTCTTCACCGCCTGCTGTACCTGCATGCCAACTTTCAATGACTGATGTAGCATGACACCCAGGTCTCGTTGCACCTCCCTTTTTCCTAATCTTCCGCCATTCAGATAATATTCTGCCTTCGTGTTTTGCCACCAAAGTGGATAACCTCACATTTATCCACATTATACTGCATCTGCCATGCATTTGCCCACTCACTTATCCTGTCCAAGTCACCCTGCAGCCTCTTAGCATCCTCCTCACAGCTCACACCGCCACCCAGCTTAGTGTCATCTGCAAACTTGAGAGATATTACTCTCAATTCCTTCATCTAAATCATTGGTGTCTATTGCAAATAGCTGGGGTCCCAGCACTGAGCCCTGCGGCACCCCACTAGTCACTGCTTGCCATTCTGAAAAGGACCCGTTTATCCCGACTCTCTGCTTCCTGTCTGCCAACCAGTTTTGTATCCACATCAATACATTACCACTGGCTGGAGGAAAGACATTCACCAAGTTGGACCTGACCGTGGCCTACATGACGCAGGAGCTAGAGGAATCTTCGAAAGGCCTTACCTCCATCAACACGCACAAAGGTCTGTTCATCTACAATAGATGCCGTTTGGGATTCGATCGGCCACAGCAATTTCCCAAAGAAGCATGGAGAGCCTGCTAAAGTCGGTTCCGCGCACCGAGGTCTTCCAGGAAGACATACTGGTCACAGGTCGGGACACCATCGAACACTTGCAGAACCTGGAAGAGGTTCTAAGTCGGCTAGATCGTGTGGGACTCAGGTTGAAATGGTCGAAATGTGTTTTCCTGGTGCCAGAGGTCGAGTTCTTAGGGAGAAGAATCGCAGCAGACAGCATCAGATCTACGAACGCCAAGATGGAGGCCATCAAGAACGCGCCGAGACCACAGAATGTGACGGAGCTGCGGTCGTTCCTGGGACTCCTGAACTATTTCGGTAATTTCCTACCCGGGTTAAGCACCTTGCTAGAACCCTTACATGTGTACTATGCAAGGGAGACAACTGGGTATGGGGGAAATCACAAATGGCTGCTTTTGAGAAAGCCAGAAATCTGTTATGTTCCAACAAACTGCTTGCTCTATATAACCCATGTAAACGATTAGTGCTAGCTTGCGATGCATCTTCATACGAGGTTGGGTGTGTGTTACAACAAGCTAACGAATCGGGAACATTGCAACCGGCCGCCTATGCGTCCAGGAGTTTGTCCACGGCCGAAAGGGCTTACAGCATGATTGAAAAAGAAGCACTGGCATGTGTTTACGGGGTGTAAAAAATGCACCAGTATCTGTTTGGTCTCAAGTTTGAGCTAGAAACTGACCATGAGCCGCTCATATCGCTATTCTCAGAGAGTAAAGGGATTAACACCCAATGCCTCTGCCCGCATCCAAAGATGGGCGCTCACGCTGTCTGCATACAACTATGTAATGCTCTCAGTCGGCTACCATTGCCCACTACCGGGATGGAAATGGCACAGCCTGTAGACTTGTTCTTGGTGGTGGATGCATTTGAAAATGAAAGGTCATCCATTACGGCCCGCCAGATCAGGACCTGGACCAGCTAGGATCCTTTACTGCCCCTGGTAAAAAAAATTGTGTCCTCCATGGGAGTTGGTCCAGCGTCCCAGCAGAGATGCATGAAGAGATCAAGCCGTTCCAGCGGCGCAAAGACGAAATGTCCATACAGGCGGACTGTCTTTTGTGGGGTAATCATGTGGTTTTGCCTAAGAAAGGCAGGGAAACGTTCATAAGCGGCCTGTTCATACGCGATCTACACACTACCCACCCAGGGTAATGATGAAAGCTATAGCCAGATCTCGTGTGGTGGCCTGGCATCGACTCAGACTTAGAGTCATGCGTGTGCCAATGCAACACTTGCTCTCAACTGAGCAATGCACCCAGAGAGGCACCACTAAGTTTGTGGTCATGGCCCTCCAAACCGTGATCTAGGATCCACGTTGACTTTGCGAGCCCATTTCTCGGCAAAATGTTTTTGGTTGTTGTGGATGCTTATTCAAAATGGATTCAATGTGTAATAATGTCTGTAAGCACGTCCACTGCTACCATCGAAAGCCTACGAGCCATATTTGCCACGCACGGCCTTCCTGATGTCCTTATCAGCGACAATGGGCCGTGCTTCACCAGTGCTGAATTCAAGGAATTCATGACCCGCAATGGGATCAAGCACGTCACATCTGCCCCGTTCAAGCCTGCATGCAACAGCCAGGCAGAACGGGCAGTCCAAACAATCAAGCAAAGTTTGAAACGTGTGTCGGAAAGCACCCTGCAGACCCGCCTGTCCCGAATCCTGCTCAGCGACTGCACCAGACCCCACTCGCTCACTGGGGTTCGCCCAGCCGAGCTGCTCATGAAAAGGGCGCTCAAAACAAGGGTCTCTCTTGTCCACCTTGATCTCCACGATCACGTCGAGGGCAGGCGGCATCAACAAAGCATGTACCATGATCGCGCAAACTTGTCACGCGATATTGAAGTCAATGACCCTGTATTTGTACTCAACTATGGACATGGTCCCAAATGGCTTGCTGGCACTGTCATAGCCAAAGAAGGGAGTAGGGTGTTTCAGGTCAAACTTGCCAATGGACTACTTTGCACAAAGCATTTGGACCAAACCAAACTGCAATTCACAAACAGCCACAAGCAACCCGAAGAGGAGACCACCAACTTCGACCCTCCAACACACACACAAGTGGCAACCGACATCACGGTTGACTACGAAGCTGAACTCACCATCCCCAGCAAGGCCAGCTGCCCACGAAGAACCAACCAACTCACCCACACCTGCATTTGTACCGAGACAACCGCCAAGGGAGCGAAAAGCCCCAGATCGTCTCACCCTGTAAATAACTGTACTATTGACTTTGGGAAGGAGTGATGTTATGTATGTAGCCCGAGGCAACCTGTATCATAGCGCCACCAGAGGGCCTACCTGTTGGAGTCCCAAGGGATCCCAGCATCCCTTGGGAGCACTGTATATAAGCAGGCCTCCCATGCTGTACGAGCACTCTGGAGTTTAAATAAAGGAGCTAAGGTCACACTTACTCATTGTCTACAGTGCTCAGTTGCATTATTTTATTCTGGGCATAACACAGATCATATCATATATTTAAGGAGGAGCTTATTGGCACTAGCAACATGCTCTGATTGGCTCGCCATGATCAGGTGATCTGATTGCTCATTGGTCCCCTTGGAGGATAAGACACACCCAACAGTTTCTCTCGAATGTGTCTGGACCGCCAGGCCCAAGTTCTCAGTGACTTTCCAAAATGTAATTCAAGCCATTCTAACTGCCATCTCCAGACAGGATAGAGCTTCCCCGCCATCCCCACGCCCAAGTTCCTTCCCCATCCCAGCCCAAGTTCCTGACCCTCCCCCAGCCCAAGTTCCTGCGCCCCCCCCAGTCCAATTTTCGCCCCCCCCCCCCGCCCAGCCCAAGTTCCTGCCCCCCCCACCCCCCAGCCCAAGTTCTTGAACTTACCAGCGCCACCCCCCCTCCCCCCACCACAGACGGCGCAGCAGAGATGGGGCATTGTGTGGGTGTCACGGATTGTTAACAAGTTTAGTGGGTATGTGACAGTGTTGTGACTTCCACATTTCATCCACTCCAATGATGTCCCTTGTCATACGCGCACCGAGCTTTGAGAAATCCGATGTGGGTGTAAAGGGGGTGTGGTTGGAATAAAGTGATCCGTCTTCCCTGAGTTCCCTCTCTCCCTTCCGATCCCCACAGTCTCTCCCTCTACCCCCCCCACCCCACTCTCCCTCTCTCTCTCCCTCATCCCCCCCACACTCTCCCTCTCTCACCCCCTCACTCTCCCTCTCTCCTCCCCCACTCTCTCCCTCTCTCTCCCCCCCATTCTCTCTCTCTTTCCTTACCCCCCACTCCACAGTCTCTCCCCCCCAATTCTCTCTCTCTCGCTCCTTCCCCCACCTCCACAGTCGCTTCCCCTCTCTCGCTCTCTTTCCCCTCTCTCTCTCTCTTCCACCACTCTCTCTCACTCCCTCCATCTCTTCCCCCTCTCCCTCCCTCTCTTCCCCCTCTCCCTCCCTCTCTTCCCCTCTCCCTCCCTCCCTCCCTCTCTCCCTCCCTCTCTCTCTCTCTCCCTCTCTCTCCCTTCCCCCCCTCCTCTTCCCCCTCTCTCTCCCTATACCCCCTCTCTCTCTCCCTCCCTCCCTCTCCCTCTCTTCCCCCCTCTGTCTCCCCCCTCTCTCTCTCCCTCTCTTCCCCCCTCTCTCTCTCCCTCTCTTCCCCCCCTCTCTCTCTCCCTCCCTCTCTTCCCCCTCTCTTCCCCCCCACACTGCCTCGCTCTCTTCCCACCCCACACTCCCTAGCTCTCTTCCCCCCCCCACACTCCCTCGCTCTCTTCCCCCCACCCCACACTCCCTCGCTCTCTTCCCCCACTCTCTTCCCCCCACACTCCCTCACTCTCTTTCCCCCCCACACTCCCTCGCTCACTTCCCCTCCCCACGTTCCCTCGCTCACCTCCCCTCCCCACACTCCCTCGCTCACTTCCCCTCCCCACACTACCTCACTCACTTCCCCTCCCCACACTCCCTAGCTCTCTTTCCACCCCCCACATTGCCTCGCTCACTTCCCCTCCCCACACTCCCTCGCTCACTTCCCCTCCCCACACTCCCTCGCTCACTTCCCCCCCCCACACTCCCTCACTCTCTTCCCCCCCCACACTCCCTCACTCTCTTTCCTCCCACACTCCCTCACTCTCTTCCCTCCCACACTCCCTCGCTCACTTCCCCTCCCCACACTCCCTCGCTCACTTCCCCCCCCAAACTCTCACTCTTTTCCCCCCCACACTACCTCGCTCTCTTTCCCCCCCCAACACTCCCTCACTCCCCGTCTCTCTCTCTCTCTCTCTTCCCCCGTCTCTCTTTCTCTCTCTCTCTCCCCCCCCTCTCTAACTCGTGCCCCCCCCCCACCGTTCCTCTCCCCCCATCTCTTTCCCTCCGTGTCTCTCTCTCTCTCCCTCCCCCCACAGACTCTCTCCCTCCCCCCCAGTCCCCCTCTCCGCCCCCCAGTCTCTCTCTCTCCATCTCCCCCTCCAGTCTCTCTCTCTCCCCCTCCCCCCACAGTCTCTCTCTCCCCCTCCCCCAGTCTCTTTCTCTCTTCCCCCTCCCCCACCAAAAGTCTCTCTCCAACCCCCCCAGTCTCTCTCTCTCCCTCCCCCCCACCCCCCGCAGTCTCTCTCCCCTCCCCCCAGTCTCTCTCTCCCCCCCCCGTCTCTCTCCCTCTCTCCCCCCCCCAGTCTCTCTCTCCGTCCCCCCTCCAGTCTCTCTCTCTCTCCCCACCCCACCCCAGTCTCTCTCTCTCCCCCCCACCCCCACCAGTCTCTCCCTCTCTCCCCCCCCCCAGTCTCTCTCTCCGCCCCCCCTCCAGTCTCTCTCTCTCTCCCACCCCACCCCAGTCTCTCTCTCTCCCCCCCACCCCCACCAGTCTCTCTCTCTTCCCCTCCACCAGTCTCTCTCTCTTCCTCCCCCCAGTCTCTCTCTCTTTCCCCCCTCCCGTGTCTCTCTTTCCCCCCCCGCCTCCATCTCTCTCTTTCCCCCCCCCTCCGTCTCTCTCTTCCCCCCCCCCCTCCGTCTCTCTCTTTCCCCCCCCCCTCCCGTCTCTCTCTTTCCCCCCCCCGTCTCTCTCTTTCCCCCCCCCCCCAAGTCTCTCTCTCCCCTCCCAGTCTCTCTCTCTCCTCCCCCCCCCACTGCGCAGTCTTTCTCTCTCTCTCTCCCCCCCCAGTATCTTTCTTCATCCCCCCCAGTATCTTTCTCTCTCCCCCCAGTCTCTCTCTCTCCCCCCCTCACCGTCTCTTTCTCTCCCTTCCCCCCCCCCCCCAGTCTCTCTCTCTTCCCCCCGCCAGTCTCACTCTCTCTCCTCCCCCCCACCCCCAGCAGTCTCTCTCTCATCTCCCCCCCAGTATCTTTCTCTCCCCCACCCCCACTCACTCCCCGCTCCCTCTCCATCCCCCCAGTATCTTTCTCTTCCCCCCCCCAGTCTCTCTCTCCCCCTGCCAGTCTCTCTCTCTCCCCCCCCAGTCTCTCTCTCTCTCCCCCCCCCACACCCCGTCTCTCTCTCTCTCCCCCCCTACACCCCGTCTCTCTCTCTCCCCCCCACACCCCGTCTCTCTCTCCCCCCCATCTCTCTCTCTCCCGCCCCCGCCAGTCTCTCTCTCTCTCTCTCCCCCTCCCCCCAGCCTCCCACACCCCCCAGTCACTCTCTCTCTCCCTCCCCCCCAGTCTCTCTCCCTCCCTGTCACCCCCCAGTCTCTCTCTCTCTCTCTCTCCCTCCCCCAGTCTCTCTCTCTCTCCCTCCCCCAGTCTCTCTCTCTCTCTCTCCCCCCCAGTCTCTCTCTCTCTCCCTCCCCCTCCAGTCTCTCTCCCTCCCCCTCCAGTCTCTCTCTCTCCCTCCCCCCGTCTCGCTCTCCCTCCCCCCAGTCTCTCGCTCCCTCCCCCCAGTCTCTCTCTCTCTCCCTCCTCCCCCGTCTCACTCTCCCAACCCTCTCCCGCCCCCCCCCCAGTCTCTCTCTCTCTCTCTCCCCCTCCCCAAGTCTCTCTCTCTCTCCCTCCCCCAGTCTCTCTCTCTCTCCCTCCCCCAGTCTCTCTCTCCCTCCCCCCTCCAGTCTCTCTCCCTCCCTCCCCCCTCCAGTCTCTCTCTCTCTCCCCCCTCCAGTCTCTCTCTCCCTCCCCCCTCCAGTCTCTCTCTCCCTCCCCCCTCCAGTCTCTCTCTCTCTCCCCCCCCATCTCTCTCTCCCTCCCCCCAGTCTCTCTCTCTCTTTCTCCCTCCCCCGTCTCTCTCTCCCAACCCTCCCCCGCCCCCCCAGTCTCTCTCTCTCTCCCCCTAACCCCTCCCCAAGTCTCTCTCTCTCTCTCCCTCCCCCCTCCAGTCTCTCTCTCTCTTCCCCCCCCCAGTCTCTCTCTCTCTTCCCCCCCCAGTCTCTCTCCCTCCCCCCCAGTCCCTCTCCCTCCCCCCCAGTCCCTCTCCCTCCCCCCCCAGTCTCTCTCCCTCCCCCCCCAGTCTCTCTCCCTCCCCCCTCCCTAGTCTCAACTCTCTCTCTCTCTCTCCCTCCCCCCCAGTCTCTCTCTCACCGCCCCCCCCCAGTCTCTCTCCCCCCCCAGTCTCTTTCCCCCCCCGCATATCTCTCTCTCTCCCTCCCCCCCATATCTCTCTCTCTTCCTCCCCCCCCCCCCCAAGTCTCTCTCTCTCCCCCCCATCTCTCTCTCTCTCTCCCCCCATCTCTCTCTCCCCCCCATCTCTCTCTCTCCCCCCCTCCCCACCTCTCTCTCTTCCCCCCCCCACCTCTCTCTCTCTCCCCCCCCCCGCGAGTCTCTCTCTCTCTCCGTTCTCCCCCTCCCATCCCCAGTCTCTCTCTCTCCCATCTCCAATGTTTTCTCTCTCTCAAAAGGCAGCAAAAATGTTCATGTAGATAATCAGCAATATTCTAGGCAAAAGACCTGAAGATAATCCATAGCTAGAGACACGCGGCATAACTCCAGCTTACAATACAGGCTCGACTTCTGGTATCTGGTTCGAGGAGTCTGCGCATGAGCAGGATGTCGGTGGCGGAGGTATGCATGTGTAGACGTCGGGGGCGGAGTCCTGTGCACGCAGGCGCAGAGGGACGCTCAAAAAACTAGTGCAAATAATCACTATATTTAACTAAAGCAATACTATTTGTACCTGAATCGAGGAAATTGACTACTTTTGTGACTATCTTTGCGATTAGAGCCCATCACTGTTTATTGGGTTGCAATGTCTAAAAAAGTAGGTCTTGTATGGGACAAGTCAAGTAACAATGGTTACAGTCAGACACATCATTTTAAAGAGATGTTTCACTGTAATAAAAAAATAGGGAAGTGATTTATTAAAACTTGGAAGAGGAGACATGGGCCCTGATATTAACGGGAGGGGTGAGAGGGAGCCCAGTAGCAGGCAAAGAACCCGGCAAGGTCATGGAGGCTCTGCCGATATTAACAACAGGGCCTCATTTAAATAAATCAATGCAGACTCTCGAGCGACAGCTGGCCAGATTGACTGCCTGGCTGGAGGGCAGCAGCAAAAATTAGTGGCAGAAGGACGCAGCCCGTGACCCATGGGAAGTGGCACTCCTGCTCCTCCTGGCTCACAAGCAGCTTAAAAACAGGAAAAGTTTAAAATTTACCTGGGGCTCTACTGGCCAGTCAGCTCCTCCTGCCCTGTTGCCCTGTCCGGCAACAGACAGCATAGGACTTCCCCTGTAGTGCAGATAAAAATAAGTCACGGTGCGGATGACATTGTCGGGCCGTGACTTACACATTTTAGGTAGGCTCCTACCTGCTTTTAGTGGGAGCCTCGTTCAGGGCGTGAACCATCATCGTAAAAGGACCGAAACCATTGTTTTCAGTCCCCGCCACAAAATCTGTTCCCTAGCCATTGACTCCATCCCTCTCCCTAGCATCTGTCTAAGGTTAAATCACACTGTTCCCAACTTTGGTGTCATAGTTGATCCTGAAATGAGCTTCCAACCACACATCCACGGCACAACTAAGATCGCCTATTTCTACATGCATAACATCGCCCGTCTCTGCCCTGCCTCAGCTCTTCTGCTGCTGAAACCCTCATCCACACCTTTGTTACCTCCACACTTGACTATTCCAAAAATAAAAAAGGGAAGGTGGCTCAACCATGGCTAACAAGGGAAATTAGGGAAAGTGTTAAATCCAAGGAAGAGGCATATAAATTGGCCAGAAAAAGCAGCAAACCTGAGGACTGGGAGAAATTTAGAATTCAGCAGAGGAGGACTAAGGATTTAATTAGGAGGGGGAAAATAGAGTATGAGAGTAAGCTTGTAGGGAACATAAAAACTGACTGCAAACGCTTCTGTAGATATGTGAAGAGAAAAAGATTAGTGAAGACTAATGTAGGTCCCTTGCAGTCAGAATCAGGTGAATTCATAATGGGGAACAAGGAAATGGCAGACCAATTGAGCAAATACTTTTGTTCTGTCTTCATTAAAGAAGACACGAATAACCTCCCGGAAATACTAGGGGACCAAGGGTCTAGCGAGAAGGGGGATCTGAGGGAAATCCTTATTAGTCAGGAAATGGTGTTAGAGAAATTGAAGGGACTGAAGGCCGATAAATCCCCAGGGCCTGATAGTCTGCATCCAAGAGTATTTAAGGAAGTAGCCCTATAAATAGTAGATGCATTGGTGGTCATCTTCCAACATTCCATGGACTCTGGTTCAGTTTCTATGGATTGGAGGGTAGCTAATGTAACCCCACTTTTTCGATCTTACAAAGGCCTTTGACATGGTCAACGGTGAGGGTCTATGAAGCGTTCTCCCCCGTTTCGGATGCCCCCAAAAGTTTGTCAACATCCTTCGCCTGCTTCACGATGACATGCAGGCCGTGATCCTTACCATCGGATCCTACAGACCCAATTCAATTCCCGACTGGGATCAAACAGGGCTGCGTCATCGCTCCAACCCTCTTCTCAATCTTCCTCGCTGCCATGCTCCACCTCACAATCAACAAGCTCCCCGCTGGAGTGGAACTAAACTACAGAACCACTGGGAAGCTGTTTAACCTACGCTGCCTCCAGGCTAGGTCCAAGAACACCCAACCTCTGTCATTGAGCTGCAGTATGCGGACGACGCTTACATCGGCGCACATTCAGAGGCTGAACTCCAGGATATAGTCAATGTATTCATTGAGGCAATTGAAAGCATGGGCCTTACGCTTAAGATCCGTAAGACAAAGGTCCTCCACCAGCCTGTCACCGCCGCACAGCACTGCCCTCCAATCATCAAGATTCACGGTGCGGCCCTCGACAACGTGGACCATTTCCCATGTCTCGGGAGCCTCTTATCAACAAAGGCAGACCTTGATGCGGAGATTCAACATCACCTCCAGTGTGCCAGTGCAGCCTTTGGCCGTCTGAGGAAAAGAGTGTTTGAAGACCAGGCCCTCAAATTTACCACCAAGCTCATGGTGTACAGGGCTGTAGTAATACCCGCCCCCCTGTATGGATTCGAGACATGGACAATGTATAGAAGGCACCTTAAGTCGCTGGAGATATATCACCAACGATGTCTCCGTAAGATCCTGCAAATCTCTTGGGGGGACAGGTGCATCAACATCAGTGTCCTCGACCAGGCTAACATCCCCAGTATTGAAACAATGACCACTCTCAATCAGCTTTGCTGGGCAGGCCACATAGTTCGCATGCCAGATACGAGACTCCCGAAGCAAATGCTTTATGCGGAGCTCCTTGGTGGTAAACGAGCCAAAGGAGGACAGCGGAAACGTTAAGGACACCCTCAAAGCCTCCCTGGTAAAGTGCGACATCACCACTGACACCTGGGAGACCCTGGCCGAAGACTGTCCGAGGTGGAGAAAGTGCATCCGGGAGGGCGTTGAGCTCTTCGAATCTCAACGCAAAGAAAGTGAAGAGGCCAAGCGCAGGCAGCGGAAGGAGCACGCGGCAAACCAGCCCCACAAACCCCTTCCCTTGATGAATGTCTGTCCCACCTGTGACAAGGTCTATGGCTCTCGTATCGGACTGTTCAGCCATCAAAGAACTCACTTTGGGAGTGGAAGCAAGTCTTCCTCGATTCCAAGGGACTGCCTATGAAGATGATGACTTTTTAAAAAAGGAGGGAGAGAGAAAACAGGGAATTAGAGACCGGTTAGCCTGACATCGGTGGTGGGGAAAATGCTGGAATCAATTATTAAGTATGTAATAGCAGCGTATTTGGAAAGCAGTGACAGGATCGGTCCAAGTCAGCATGGATTTATGAAAGGGAAATCATGCTTGACACATCTTCGAGTTTTTTGAGGATGTAACTAGTAGAGTGGATAAGGGAGAACCAGTGGATGTGGTGCATTTGGACTTTCGAAAGGCTTTTGACAAGGTCCCACACAAGAGATCAGTGTGCAAAATTAAGGCACATGGTATTGGGGGTAATGTATTGACGTGGATAGAGAACTGGTTGGCAGACAGGAAGCAAGGAGTAGGAATAAACAGGTCCTTTTCAGAATGGCAGGCAGTGACTAGTGGGATGCCGCAGGGTTCAGTGCTGGGACCCCAGCTCTTTACAATGTACATTAATGATTTAGACAAAGGAATTGAATGTAATATCTCCAAGTTTGCAGATGACACTAAGTTGGGTGGCAGTGTGAGCTGCGAGGAGGCTGCAGGGGGACTTGGACAGGTTAGGTGAATGGGCAAATGCATGGCAGATGCAGTATAATGTGGCTAAGTGTGAGGTTATCCACTTTGGTGGAAAAAACAGGAAGGCAGATTATCTGAATGGTGACAGATTAATAAAAGGGGAGGTGCAACGAGACCTGGGTGTCATGGCACATCAGTCATTGAAGGTAGTCATGCAGATACAGCGAGCAGTTAAGAAAGCAAATGGCATGTTGGCCTTCATAGTGAGGGGATTTGAGTATAGGAGCAGGGAGGTCTTACTGCAGTTATACAGGGCCTTGGTGAGACCACACCTTGAGTATTGTGTGCAGTTTTGGTCACCTAATCTGAGGAAGGACATTCTTGCTATTGAGGGAGTGCAGCGAAGGTTCACCAGACTGATTCCCAGGATGGAAGGACTGACATATGAAGAAAGACTGGATCGACTAGGCTTATATTCACTGGAATTTAGAAGAATGAGAGGCGATCTCATCGAAACATATAAAATTCTGACGGGATTATACAGGTTAGTTGCAGAAAGAATGTTCCCGATGTTGGGGAAGTCCAGGGGTCACAGTCTAAGGATAAGGGGTAAGCCATTTAGGACCGAGATGAGGAGAAACCTCTTCACTCAGAGAATTGTGAACCTGTGGAATGCTCAACCACAGAAAGTTGTTGAGGCCAGTTCGTTAGATATATTCAAAAGGGAGTTAGATGTGACCCTTATGGCTAAAGGGATCAAGGGATATGGAGAGAAAGCAGGAATGGGGTACTGAAGTTGCATGATCAGCCATGATCATATTGAATGGTGGTGCAGGCTCGAAGGGCCAGATGGCCTACTCCTGCACCTACTTTCAATGAGCCCAAGTTTCGAGCCGTGCCTAGAACGGCGCAGTCCCGACCTGGACGCCCGTTTCTCGCGCCACAAAGTGCGCCTAAAAAAAACCTCTGTATAATCCACGTCCCTGCAGGTCCTCTGGCAGGAGCTGTAGGGGGCGGAGCCAGGTCCCTGCGCCGAAAACAGTGCCGGGACCTCTGCACATGCGCGCTACAGTGGGCACGCAAGTGCAATAGCTCCAGGCGCCCGAAACTGTGTGGGAGGGGCCCGAAGCACGCAGTCCCTAGCCCTGGCCGAATGGCCTCACTGGGGCTGCGTGAATAAGGCTCCTCCCACGGCCAGCTCCTGCTTCCTCCCGACCCAACTCGACTCCCGCTTCCCCCCCCCCCCGCCTCCAGACCGGACCCGACATCCGCTCCCCCGCCCCCGGACCGGACCCGACCCGACACCCGTTCCCAGACCGGACCCGACACCCGCTCCTCTCCCCGCCCCCGGACCGGACCCGACACCAGCCCCGCCCCCCCCCCCCCCCCGCCTCCAGACTGAATCCGACCTGACCTCCCTCCCCCCGACCTGACCTCCCTCTCCCTCCCTCCCTCCCCCACCTCTCCCTCCCTCCCTCCCCCCGACCCGAACCGAACCGAACCGAACCGATCCAACGCCACCTACCTGTAAAATCTGGTGCTGGGGACGGGCCCTGCCCGAAGTCTCGGGCCCGGCCCATTCAGCCTCCCTCCCCCTTCTCCTTCCCCCCCACCCTCCCCAATCTCCTTCCCCCCCCTCCCCAATCTCCTTCCCCCCCTCCAATTTCCTTCTTCCCCCCCCAATCTCCTTCCCCCCCATCTCCTTCCCCCCATCTCCTTTCCCCATCCCATCCCCCCCCATCTCCTTTCCCCCCATCCCCCCCAATCTCCTTTCTTCCCCATCCCCCCCAATCTCCTTTCTCCCCCCTCCCCCCTTCCCCTTCTCCCCCTTCCCTCCCTCCGCTCCCCCCCTCTCTCCCTCTACCCCCCTCGCTGTCAGAAACACAGACACTGACAAACAGAGAATGAGACACAGACAGACAGACAGACAGACAGAGAGATAGAGACACTGACAGAGACACACTGGGGGGGCATCCCAGCACGCTGTTGGAGGGCTCCCGGTGCTGCAGTCGGTAAGTAGAAAATGTTTTATTTATTGATTTAAAAAAAATTATTTCTTATTAATTTTTTTTGATTGATTTATTGGTTGATTTATTGATGTATTTATCATTTATTATTGATGATGGCTCTTTATTTGTAAAACTGAAGTGTTTAATGTTTGTAAACTTCCCTTTAAACACCCCCCCCGCACCATTCCCTACGCCTGATTTGTAACCTACACCTGATTTTCTAAAGTGTAGACAAGGTTTTTTCGAGCGTACAAAAATCTTCACTTACTCCATTCTAAGTTAGTTTGGAGTAAGTTTTCACTCACAAAACTTTGAAATCAGGCGTAAGTGGCCGGACACGCCCCCTTTTGAAAAAAAAATTCTGTTCCAAAGTGAAACTGTTCTAACTGACTAGAACTGGAGCAAACTAAATGACGAGAATTCCGATTTCTAAGATACTCCGTTCTATACCAGTTGCTCCTAAAAATCAGGAGCAAATCATGTGGAAACTTGGGGCCTAAGTTTCTATGTTTCTATGCACTCCTCCCAAATTCTACACTATATAAACCCGACATCATCCAAAACTCGGCTGCCCATGTCCTAGTTCACACCAAGTCCCGTTCACACATGATCCCTGTGCTCGCTGATCTATATTAGCTCCTGCTTAAGTAATGCATTGATTTCAAAATTCTCATAATTGATTCCAATCCCTCCATGGCCTCACCCCTCCCTATCTCTGTAATCTCCTCCACCCCACAACCCTTCAAGATATCTGTACTCTTCTAATTCTGCCCTCTTGAGCATCCCGAATTATAATCACTCAACCATTGGTGGCCATGCCTTCAGTTGCCTAGGCCATAAGCTCTGGAATTCCCTGCTTAAACCTTTCTGCCTCTCTATCCTCCTTTAAGATTGCTCCTTAAGACCTACCTCTTTGACCAAGTCTGCCCTAATTTCACCTTGCGTGGCTTGGTGTCAAACATTTGTCTTGTAACACTTCTGTGAAGTGCCGTGAATTTTTACTACGTTAAAGGTGCTATATATCTACAAGTTGTTGTTGTAAATATTACAGTGGCTTGGAAAGGTGTCGGGTTGCTCGATCCTGGTATTTTAACCTACCCCAGACCCTGTACCGCCGATCGAGAAGGGGGATGGGGGTTAAAATCGAGGCCATGAAGTCACAAAAAAATCTTGCATTAACATTTCAATCCTGCTTGCAAGACATGTAATTTGACTTGTCTAAA
This sequence comes from Pristiophorus japonicus, assembly GCF_044704955.1. Taxonomy (NCBI): domain Eukaryota; kingdom Metazoa; phylum Chordata; class Chondrichthyes; family Pristiophoridae; genus Pristiophorus; species Pristiophorus japonicus. Next base: position 235,694,202 of record NC_091980.1, read on the forward strand.
GCTATTATTAGATGGTATCATGTATCTAGCCAGATGATGGACAAAAGCCTTAAAACCTACAACTAAACAAATAGGTCTTAATAACATAACAGCATCATATCAATTAGGCAAATGCAAACAACACAGCAAAACATTAACTCCACAGCACCCTACTTTACCTCAAATTTACTTAATAGAGTTAATACATTTCTTACCAAAAAATGATAATCATGTAATTATAATCAGCTGAACTGACAAAACCAAACCTTGCTAAGTTGCATTCAATGTGCACTAAAGGCAACACGTAGAAATTAATGACTATTGTTCTAAAGAAAAGCACAGTATGCTCCTTAACTGCTGGTTCAGCATTTCACAAAGGTGATAATTTTTCAACACACTCCATTAGCTTTAATATGCTTAGCTACTAGGCAAACATTAGGAAGAGCAATGTTTGCAAGATTTTGATAGAAGAGATATTTTATTTTAGAGTTCTTTGGCAGGTTTTAAAGGTCACAATCAAATGGAATTCTGACAATCAGTCTAGTCTTTGGCAGATGGAAATGTACTGGACAGAATTGATGCCATTTTATCATTATACATTTCTTGGTGTTTTTAGGCTTTCTGCCATGAAATATACTGTATAAAACATATTCTAAAGCATCAGAAGATGTGATAGATGTTCATATAAAGGACACACTTGGTACAAAAACTTCAGAGATCACAGGTTTGAAGTGTGGAGAATGCAAACACCTATGCATCAAGATCACGCCTCTGAGGTGACTGATGACAAGTCACACCTCACCTCGAACACTAATACTTTAACTGGATGAAAAGTTTTGCTCTCACAACTCAACTTAGGAAAAACATGCAAACATAAGATTGAAGTAACATACATCCCAAATGATAGATCAATGTAGCAATGATGCAGAATTGCTACATTATCTTGTTAAGAGCACTCTTCTGCTACAGGTGCCTGCTTACAGCAACTTGTGCCAGCAGACTCAAGTTATACTTTGAGTTTTGCATCATTATCTGGCCAGGAAAAATCATGCTCTACTCATTATTTCTGTGCTAACACTGAAAGAGCTGAAAGTGGAATTTTAAAAGTTCATCGCCTAGAAATTTGATGGCACTGTGCCGGGCCCCAAAGCGTCTAACATTTCACGCCGGAAGTTTGCCGCCTGCCATATTGGTATAATCATCCGAAGAGTCGTCACAGCCTAATGTCTGTTTGAGGACACCTTCATAAAATTGGGCTGCCTTGAATGTAGCCAGCACTAGGTCAGGAAAATTAGGTCTACATGCAGCCTCACCAGTGGTCCTCAAACGCTGCCACCAAAAAGGTCAATTAAAAAAAATACTTACCTGAATGCAGAGGCGGGAGGTGCAGTAATGCTCCTCTTGGCGCCATATTTAAATCAGGGACTGCTGCCTGGTACCACTCGTCGCCCTCACGATCACTCCTCCCACAGTCATCCACCTCACTCCCGATCACTTCACCCAAGACTTACCTGAGGGGCGCTGCCGGCAACACTGCAGCCCGAAATTCAAATCGTCTTTGTAAAGTCCTTACTCTACAGCATGAAACCACACGAGGCACATTCCAGGGACAAGACAACTCTGTGACCTTCGCTCTTTATTACAGCACTCCAGAAGTGAAGACCCTGCGTGGGACCTCCCTTTATATACCAGTGTGATCAGGTAAGGAGTGTCTCCCACAAGTTCACCCCCTGTGGTCAAGATGTGCATCTAAGTTGAGTGTATACAGTCATATAGTGGTGTTACATTGTAGTTACAAACATGACATCACCTTCACCCCCCCCCCCCCCAAAGTCTTACTGGGATCATAGGTTCAGTCTTTCAGGTGGTCTACGCTCCCTCGTGGAGCGCCGCAGTTGGGGCTCTGGTTGTTGGACGCTGATGTGAGTGTCTGTCACCTGTGGTGATTCCGGCCTGTCCGGGCTGACCTCAGGAACTGTGCATTCTTACGAATGCTCTTGTTGCAAGTTCGCTGGCGGTAGTGTGAGCTCCATCTCATGGTCTTCGTCAGGTTCCTCCGTGTCCATGCTGAACCTTTTTTTTTTTACTTGGTCCAGATGCTTACGGCATATCTGGCCATTGTTGAGTTTTACCACGATGATCCTATTCTCCTCTTTGCCAATTACAGTACCCTCAAGCCATTTAGGCCACATGGCGTGATTGAGGACGAATACCGGATCATTTATTTCTATACATCTTCCCCTTGAATTACGGTCATGGTACTCGTTTTGTGACTTGCGCTTGCCCTCAACTATGTCGGCCAGGACTGGGTGGATGAGGGACAACCGAGTTTTGAGTGTTCGTTTCATGAGTAGCACTGTGGGCGGGACCTCCATGAGCGAGTGCGGGCGGGATCTATAGGCCAGCAGGAGGCGCGATAGGCATTGTAGGGAGGGTCCTTGAATCCTTGCCTTGCTTAATGATTTGGACTGCCCGTTCCGCCTGGCCATTGGAGGCCGGCTTGAATGGCGCATCCTGATGTGGTTGATGCCATTGCCCGACATAAACTCCCAGAATTCATAGCGCGTGAAACACGGCCCATTGTCACAAACCAGGATGTCCGGCAAGCCATGGGTTGCAAAGATCGCACGTAGGCTTTCCACGGTGGTGGATGACGTGCATGAATTCAGGATGATGCACTCGATCCATTTCGAGTACGCATCTACTACAATGAGGAACATCTTCCCCATGAACGGGCCCGCGTAGTCAATGTGAATGCATGACCATGGCTTGGTGGGCCAGGGCCACGGGCTGAGCGGGGCCTCCCTGGGGGCATTGCCCAGCTCGGCACAGGTCGTGCACCTGCGAACACAGTGTTCCAGGTCTGAATCAATTCCAGGCCACCAAACGTGTGACCGGGCAATGGCCTTCATCATCACAATGCCTGGGTGCTCGCTGTGGAGTTCCCTGATGAATGCCTCCCTGCCCTTCTGGGGAATGACTACCCAGCTGCCCCATAGTAAGCAGTCGGCTTGGATGGAGAGCTCATCCATCCGCCTGTGGAATGGTCTGACCTCCTCAGGGCATGCTCAATCTCCAGTCAGGACACATTTCTTAATCAAGGATAGGAGGGGCTCTCTGTTTGTCCAGATTTTGATCTGGTGGGCTGTGATGGGGGAGCCTGCACTGTCAAAGGCATCGACAGCCATGACTATCTCAGCGCTTTGCTCAGCTGCCCCCTCGGTGGTGGCCAGTAGGAGTCTACTGAGTGCATCAGCGCAATTTTCAGTGCCGGACCGGTGCCGGATGGAGTAGCCATAAGCATGAGAGCCCAGCGTGAGAGCCCATCGCTGTATGCGAGCTGATGCGTTGGCATTGACAGCCTTGCTGTCTGACAACAGGGATGTGAGTGGCTTGTGGTCCGTCTCTAATTCAAACTTCCTACCGAAGAGGTACTGATGCATTTCTTTTACACCATCGACACATGCAAACGCTACCTTCTCGACCATGCCATATCCCCGTTCTGCTTGAGAGCGCGCCCTGGAGGCATAAGCCACAGGTTGTAGCTGACCCTCAGCTTTACCCTGCTGCAACATGCACCCAACCCCATAGGACGATGCATCACAAGTCTGAACTAATCTTTTACAGGGGTTGTACAGGGTCAACAATTTGTTTGAACAAAGTAGGTTTCGCGCCCGATCAAAAGCCCGCTCCCGACAGTCCCCCCAAAACCAATCGCAACTCTTACACAGGAGCATGTGTAGCGGCTCCAACAATGTGCTCAAGTTCGGCAGAAAGTTCCCGAAATAGTTCAACAGTCCCAGGAATGAACGCAGCTCCGATGTGTTGCAGGGCCTGGGTGCTCGTCGAATTGCCTCTGTTTTGGATTCGGTGGCCCGAATCCCATCTGCAGCAACCCTCCTACCCAGAAACTCAACCTCAGGAGCTAAACACACACATTTAGACTTCTTGAGTCGCAGGCCTACCCGGTCCAGTCAGCGTGGCACCTCCTCCAGGTTGTGGAGGTGTTCCTCAGTATCTCGACCCGTGATGAGGATGTCATCCTGGAATACGATCGTTCCAGGGATGGATTTAAGCAGACTTTCCACGTTACATTGAAAAATTGCGGCCGCTGATCGAATACCAAACTGGCACCTGTTATACGCAAACAGTCCCTTGTACGTGGTAATGGTGGTCAGTAGTTTAGATTCGTCGGCCAGTTCCTGGGTCATATAGGCTGAAGTGAGGTCCAACTTGGTGAACAGCTTGCCACCTGCCAGCGTGGCAAAGAGGTCCTCCGCTCTTGGGAGCAGGGTATTGGTCTTGTAGGGACACCCAATTGATGGTGGCCTTGTAGTCACCACAGATCCTGACAGAGCCATCCGCTTTTAGAACGGTAACGATGGGGCTCGCCCAGTCGCTGAATTCAACAGGCGAGATGATACCCTCTCGCAACAGCCGGTCCAATTCGCTCTCGATTTTTTCCCGCATCACATACGGGACCGCTCTGGCTTTATGGTGCACTGGCCTGGTGTCCGGGGTGATGTGTATCACTACTTTAGTGCCTTTGAAAGTCCCGATGTCCTATTGAAATAGTGACTTGAATTGTTGTAGGACTTGTGAGCACGAACTTCGCTCCACCGAGAACATTGCGTGAACATCCCCCCATTTCCAGTTCATCTCGGCTAACCAGCTCCTCCCCAACAGAGCGGGACCATTGCCTGGGACAATCCAGAGCGGCAGCCGATTCACTAACCCGTTGTGTGTGACAGCCATCATTGCACTGCCGAGTACCGGAATGATTTCCTTGGTGTAAGTCCGTAATTGTGTCTCAATATGTTCCAATTTGGGTCTACTGGCTTTGAGTGGCCATAGCTTCTCGAATTGCTGAACGCCCATGAGTGACTGGCTGGCCCCAGTGTCCAGCTCCATGCGTACTGGGATGCCGTTCAACAAAACCCTGATCATCATTGGTGGCGTTTTGGTGTATGAACTGTGAATATTCGCCGCATGGATCCGCTGAACCTCGGCGTCCATTGATTTGCCCCAAAAGTCATCCTGGCTCACAGAACCCTCTTCTGATCCATCTGTCTCATATATCAGTCTGGTTTCAGGTTTTCCACACATTCGAGCTAAATGGCCACTGAAATTGCAGTTTCTGCAGACAAAATGTTGGAATCGGCAAGATCTGGCTGAGTGTTTTCTCCCACACCTCCAGCATGAGTTAAAGTTTCCATTGTTGGGGACAAAGGGACTATGGCTAGGAATTCCGCGCTGACTGTCCCTTTGACTGCTCTTAAGTACCCTATTAGTGGGTGTCAATGGCCCCATCCCGGGTCGCATTGTCCACTGTGATGGCGTGAATGTCCGTTCAGCCTGCCATTGTCTCTGTTGAGATCCTGCTCTGGGATCTATTGCTGCCTGGTAAATGTCGGACTGCGCCTGCCTGCCTGCAGGGCTTTGAGTAGCATTTGTGATGTTGACTTCCTGATCCATCGCCACGTTAGAGGCAGAATTGCGTGCGTAAATCATTTTCGTCTCTTTCTCCCCCGCCATGAAAGTTTGAGCTAACAACGCTGCCGCTTCCAAGGTCAAGTCCTTGGTCTCAATTAACTTGCAAAAAATTCCCGCATGACCAATACCCTCGATGAAGAAGTCCCTTAGCATCTCCCCCCTGCAGGCATCTGCGAACTTAGAGGCTGGCCAAACGCCGGAGGTCCGCTACAAAGTCCGATACGCTCTGTCCTTCACAACGTCGGTGGGTGTAGAATTTGTGTCGAGCCATGTGCATGCTGCTCACCGGCTTGAGGTGCTCCCCGATTAATTTGCGCTCTTCAAAGGTTTTGTCCAACGGCTTTTCGGGTGCCAGTAAGTCCTTCATCAGCGCATAAGTCTTTGGCCCGCAGCTGGTCAGGAGATGAGCCCATTGCTTATCAGCCGCTGCATCCCCTAGCCAGTCTTTAGTTACGAAGCTTTGCTGAAGCCTCTATACAAAATCGTCCCAGTCTTCCCCAACACAGTACCATTCCTCTGTGCTACCAGTGGCCATTTTCGTGCGTCGTGAATTCCCGTTTCTCGTCGCCAATGTAAAGTCCTTACTCTACAGCATGAAACCACACGAGGGACATTCCAGGGACAAGGCCACTATGTGACCTTGGCTCTTTATTACAGCACTCCAGAAGTGATGACCCTGCGTGGGACCTCCCTTTATATACCTGTGTGATCAGGTAAGGAGTGTCTCCCACAAGTTCATCCCCTGTGATCAAGGTGTGCATCTAAGTTTGAGTGTAAACAGTCATAAGGTGGTGTTACATTGTAGTTACAAACATGACAATCTTCAGCAGCAAACTGCCTTGGGGACCAGCTCACTGGTCCGATGTAAATGAGGCCAAAAGACCTAGGGCCTATCTGCTCCCGTGCAGAGATTGTTCCCTGCACCCAGTTTGTGCCGGCAGGCCCACAATTTCTAAGCCCACAGGTGGCAACTTCATAAAGGTTGCTTGCACTATTTTTGATGACTTCAGTACTGTGTAATCAGGCTCAATTTGAGGGTGAATGTTCTTGTCATTTCTAGTGCATAATCAGTGAATATAAACTTTTGTGGCAGGAAAATCAGGCAGAAGCTGTTTTTGTCAGTTTTCCACACTTGAATTGCTCCCGTGCATTCCCTCATGTCTTTTGGCCCTTCTAGTGAACTGCCTCCTGAGTCCCAAATGCCCAAATTTAAATATATGATCATGAGGAACAATAGTACTGTAGCTCCGGCTTTCCTGCTTTTACACTTTCAATACACTCAGGGTAATTTAGGATCAGCTTAGACAGGCAGAAGTGAGGAGCTTCTGAGCCAAAAGACTGTGAAAACTTTCATTTGCAGTATCTGCAGCTGGGAAACACTGTTTACAGCAATGGTTTTGCCATTCTGCCCTGGACTTCTGACAAGATCACACTATTGGCAAATATTCAGCTACCCCCCCCACTGTATGTAGCAGGAATGACATCCGCTATGGGCATTGCGGCACTGGAGCTGCGGGTGGATTCACTCTGGAGAATGCTCGATGCTGAGAATGACATGAATAGCATGTTTTGCGAGTTGGTCTCACCGCAGGTAAAGGGAACACAGCCAGACAGTAAATGGTGACCAACAGGAAGAGTACTGCAAGGAAGGTAGTGCAGGGGTTCCCTGCAGTCATCCCCCTGCAAAACAGACACACCGCTTTGGGTACTGTTGAGGGGGATGACTCATCAGGGGAGGGCAACAGCAGCCAAGTTCATGGCACCGTGGGTGGCTCTGCTGCACAGGAGGGCAGGAAAAAGAGTGGGAGAGCTATAGTGATATGGGATTCGATTGTAAGAGGAATAGATAGGCGTTTCTGCGGCCGCAACCGAGACTCCAGGATGGTATGTTGCCTCCCTGGTGGAAGGGTCAAGGATGTCTCGGAGCAGGTGCAAGACATTCTGAAAAAGGAGGGTGAACATAAGAACATAAGAATTAGGAACAGGAGTAGGCCATCTAGCCCCTCGAGCCTGCTCTGCCATTCAACAAGATCATGGCTGATCTGGCCGTGGACTCAGCTCCATTTACCCGCCCGCTCCCCGTAACCCTTAATGGTAAAAATCTATCTATCTGTGACTTGAATACATTCAATGAGCTAGCCTCAACTGCTTCCTTGGGCAGAGAATTCCACAGATTCACAACCCTCTGGGAGAAGAAATTCCTTCTTAACTCGGTTTTAAATTGGCTCCCCCGTATTTTGAGGCTGTGCCCCCTAGTTCTAGTCTCCCCGACCAGTGAAAACAACCTCTCTGCCTCTATCTTGTCTAGCCCTTTCATTATTTTAAATGTTTCTATAAGATCACCCCTCATCCTTCTGAACTCCAACGAGTAAAGACCCAGTCTACTCAATCTATCATCATAAGGTAACCCTCTCATCTCCAGTGAATCGTCTCTGTACCCCCTCCAAAGCTAGTATATCCTTCCTTAAGTAAGGTGACCAAAACTGCACGCAGTACTCCAGGTGCGGCCTCACCAATACCCTATACAGTTGCAGCAGGACCTCCCTGCTTTTGTACTCCATCCCTCCCGCAATGAAGGCCAACATTCCATTTGCCTTCCTGATTACCTGCTGCACCTGCAAACTAACTTTTTGGGATTCTAAAAGAGTTTCATGCACACTGACCAAAAAGAGTTTCATGCACACTGACCCCCAGCTCCCTCTGCACCGCAGCATGTTGTAATTTCTCCCCATTCAAATAATATTCCCTTTTACTGTTTTTTTTCCCCAAGGTGGATGACCTCACATTTCCGACATTGTATTCCATCTGCCAAACCTTAGCCCATTCGCTTAACCTATCTAAATCTCTTTGCAGCCTCTCTGTGTCCTCTACACAACCAGCTTTCCCACTAATCTTTTTGTCATCTGCAAATTTTGTTACACTACACTCTGTCCCCTCTTCCAGGTTATCTATGTATATTGTAAACAGTTGTGGTCCCAGCACCAATCCCTGTGGCACACCACTAACCACTGATTTCCAACCCGAAAATGACCCATTTATCCTGACACACTGCTTTCTGTTAGCCAGCCAATTCTCGATCCATGCTAATACATTTCCTCTGACTCCGCGTACCTTTATCTTCTGCAGTAACCTTTTGTGTGGCACCTTATCAAATGCCTTTTGGAAATCTAAATACACCACATCTATCGGTACACTTCTATCCACCGTGCTCGTTATATCCTCAAAGAATTCCAGTAAATTAGTTAAACATGATTTCCCCTTCATGAATCCATGTTGTTCTTGATTGCACTATTCCTATCTAGATGTCCCACTATTTCTTCCTTAAAGATAGCTTCAAGCATTTTCCCCACTACAGATGTTAAACTAACCGGCCTATAGTTACCTGCCTTTTGTCTGCCCCCTTTTTTAAACAGAGGCGTTACATTAGCTGCTTTCCAATCCGCTGGTACCTCCCCAGAGTCCAGAGAATTTTGGTAGATTATAACGAATGCATCTGCTATAACTTCCGCCATCTCTTTTAATACTCTGGGATGCATTTCATCCGGACCAGGGGACTTGTCTACTTTGAGTCCCATTAGCCTGTCCAGCACTACCTCCCTAGTGATCGTGATTATCTCAAGGTCTTCCCTTCCCACATTCCCGTGACCAGCAATTTTTGGCATGATTGTCGTGGTGCATATAGGTACCAACAATATAGGTAAAAAACGGGATGAGGTCCTACATGCTGAATTTAGGGAGCTCGGAGTTAAATTAAAAAGTAGGACCTCAAAAGGTAGTAATCTCAGGATTGCTATCAGTGCTACGTGCTAGTCAGAGTAGGAAGTGAAGGGTAGCTAAGATGAATATGTGGCTTGAGGAATGGTGCAAGAGGGAGGGGTTCAAATTCCTGGGACATTGGAACCGGTTCAGGGGGAGGTGGGACCAGTACAAACTGGATGGTCTGCACCTGGACAGGACCGGAACCAATGCCCTGGGGGGAGTGTTTGCTGATGCTGTTGGGGAGGAGTTAAACTAACATGGCAGGGGGATGGGAACCTATGCAGGGAGACAGAGGGAAATAAAATGGAGGCAGAAGCAAAAGAAAGGAGAAGAGTAAAAGTGGAGGGCAAATGAAAAAGGGCCACATTACATCAAAATTCTAAAAGGGCAAAGTGTGTTAAAAAGACAAGCCTGAAGGCTCTGTGCCTCAATGCAAGGAGTATTCGTAATAAGGTGGACGAATTAACTGCGCAGGCAGCTATTAATGAATATAATATAATTGGCATTACAGAGACATGGCTCCAGGGTGACCAAGGCTGGGAACTCAACATCCAGGGGTATTCAACATTCAGGAAGGATAGACAGAAAGGAAAAGGAGGCGGGGTGGTGTTGCTGGTTAAAGAGGAAATTAATGCAATAGTAAGGAGGGACATTAGCCTGGATGATGTGGAATCGGTATGGGTGGAGCTGCGGAATTCCAAAGGGCAGAAAATTCTAGTGGGAGTTGTGTACAGACCACCAAACAGTAGTAGTGAGATTGGGGACAGCATCAAACAAGAAATAAGGGATGTATGCGATAAAGGTACAGCAGTTATCATGGGCGACTTTAATCTACATATAGATTGGGCTAACTAAACTGGTAGCAGTGCAGTGGAGGAGGATTTCCTGCAGTGTATTAGGGATGGTTTTCTAGACCAATATGTCGAGGAACCAACTAGAGAGCTGGCCATCTTAGACTGGGTGATGTGTAATGAGAAGGGACTAATTAGCAATCTTGTTGTGCGAGGCCCCTTGGGGAAAAGTGACCATAATATGGTAGAATTCTTTATTAAGATGGAGAGTGACACAGGTAATTCGGAAATTAGGGTCCTGAACTTGAGGAAAGGTAACTTCGATGGTATGAGGTGTGAATTGGCTAGAATAGACTGGCAAAGGATACTTAAAGGGTTGACGGTGGATAAGCAATGGCAAACATTTAAAGATCACATGGATGAACTTCAGCAATTGTACATCCCTGTCTGGAGTAAAAATAACCGTGGCTAACAAGGGAAATTAAAGAGAGTGTTAAAACCAAGGAAGAGACATATACATTGGCTAGAAAAAGTAACAAACCTGAGGACTGGGAGAAATTTAGAATTCAGCAGAGGAGGACAAAGCGTTTAATTAGGAGGGGGAAATAGAGTATGAGAGGAAGCTTGCAGGGAACATAAAAACTGACTGCAAAAGCTTCTATAAATATGTGAAGAGAAAAAGATTAGTGAAGACAAATGTAGGTCCCTTGCAGTCGGATTCAGGTGAATTTATACTGGGGAACAAAGAAATGGCAGACCAATTGAACAAATACTTCGGTTCTGTCTTCACGAAGGAAGACACAAATAACCTTCCAAATGTACTAGGGGACAGTGGGTCTAGTGAGAGGGAGGAACTGAAGGATAACCTGATTAGGCGGGAAATTGTGTTAGGGAAATTGATGGGATTGAAGGCTGATAAATCCCCGGGGCCTGATAGTCTGCATCCCAGAGTTCTTAAGGAAGTGGCCCTCAAAATAGTGGATGCATTGGTGATCATTTTCCAACAGTCTATCGACTCTGGATCAGTTCCTATGGACTGGAGGGTAGCTAATGTAACACCACTTTTTTAAAAAAGGAGGGAGAGAGAAAACGGGTAATTATAGACCGATTAGCCTGACATCAGTAGTGGGGAAAATGTTGGAATCAATCATTAAGGATGAAATAGCAGTGCATTTGGAAAGCAGTGACAGGATCGGTCCAAGTCAGCATGGATTTATGAAAGAGAAATCATGCTTGATGAATCTTCTGAAATATTTTGAGGATGTAACTAGCAGAGTGGACAAGGGAGAACCAGTGGATGTGGTGTATTTGGACTTTCAAAAGGCTTTTGACAAGGTCCCACACAAGAGATTGATGTGAAAAATCAAAGCGCATGGTATTGGGGGTAATGTACTGACGTGGATAGAGAACTGGTTGGCAGACAGGAAGCAGAGAGTCGAGATAAACGGGTCCTTTTCAGAATGGCAGGCAGTGACTAGTGGAGTGCCGCAGGGCTCAGTGCTGGGACCCCAGCTCTTTACAATGTACATTAACGATTTGGATGAAGGAATTGAGTGTAATATCTCCAAGTTTGCAGATGACACTAAACTGGGTGGCGGTGTGAGCTGTGAGGGGGATGCTAAGAGGCTGCAGGGTGACTTGGACAGGGTAGGTGAGTGGGCAAATATGCATGGCAGATGCAGTATAATGTGGATAAATGTGAGGTTATCCATTTTGGGGGAAAAAACACGAAGGCAGAATATTATCTGAATGGTGGCAGATTAGGAAAAGGGGAGTTGCAACGAGACCTGGGTGTCATAGTTCATCAGTCATTGAAGGTTGGCATGCAGGTACAGCAGGCGGTGAAGAAGGCAAATCGTATGTTGGCCTTCATAGCTAGGGCAGTTGAGTATAGGAGCAGTGAGGTCTTGCTGCAGTTGTACAGGGCCTTGGTGAGGCCTCAGCTGGAATATTGTGTTCAGTTTTGGTCTCCTAATCGGAGGAAGGACGTTCTTGCTATTGCACGAGTGCAGCGAAGGTTCACCAGACTAATTCCAGGGATGGCTGGACTGTCATATGAGGAGAGACTGGATCAACTGGGCCTTTATACTCTGGAGTTTAGAAGGACGAGAGGAGATCTCATAGAAACTTATAAGATTCTGACGGGACTGGACAGGTTAGATGCGGGAAGAATGTTCCCAATGTTGGGGAAGTCCAGAACCAGGGGACACAGTCTTAGGATAAGGGGTAGGCCATTTAGAACTGAGATGAGGAGAAACATCTTCACTCAGAGAGCTGTTAACCTGTGGAATTCCCTGCTGCAGAGAGTTGTTGATGCCAGTTCATTGGATATATTCAAGAGGGAGTTAGATATGGCCCTTACAGCTAAGGGGATCAAGGGGTATGGAGAGAAAGCAGGAAAGGGGTACTGAGGGAATGATCAGCCATGATCTTATTGAATGGCGTTGCAGGCTCGAAGGGCCACATGGCCTACTCCCGCACCTATTTTCTATGTTTCTATACCTGTGGCTATGTTCCCATTAAGCTGCGCAGCCCTGCAACGAGGCCAGTGAGCTGGCTTTTAAATTGAAAAAAATGCGCATGCACGGAATTTTGATTGGGCTGCGCAGTCCATGAAAGGAGCCTCATGCCCCCCAAAAATTAGAGGAACATTGTCCCTTGTATGCCATCATTATAGAAATGTAAGTCTTTAATAAATTTACATACATTTTTGGATTGTGAAAGTAAATTACAGCAGCGTGCTGCTGTCTTCACCTGATAGCAATCCTTTTGATTGCTGTTGCTTTTACAAACACTGCTTTCTCAATTGGTCTTTGCCTTTCTAGATCCTGAATTTGATCTGAGACCTATAGTTTCATTCATTCCCTATTATTCTCAGGTTGTACTTTTTTAATTCCACACTTCAAAATAAAGCTGGTGGATTATTTTTAGAAGTTAGGCAATGCAATATCGTCAAGTCGTATCATGCAATGTGTTCTGACATGCTGCAGCACTGACAACTCAAATTTCAATCCAGTGATTCTACATATGTTACATTTACCATGGGTGAAGTGCTGAACAGGGGTAAAATATTTCTTCAGAAAGTGAAAAGAAAGAAAATAAATAAACTGGAGAGCGTCAACCTGCACTGTTCTGGCATTCTTCCGAGTAGACAGTTCCAGAGCAGTATTGATTGAGTTCTAAGAGAAGGTAGTGTCCCTCCATTCTGTCAAGGAAATGTGTGTGGAGCACCTAAAAAAAATATACATTACAAAAATAATGGTATTGGGGAATATTTTTATCCCGCTCTGCTGATAGAAACTGACTTCCATCTTCTCTGGGTGCCCAGATGTTTCTTACAAACCCTTCTTCCTAGCTGGCCACATGCCTGACAATCGTTATTACTTTGCTCCTCTTTTTCCATCTCTGCTTAACTGTGGAGTGGGCCAACTTTATCTTAGCTTTCTCTTTATTGGCCCGGAGTTTGCAGTTGCAATGATGGCAACACTATGAGTGATGGCCATCATTAGTCTCTGAAACTGACAGCAATTTCTGGCTTCCACACATGTGCAGTTAAACATGGAAATCCAGAAGTTGCTGTCAGTGGTTCCCTGCTCCTCCACAGGGTGCGCTGTTGAAGTCCCCGCAGATGGCAATCTTTAGAAATCATTTGAACTGACGCGTACTTCCCCTTTTACGCTGTAATATCATTGTTAATGTTAAAAAGTTAAGCCTTTGTTAAATGAGGTGTAATTGGGTTTTTAGTGGTGTTCAACTACTGCTGAACAACCTCTCTGGCCCTGAAGAATCTAATTGAATGGCAGAACAGGTTAGAGTGACCTCAGTGGCCTACTCCTGTTCGTATGTTGCTAAGAAAAAATATTACCAGCCGCATATTTAAAAATGGATATAATTGTGCAGCTTTTGAGCAACAATATGGCACTGTATGTTGGATCCCCAGTGTCTAGTGCCACAGAATCATTTTACTTCCCCACTGTACTGAGTTCCCTTTCTCAACAAGTCTTCACAAGACGTGCCGAAAAATGTTTCGACATTTCTCATGAAAGGAGAGAAATCAAATGGGGTGTCTCTCATGCGCTTGTCTCCTGTTAGTTAGCCAACAACAGGTTATCTATCCTGTCTTGACTGTGAGAGGTGTGTGGTACAGGGGATATATAACAAAATGAGGGAGGAGAGTAAAGAGTGTATGTTGTCTCAGGATGGTACATTAACCAAAAGAAAAAAAATCAGCTTAAGAGTATTGGCAGCAAAGCTGTTAATGGTTAAAACAACTTGGTAAATAATTATGGCCAAGCTGGTTAGTTATCAAGTTCATTACTGAATGTATAGTATGCATAGTTCAGCATATATCATATAAATTAATAATGGGAGAGCCTTACATAGCAGCTTATAGATGTCCCGAGGAGTGGTTATGGCAAGGTGTTGTTTTTTACTACCATAACTGTCATTTGCAGTGACATTAATGTCCACTTGATCTTTTTGGCTGTGTCATTGCTGCTTTTTGAAGTTCAACAGACAGGTGGATTGATGCATGTTTCTCTCCTAAGGAAAATTTCTTCTGCTTCAGCCTCAGCAACCACTAGACTACTTTCGTAGTACCTTAATCTGTATTGAGTAGTTCAGCAGCTATACGATTATTGATGCAAACTCTTGCAAAGAATTCTCCCCTCCTCCATATTATTTATTAAATCAGCGCCAGTATTCAAAAGCTACTGTACAAAGGTCTTTTTGTAAATTCATGTGACAATAAAAGTTATACAAAGACATTTTTGTACACTCTCTGAATACAAGCATAGACTTTTGTGTGAAAACAAAAATGAATACATGAAAAATCACAATCATTGCTTGAGAGTTATGAGCCAAGCCTCAGTTCAAAGGTGGCAGTTCACTGGCAGAAATGGAGGAGGGTGGAGTTTGTTTGAACAGGAATAGTTCGGAAATGGAGCTAGGCCGGAACAGAAGAGGACTGGATACAGAAGAGAACCGAGCAAGAAAGGACAATTTTAACTTCAGTAAAAGAAAAGATTTGCATCTTCACAGTGCCTTATCATATTTCTCAGAAATGTTCCTAAATGCTTTACAGACAGTGAATTACTTTACAGTGTTATGTAGGCAGCCATTTTGTGGACATCAAAGTCCTAGAAACAACAATGAGATGAAGGACCAGTTAGTCTATTTTTGTTAGTTGAGGGAGGAATGTTGGCCAGGACTGTGAAATATCCTTGTAAATAAAAGTAAATGAATAGCTAGCTAGATTGTACCCGTCAAAGGGTCTTGGTTTAATAAATACCTCGGCTTGTTTTGATGGTAAATCTGAGAAAGACTTTCCCAGCTCCCTCAAAATTCACTCTCAAATTCCCAACTTTTCTTCTGGTCATAATACCTCTGCTATTGTCAAACTGCTCAAATGCTCCCTCACTTCTACGCTTGTTCTCACCAAATCACTCACCATCTCCTACCCCTGCTGTTTCCCCTAGTAAAGTCCCCAACTTCATTTTGTTAAGTCCGAGGGCTGTCAGTGTCTAACCTAACATGTGACATGTGGTCTAGTCATTCATCTCCACATCTGGCTAAACTAGCATGTCTCTAATATGTCTCATTCTCCTTAGCCAAAATCATCCTGTAGGGCGACAACAAGCAAAGGGTCCTTTTCACCAGGACAGAGCACCGATCAAATCCCTTTGCCTCACCAGCCTAACCTTCAAAACCAAGTGCAAACAGCTTATTTCTCTCGAAGATGTAGAGCAACCACATACCTGGCTCTGCCACTATCTCTTCGTGCTCCCAACCTCTCGTTCAGTTCCCTCAGCCACCCTACATTTTATTCCCCGTTTCTGCGGTTTCTCTCCCATCTCCCCTCCCACCAGCCCCCGCACCTCTAAAGTATATCTCCCACCTCCTGTTCCCTTGATACCCTTCTCCAATCAACTCCTTACCAATCAATTAGACCTGCTGACAACATTGCTCAGGTACTGTTTATGAGGCACTTGGAGCATCTCAGAGATATGATGTGATTATATAAATGCAGGACTACAATTAAGTGCCTAAACCCAAATACTAGAAGAATTCAAAATAAGATGTATTAGCTGCATATGTAGGAGTAAATTAAGAGATTACAGATATATGACTCACTCCAGATGATGGAAGAAAGTTAAATGTGGAGGGGTATAGAACACTTAGGAAGGATGGAAATGATTGAAAACGAGAGTGTCTGGATCATTTGTAAATGAAAAATGAAATTGTGTGGTTGAGTTAATAAACAGATAGTGGGTAGGGTTAACAACAAGTGCTATAGTTTTCTATCTTAATATAAATATGGATGACAAAGGATAATCTTACTTCATCGAGAAAGGCACCCATTGTGGCATCCAATTGCTTCTTAATTAATTCTAGAACTTTCACCTCCACTACTCAATCATTGCATGTGTTGATCACATTTTGTTGACTAACACCAGTCCTAAATTTGCCTTTTAGTTTGAACCTATATCCCCCAGTCTCATTCAGATTTATATTTACCATACCAGTTACTATCTTATACTCTTTCAGCACCATACATCAAGTATGCAAGTTACATGTTTCTTTATGTGCAGTATTTATACTTGTCCATCCATCGTGATCAATGTAGATCACAGCTTACTGAATACACTCCCGTTTTCTGGAGTGAGACAGATTTCTGTAATGCATATATCATCGGCTACAGATCCCCTAGGTAAGATAAGGGTAATGACAATGTAATAGGGCTGCTCCTGCATTCCTTGTTAGGATCATAGAGGCAGCCCTATTATATGAAAAGTTAAGAATGGTATAATGAAATAACGGGTTACTTCATTCAACCAAATTTAAATTTCAAAAGCACTAATGAAGTAATGCAACAAAATCAAAACTGCCTTCAATGGAAATAAAAATTGTGAGAGATGTAAAACGGGCTGCCTATTCACTATCACCTGTTTTATACTGTCACACAAAGTCAAAATTATCCCAATGTGGTAGGGGTCCCACTAGGATTCTTATAAGAACATAAGCACATAAGAGCATAAGAATTAGGAACAGGAGTAGGCCATCTAGCCCCTCGAGCCTGCTCTGCCATTCAACAAGATCATGGCTGATCTGGCCGTGGACTCAGCTCCACTTACCCGCCCGCTCCCCATAACCCTTAATTCCCTTATTGGTTAAAAATCTATCTATCTGTGATTTGAATACATTCAATGAGCTAGCCTCAACTGCTTCCTTGGGCAGAGAATTCCACAGATTCACAACCCTCTGGGAGAAGAAATTCCTTCTCAATTCGGTTTTAAATTGGCTCCCCCGTATTTTGAGGCTGTGCCCCCTAGTTCTAGTCTCCCCGACCAGAGGAAACAACCTCTCTGCCTCTATCTCGTCTATCCCTTTCATTATTTTAAACGTTTCTGTAAGATCACCCCTCATCCTTCTGAACTCCAACGAGTGAAGACCCAGTCTACTCAATCTATCATCATAAGGTAACTCCCTCATCTCCGGAATCAGCCTAGTGAATCGTCTCTGTACCCCATCCAAGGCTAGTATATCCTTCCTTAAGTAAGGTGACCAAAACTGCACGCAGTACTCCAGGTGCGACCTCACCAATACCCTATACAGTTGCAGCAGGACCTCCCTGCTTTTGTACTCCATCCCTCTCGCAATGAAGGCCAACATTCCATTCGCCTTCCTGATTACCTGCTGCACCTGCAAAATAACTTTTTGGATTCTAAAAGAGTTTCATGCACACTGACCCCCAGCTCCCTCTGCACCGCAGCATGTTGTAATATCTCCCCATTCAAATAATATTCCCTTTTGCTGTTTTTTTTCCCAAGGTGGATGACCTCACATTTTCCGACATTGTATTCCATCTGCCAAACCTTAGCCCATTTACTTAACCTATCTAAATCTCTTTGCAGCCTCTCTGTGTCCTCTACACAACCCGCTTTCCCACTAATCTTTGTGTCATCTGCAAATTTTGTTACACTACACTCTGTCCCCTCTTCCAGGTCATCTATGTATATTGTAAACAGTTGTGGTCCCAGCACCAATCCCTGTGGCACACCACTAACCACCGATTTCCAAACCGAAAAAGACCCATTTATCCTGATTCTCTGCTTTCTGTTCGCCAGCCAATTCTCTATCCATGCTGATACATTTCCTCTGACTCCGCGTACCTTTATCTTCTGCAGTAACCTTTTGTGTGGCACCTTATCGAATGCCTTTTGAAAATCTAAATACACCACATCCATCGGTACACCTCTATCCACCATACTCATTATATCCTCAAAGAATTTCAGTAAATTAGTTTAACATGATTTCCCCTTCATGGATCCATGTTGCATCTGCTTGATTGCACTATTCCTATCTAGATGTCCCACTATTTCTTCCTTAATGATAGCTTCAAGCATTTTCCCCACTACAGATGTTAAACTAACCGGCCTATAGTTATCTGCCTTTTGTCTGCCCCCTTTTTTAAACAAAGGCGTTACATTAGCTGCTTTCCAATCCGCTGGTACCTCTCCAGAGTCCAGAGAATTTTGGTAGATTCTAACGAATGCATCTGCTATAACTTCCGCCATCTCTTTTACTACTCTGGGATGCATTTCATCAGGACCAGAGGACTTGTCTACCTTGAGTCCCATTAACCTGTCCAGCACTACCCCCCTAGTGATAGAGACTATCTCAAGGTTCTCCCTTCCCACATTCCCGTGACCAGTAATTTTTGGCATGGTTTTTGTGTCTTCCACGGTGAAGACTGAAGCAAAATAATTGTTTAAGGTCTCAGCCATTTCCACAATTCCCATTATTAAATCCCCCTTCTCATCTTCTAAGGGACCAACATTTACTTTAGTCACTCTTTTCCGTTTTATATATCTGTAAAAGCTTTTACTATCTGTTTTTATGTTTTGCGCAAGTTTACTTTCGTAATCTATCTTTCCTTTCTTTATTGCTTTCTTAGTCATTCTTTGCTTATGTGATCACAATAGCATCTATAATATTTTTGAAGACGTCAAAGATAAAGTAGATAGCATAATTCTCTGTGATACAGTTTATTTGGGCTTTCAAAAAGCTTTTGACAAAGCTCCATAATGAAAGAATTCTAATTAAACTAAAAGCTGCAGGAATCCAGAGTAGAACATAGGGCTGGCTATGTGCCAGAATTCATACGCAGGCAAAGCACACACACGTGGGTTTCAGAAGAAGTTACAGCAGACTGAGAGTCTGAGCATGTGAGTGTCTGTATGTGAGAGTGTGAGTGTGTAAATGTGAGTGTAGTGTGAGAGTGAGATTGTGAGTGTGTGAGAGTGAGAGTGTGTATGTAAGAGTGTGTGTGTGGAAGTGTAGTATGAGAGTGTGTGAGTGTGTGTGTGTATGAGTGTAGTGCGAGTGTGTATGTGAAAATGTGAGTGCCTGCGTGTGTGAATGTAGTGTGAGTGTGTATGTGAGGGTATGTGTGTGTGAGAGTGAGTGTGAGTGTGTTAGTGTCTGTATGTGAGTGTGTACGTGAGTGGCAATGTGTGTAGTGCGCGTGTGTGTGTGAGTGTAGTACATAAGAACATAAGAAATAGGAGCAGGAGTAGGCCATTTGGCCCCTCGAGCCTGCTCCGCCATTCAATAAGATCATGGGTGATCCGATCTCAGGCTCAGTTCCACTTCCTTGCCCGCTCCCCATAACCCTTCACTCACTTATCGTTCAAAAATCTGTCTATCTCCACCTTAAATATATTCAATGACCAAGTCCCCACAGCTCTCTGGGGCAGAGAATTCCACACATATACAACTCTCTGAGAGAAGAAATTCCTCCTCATCTCAGTTCTAAATGGGCAATCCCCTTATTCTGAAACTATGCCCTCTAGTTCTAGATTCTCCTACAAGTGGTAACATCCTCTATGCATCTATCTTGTTGAGTCCCCTCAGTATCTTATATGTTTCAATAAGATCACCTCTCATTCTTCTAAACTCCAATGAGTATAGGCCCAACCTGCTCAACCTTTCTTCATGTCAACCTCTTCATCTCGGGAATCAACCTAGTGAACCTTAACTAAACTGGCTCCAATGCAAGTATATCCCTCCTTAAATAAGGAAACCAAATCTGTACGCAGTACTCCAGGTGTGGTCTCACTAATACCCTGTACAGTTGTAGCAGGACTTCTCTGCTTTTATACTCCATCCCCCCACTAGTTACTGTTTGCCAGCCAGAAAATTACCCATTTATCCCGATTCCCTGTTTTCTGTTAGTTAGCAAATCCTCTATCCATGCTGATATATTACCCCCAACCCCACGAGCTCTTATCTTGTGCAGTAACCTTATGTGGCACCTTATCGAATGCCTTCTGGAAATCCAAATACACCACATCCACTGGTTCACCCTTATCCACCCTGTTCGTTACATCCTCAAAAAACTCCAGCAAATTTGTCAAACATGATTTCCCTGCTGACTCTGCTTGACTGCATTATGATTTTCCAAATGTCCTGCTACTGCTTCCTTAATAATAGACTCCAATAGTGTGAATTTGTACGTGAATGTGTGTGTGTCTGTATGTGAATGTGTGTGTGTGTGTGTGTGAGTGTAGTGTGAGTATGTATGTGAAGGAAAAAAAAGAAAAACTTGCATTTATATAGCACCTTTCACGACCACTGGACGTCTCAAAGCACTTTACAGCCAATTAAGTACTTTTGGAGTGCAGTCACTGTTGTAATGTAGGAAACGCAGCCGTCAATTTGCGCACAAGCAAGCTCCCACAAACAGCAATGTGATAATGACCAGATAATTTGTTTTTTTTGTTATGTTGATTGAGGATAAATATTGGCCATGACACCGGGGATAACTCCCCTGCTGTTCTTCGAAATAGTGCCATGGGATCTTTTACGTCCATTTGAGAACAGATGGGGCCTCGGTTTAATATCTCATCTGAAAAACGGCAACTCCGACAGTGCAGTGCTCTGGAGTGTCAGCCTAGATTTTTTTGTGCTCAAGTCCCTGGAGAGTGTGAGTGTGTATTTGAGAGTGAGTGTGTGTGTGTGTGTGTGTGTGTGTGTGTGTGTGTGTGTGTGTATAGTATGAGTGTGTATGTGTGAGTGTCTGTATGTGAGAGTGTGAGTGTGTATGTGAGAGTGTGTGCGTCTGTATGTGAGAGTATGTATGTGAGAGTGTGAGTGTGTCGGTATGTGAGAGTGTGAGTGTGTCGGTATGTGAGAGTATGTATGCAAGAGTGAGAGTATGTATGCAAGAGTGTGAGTGTGTGTGTGTGAATGTAGTGTGTGTGTATGAGAATGTATGTATATGAGAGTATGTGTGAGTGTGTATGTGAGAGTGAGAGTGTATCTGTAAGTGAGAATGTGTGTGTGTATGTGAGAGTTTGTGTATGTGTGTGTGTCCATATGTGAGAATGTGTATGTGAGAGTGTGAGTGTGTATGTGTGTGTGTGTGAGAGCATGTGAGAGTGTGAGTGTGAGTGTGTGTGAGAGTATGTGAGAGTGTGAATGTAGTGTGTGAGTGTGTGAATGTAGTGTGTGAGTGTGTATGTGAGAGTGAGTGTGTGTGTGTGAATGTAGTGTGTGTGTGTGTGTGTGTGTGTGTGTGTGTGTGAGAGAGAGAGAGAGAGAGAGAGAGAGAGAGAGAGAGAGTGTGTGTGTGTGAATGTGTGTGTGTGTGAATGTAGTGTGTGTGTGTGAGAGAGTGTGGGTGTATGTGAATGTAGTGTGTGTGTGTGAGAGTGTGTGTGTGTGTGTGTGTGTGTGTGTGTGTGTGTGTGAATGTAGTATGTGTGTGTGTGAGAGAGAGTGTGTGTGTGTGTGAATGTGTGTGTGGGTGAATGTGTGTGTGAGAGAGTGTGTGTGTGTGTGAATGTAGTGTGTGTGTGTGTATGTGTGTGTGAATGTAGTGTGTGTGTGTGTGAATGTACTGTGTGTATAGTATGTGTGTGAATGTAGTATGTGTGAATGTAGTGTGTGAGTGTGTATGTGAAAGTGTGTGTGTGTGTGTGTGTGTGTGTGTGTGTGTGTGTGTGTGTGTGTGAGAGAGAGTGTGCAAATGAATTTCCACAGGGATTCTCACGCCCGTACGTTGTAACGTAAGGGAAAAAGCTGCGGAAACCCCAGAAAAATGGCATAAATTGCATTTACATCATTTTTCGCAGTTTCCGTGGCTCTTATGACGAAGTTCTGGCAGCCGACCGATAGAACCCCAGCAAAAATTACTCCTCATTGCTGGAGCTCCAGCTGTTACACTGAAACTGCCACAATGTAAATCTGCGGTCAATCCACTACTTCCAGGGCTTTGGTCGGCAGCTGTCTCGGAACACCAATCTGCAATTCAGTGATGTACAGGGAATGTGCACTAAATACCCATCAACATCAATGTGAATTCAGTATATGATATGTTGAAAGAATAACATTAATTAGTCTTACTACTTTTACCCCTTTGTTGCTGAAGAAAGCAGGAATTAATAGTCACCATAATAAATATAATTAACCCCTTATGGTTTAACCCTTACTTCTCAGTCCCTAAGAACCAGGAACTCAATACAGTTAGAAAAAGACACTGTGATAGTGTTTCACTTTAATTAGAGTTCTTCATTTCTATTTTGTTTTCAATTTCTTCATAATGTTTACGTTTTTAAATTTACAAAATAAACCCTTGTGCGAAACATGAAATGATTGGGACTGTAATAGCTGGGTTCCTGGTCTGCCACTGGGACTCACAGCCACAGCTGTCAGGGTCATCTAGATAATCTTAACGCTGGGTCATGTTAATATTCCAGGGTGGCGACCTGAGCTTGTAGCGGCACAGCGGAGATGATTTGCTACCAGAAAGTCAGAGCAGGATCCATCTGCTCCAAGTGTGCCAGCCACAAGCTTTCATCAAGCGAAAAAAGAAAGGACTTGCATTTATATAGCGTCTTTCACAACCACAGGACAACTCAAGGCGTTTTACAGCCAATGAAATACTTTTGAAGTGTTGTAATATGAAAGTATCTGCAAGCAATTATTTTCTTGCAAATGGGCTGATGCCAGAAGATAATCAATCTCCCGTGGATCGATTACCTTTGTTTCTTCACCACTTTGAGGCTCTTAATGCTCAGCGGACATTGGTTCCACTGATCCTGATGCGGATGTGCTGTGCAGAATTCTTGGTGTAGCCTGGGATCGCCCTACAGACTCGCGCCAAACTGTTGCTGGGCTGTGGGGGAGAGTGACCTGGCAGAAGATACGATCCCTGTCCCCAGTTAGGATTTCCAACTGAGGGCAAATAGGGTAGAAATGCAATATATTTGGGTTCTGCCTCAAATTCCTGTCGCCCACCCCCACTGGAAATGCAAAACTGAGGCACTAAAGTGCCATCACTGATGGGAGGGTGTAACTACAGTGTGCTAAGTTTACATAGACAGTTTTCAATATGTGCATAGGAATTTATAATTGAAAAAGATGGTACAAAATGCATGAAGGCATTAAGATTTTTGGGCCCAAGTTTCCACACGATAAAAAACGGGCGCCCCTCCGAGCTGGGCGCTGGTTTTTCGCGCCTAAAACGGAGCCGGAAAAAAAACTTGCGATTCTGGAGAGCCCTGCAGCTCCTTGTCTGTTTGGCGCAGCGCCCAGGGGGGCGGAGCCTACACTCGCGCCGATTTTGTAAGTGGGAGGGGGCAGGTACCATTTAAATTAGTTTTTTTCCTGCCGGCACTCGGCCATTTTTGTAGTTCTTTGTAGCTGTTTAATTTTTGAACATTTTTTAATAAAAGCACATTGCCATCAGCACATCAGCACTGAGGCTTCTTGCAGACTTCTCACTGTCTCCTCCCCCCCCTCCCGCTCCGCGGGAACGAACGGCTGCAGAATTCTCCCTGGCTGAAGCACTTTCACACAGGTAGGAAGATGGTTTATTTAATCTTTTCTTTGCTTATAAATGTTTATTCAGGTTGGATTTATTTGTATAATATTTGTAGAAGTATAAATAAGGATTTATTGTAGAATTTAATGACTTCCCTTCCCCCCCCCCTCCCCCCCACCTCGTTCTGGACGCCTAATTTGTAACCTGCGCCTGATTTTTTAATGTGTAGAACAGGTTTTTTCAGTTCTACAAAAATCTTCACTGGCTCCATTCTACTTTAGTTTGGAGTACGTTTTCACTGTGGAAACTTTCAAATCAGGCGTCAGTGGCCGGACACGCCCCCTTTTGAAGAAAAAATTCTGTTCCAAAGTGGAACTGTTCTACCTGACTAGAACTGCAGAAAAAAAAATGTGGAGAATTGCGATTTCTAAGATAGTCCGTTCTCCACCAGTTGCTCCTAAAAATCAGGCGCAAATCATGTGGAAACTTGGGCCCATAATAGATAGATGTGCCTTTATTTTAAAACATATAAAAAGCTTTTAAAAATGTTTTACCAATTTTCTCACCTTCTCTTTTGTAGACACTGGCGTGTCGATTTTAACCTTTTCGCCCAGAGGAAATTGGGCAGGCAGGCAGTTAAAATTGATCGGGTAACTTAAACAGGCCCGATCAGGTCTCACCAGGATCCTGCCATCTTCAATTTTAACCTGCTCTTCTGAGCAGGCAACCATGGCACCCACCTGAAGCTGGCAGGGTCCTTCTTTAAATATGCTGATAAGTTCGATGAGTTCCGTCCACGATTTTAACTTAGGCCTTAGCAGAGAAGCTGTTTAAACAGTTTAGATTTTCCAATCAATCAGAGCAAATAAATAACTGTACAGTTAGATATCTTGGGGCCAAATTTGCCCCTCTCAGAATGGCTGTCAGTGCCTCTGGGGCGCTAAAGGTTTTTCGCCCAGGCGCGGTGACCAAAGCGCCTCTCTCCCTCCGGCCCCCCCCCCCCAAATTGCCCCAGGGGTCCACCAACGAAAAATGGTTTACGCCATGCCACACCTATCCCTTATCGTCCCACACCGACTACTTTGCGCTCCGCGGGACACGAGGTTGGCGTAGGGCGATGCCACCAACAGCTTCTCAGGACGAGGAGCTGAGGTGGCTGGGGCGCCCTGGCCGCTCTTAAAGGGGAGGTGGTAGCACAGCGATCGCCATCTTTTTTCTGTCGGCCGACTTTTTAGTCGGCCCAACAATGGCGGTTGCTGGTGTGGCCGGGCCGCCAACATGCAGACAAGCACCCCCTCTTGGCTACCAGGCCGCTGGTGGCCCAGTGGTGTCACTAAATAGGCTGCAGAGTCCGCAGAGGCCCTCTCCTTTAAAAAGGGAGGGGCGTTGTGACGCATCAGCGTGCCGCGGCATGTGCGCATCGCACTGAATTCATCAGTGCGGCACTGATGTGCTGAACGCGGCGCTGAGCGTTGTGGCCCACGAACGCCCCGTTACCGCAACCAACATTTTTTTAATTCAAAGAGGTGAATTCCAGGTCGGTGGTGGCACTTCCCACGCCGGCGCTAAAATATCAGTTAATTCGAATTGACCGCCCCAAATCTAGCGCGGGGCAATTTCGGCCCCCTTGAATCTAATAGGAAGAGGAGATTTATCCACTCACAGGATTGAACAACTGCCTCTCATAGCACAATGCTACATATTGAAAGACTTCCATTAAACAGTGCTTTTTCACCAAACATGTGCAAGATGGACAGAGTAGGTTTCTGTCATTTCCATTTTCACAATGTGATCTTTTGATTTCAAATCAACCATATTATAGTTTCTCAAAACCCACCATTAAGGGACAACATTACAGTTTTGGATCTTGTTACTTCGTTCAATGTTGTACCATTCATTCCAGGCAGAACAATTATTAACACTGAAAATGAATACAGCTGGTGTCAAGCACAGCGAGCCACCAGGACTAAGAAATAGCCCAGTTCGTTCACTATCAGACATGTTTGAATATGCAAAGCTTTATCTGATCCTGCCAAGTAAATGGGGTAGCAAAGCTTTGTCACATATATTCTATGAAATAGTATTTAGATTGTAGGCTGGTGCTGGTCTGAAGCCAGCCTGTATGACACATCTGCCATTTCCTCTCCACTTTCTGTAACTTGTTAATTATTTCAGATTATAAATAAAATATATTTTTTTAACTGCAATATTCGTTTACATTCATGATCAATAATATTTGGATTCTTTGACTTAAAAGATGGAATGTACAATAGTTTTTTTTTGTAATTGTGCTTTTCTTGTGAGTTTTGCATTAAGTGTTTAAAGTAACAGGGGACAAAATTGAATTTATTCAGTGGCACTCTAAATAAGATTAGTATTGTTATGCGTGACACTAATTCTGCTCAGTGATTGCCAAACCCCTATATTGCAATCCCATCATTAGCAGCAATATAGGATCTCCATGACACTAATAAACACCCTTTAGTCATATTGCTGTTTGTGGGAGCTGTGCGCAAGTTGGCTGCTGCGTTTCCTGCATTACAACAGTGACTACACTCCAAAAGTACTTCATTGGCTGTACAGTGCTTTGAGACATCTGGTGGTCATGAAAGGTACAATATAAATGCAAGGTCTTTCTTTCTTTAATATGGCACAACCAAGGTAAGCAAGCGGCATATTTATTTTTAGGTAAAGGATAAGCATCAGCCCGAAATTATTAACATGTTTTATTCCACTTCTTACTTTGTGACACTGCAAAAACAAAAAAACTATCTTCTTTGCAACTTCCTTGTCAGAAAAGATGTGGTATGGTAGTTTCAAATCTTAAACGACAAACAGATCCAGGGAAATCCTAATGTCCCTGGGCAGCCATTTTTTAAATGCTTTAGCTTACAAACTACAACACAAACAGACCCTAAAATACAATTATAAGGCTGCTCAGTTATTACTACTGTAATATTGGGCTAGATTTTACACTTTTGGAAAAAATGGGCATTTTTTTTTCCGGCGTGGGTGATAAAAATGGGTTTTCAGATTGCCGGCTTGTCACCCATTCTCAAAGCCCCTAGTCTCCATTTTAGAAATTCAGTGTTACCACGAGCGCTATGAAATGGGCGTCAGAGTTAAATCTCTCTGACCTTCTACCATAAAGTGTCGCCGTCCTTAGCAACGGTATGGCAATGCTCGTTTCCCGCGATTCAGGAGGTCAGTGGTCATCATTACATGCACAAAAGAGGAGACAGAGAGAGGGGGAGCAGAGAGGGACTGAAAGCGAGTGTGGGTCTGGTGCTTGTTTGGCTGTTGTGGGCCCCAGCAGAAAAAAGCCTACTAAGCACCAAGAACATAGTTGGCACCGAGTTTTTGTCCAACAAATATATAACATAGAAGGGATGGAGGAGGCCCTGGAACTGGTAGCCAGGAACATTGGTGGCAGAGGGCTCCCAGTGGTCTTAGAGCACGACACTGCACCCCAAGGTGCCGCACCCCCATTGCCAATGACACGAGAGCCAGGAGCAACATCGTGGGACCGTCCTCTCCCATATCCGTCCAAGCAGCGGTTCGGCCGTCATCCCCCCCCCCCAATGAAGATCGCCTGAGGAGCACCTCGGCCAGGAGGCTTGGAGTCTCGAGGGGAAGGGGAAGGGGTAGAGGTGGGGAGGTGAAGCGGGCGAGCAATATTGTGGGCGAGATGTGTGTGAGGTGGTGAAAGTGATGCTTGGCGATCTCCTGGGAGTTAGTTTCGGCAAATGTGATCTTTACGACAAAAAAAAGTGGGCAGTCGGTATTATTGAATCTCGGTGTTAATTACGTGCGGAAAGTAACGCTGGGTGATATTATGAGCGTTGGTTTCGCCCATTCTGATGGGCGGGCGGTATTATTTTTTCCCGGCGTTACACACATGGGGGAAGTAAAGCTCGGCGATAAGTGTCCGAAAAATGGGCGTCAGTTTCCATTTTGTGGCTAAATGGGCGATATCTGGGCGTTATACGTCATTTCAGCATTGAAATGGATGTTAAGTGGGCGATATGCATGCAAAAAAGTGGAAAATCTAGCCCAAAAACTGTACATTACAAAAATTATGATAAATAATCAAGAAATGAGAAAATGTCTAACATTATTTTTAAATTACAGAAATTGCAGGTCGCCATTTAAGCACCACTCTCCTGTGACTGTATATGACCTGTAAGTACCTATACAGACTAGTAAAGTCCAAGGTTTGATCCCCAGTTTGCACTGACTTACTTGATTTCTGCAGGGGAGCATTTGGGGGCTTGGAGAGAGGAAAATTCATCAGGGTCCCCATCCGTAATTGTTATCCTGACGAACTGAGGTTGGTTGATGCTGAGCAGTTTGCATGGAAGGTCATACAAGTAGAAATATACTAAAATGAATAGGCAATTATGTACTTGCAAGTAAGCAGTAATATAATTAGCATTTTAATTAACTATTGAAGACTCTGCTCCCCAATGGTTAACTAGTTAAAGTAGTGAGTGGCTAATGCCTAGGTGGAGGGTGGAATCAGAAATGGTTCCTGTTCCTGAGACGCTGTTCGGTGATCCTGGCTGGAAGTGCATATGTAAGATCTTTGGATGAGGGCACAATGGGGTAGATTTTGACTTTGTGTGATAGTGTAAAACGGACATTAGTAAGTCGGCAGCCCACTTTACATTTCTCTTGATTTTTATTTCCATGGAAATTCGCTATCACCTATCGCACGATCAAGACCTAATCCTAATCAGTCCTGTCTGTGATTGTTCGCCACAGCTGAATAGCCCATGGACACTCTTTATTTGGGTTCACATTAAAAGAATGGCCATTTGGCTGAGGTACCAGAGATCACCTGTGGCAATATACACCAGGAAGAAGGTCAATGTCTCCAAGAAATAAGAAATCGAATAGAGAAAAGGGAAGTTTTTTTTTTTAGAAAAACACCCAGGCATACACATCCATGTAAGCTGGCCATACAAACATATTGCTACATCTGTGTGTACCTTTCATAGACTTTCTGTAAGTAAGTAAAAATAATTGCTTGTTATTTCTATTTGGTGTAGGTACTATCAGTATTGAACTTCCTGGCCAGAAGGTATTCACGCTCAACCACCATAACCTTACAGCACAAAAATTTTGTTAAACCATTTTTGTTTAAAGTTGAAAATATTAGCAGCAGACCTAGTCAGTAATAAAATGATGGAATCACATATTTGTGCATTCCCCAGTTTAAGAATCCTGTGATGCTTTTTACTGGACCCTTTGCCAGATCTTTTAATTTCTACAACCAACATTGATTCCATTAAACACCAAGCAGTTGGCATACTTCTCACGGGTTTTATCAGCAAGTTCAGAAACATTAAGCAAAACAACATTCAGATAAGTTTTATAAAAAAAAAGAAAATAGTTTAGTAAACCACAACAGCAATAACATGGAACAGACGAGAGCAATTTTCTCTCCTTCCAACAGAAAACTAACTTTAATGTCGAAGTTAACAATAACCACATGAAAAACAGTTCACTTTTTAAAAACACCAGAATATCAAATGGGTGAGAGGGGCAAAAATGGAAAGTTCCTCAATGGTGTTTAGCTTTTTCCATAAACGAAGAGAGTATTGGCAGATTGTTTGATCATTGAATCCAAAACATTTCAGTCACATACTTCCAGCAGCAACCACAGGAAAGCAGTCAAGTGAAGGAATCCTGGCCAATCTTTTCCCTAGTCTAGGGACATGGTGGCCACATTTTGGGATGTGTTTAGCTTTGTTTGTAGGATACGGAGATAGGTTGAGGTCATGAAGGGTGAGAATTTGGGGTTATAGGGTCCATCAGTTATTTGTACAGTTGGGGAGACCAAGCAAGTTCGAGGCATTTTGCACTATTTCCAGTGAGATTATCAGCAGCATAAGCGGTTCATTGTTCACACCAGGAATGTTACATTATCAGATATTTTGCACATGATGTCAGCCTTGTCTCAATGGTAGCACTCTTGCCTCTGAATCAGGTGGTCAGGAGTTCAAGCTCCACTCCAAAGATTTGAGCACATCATTTAGGCCAATGCTTCAGTGAATACTGAGAGTGCTGCATTTTTGTAGGTGCAATCTTGGAGATGAGATGTTTGCCCTCTCATATGGACTGAAAAGATCCCATCATGGCACTTTTCTAAGAAGAAAAGCGGTGTTCTCCCGGTGTCCTAGCCAAAATTTATGCTTCAACCAACAGCACTAGAACAGTTCATCTGGTCATTTTTCTCTTTGCGGTTTGAGGGACCTTGCTGTGCTCAAATTGGCAGCTATATTTTTCCCATATTACAACAGTGACTACACTTGGCGGTGAAGCTTTTTAGGATGTCCTGAGGTCGTGAAAGATAAGACATAAATATAAGTTCTTTCTCTATAAAATCATGCTTCAGTTCATGTTTCAAGGGGTTGCCAGGGGTAATGATCTTTTGTACTGGGCAAAAGAATATGGTTGGGATTTTGCTCAACTCGGCGGGTCCAGT
Source organism: Pristiophorus japonicus (assembly GCF_044704955.1). Classification (NCBI taxonomy): domain Eukaryota; kingdom Metazoa; phylum Chordata; class Chondrichthyes; family Pristiophoridae; genus Pristiophorus; species Pristiophorus japonicus. The sequence continues at coordinate 235,724,542 of NC_091980.1, forward strand.
ACAGGTAGTGTCAGTGGCAGGTCGCAACCCTGCTGGCTCCATCCCACTCTGGAAATGAATTTACATTGATGGGGCTTGTTAAGCCTGCCCACCGCCTTTCCTTGGCCAATTAGAGGAAGTGGGTGTGGTGACGTCATTCATGATGCGTTATCAGCTGATTTCCTTAAAGGGACAATGGCCAACTTTCTTTTGACATTTGTGCTGTCAGTGTTCTACAGGATTGAAGTGCTGCAAACACTGATAATCACTCCACAGAGATGCAGGGCTGCACCCAAGTTCCCCCATGACTCCCTCCATATGCTTATAGAGAGTAGGGGGAGGCAGTCTGGCTGCCGTATTCCACCACACCACCCCCCCACACTCAGCCACCTCCCGGAATGTGGTGCCTGGCCCATTATGATTCCCGGGCCTCATTAGCATGCTGTCACCCACCTGAGCCCAGTCGAAACTTGTGGGGGTCAGTCTGCCACCGAGGCCCCATGGAAACAGCCCCCAGCAAGGTAATTCAGAAATGGGGGTAGACTGCAATTTTGGGAGGGGTGATGCCCGGGACAGAGGAGGCCCAAGGTATCTCTGTGGGACAGAAGAAGCACTCCTGCTCTTACTGGCCCTCAGGGAACCTTTAAAAAGTTTTTTAAAAATGAACTTAGCTGGACTTCTTGTGGCCAAGATTCTGCCTGCTTTTGCTGGTGGGTTGGAGACTGTGCAGGCTTTAGTCAGCCCTGCAATTAAAATGGCATGCATGTCCTGATGAATGTAAAAATCGGCATAAAACAAGTGGAAATCAGTGTAAAAATTGGGGTTCAAGGAAAATGCTGAACTTACGTCATATTCCTTCTTCAAGTCCCTGTTTATGCATGAAAATTAAAGTTTCAAACCATGAAACCATAATTTATGCACATTAGACACAGTGGGGTAGATGGCTTTGTGTGATAGTGTGAAATGGGTGATAGAGAATTGACAGCCTGTTTTACAACTCTTCTGATTTGTATTTCCATTATAATCAATAGAAATAAATATCAGGAGATGTAAAACATGGATTGGCGAATGATACTTAAGGGGTTGACTATGGATGGGCAATGGCAGACATTTAGAGACCGCATGGATGAACTACAACAATTGTACATTCCTGTCTGGCATAAAAATAAAAAAGGGAAGGTGGCTCAACCGTGGCTATCAAGGGAAATCAGGGATAGTATTAAAGCCAAGGAAGTGGCATACAAATTGGCCAGAAATTGCAGCGAACCTGGGGACTGGGAGAAATTTAGAACTCAGCAGAGGAGGACAAAGGTTTTGATTAGGGCAGGGAAAATGGAGTATGAGAAGAAGCTTGCAGGGAACATTCAGACGGATTGCAAAACTTTCTATAGATATGTAAAGAGAAAAAGGTTAGTAAAGACAAACGTAGGTCCCCTGCAGTCAGAATCAGGGGAAGTCATAACGGAGAACAAAGAAATGGCGGACCAATTGAACAAGTACTTTGGTTCGGTATTCACGAAGGAGGACACAAACAACCTTCCGGTTATAAAAGGGGTCGGGGGGTCTAGTAAGGAGGAGGAACTGAGGGAAATCCTTATTAGCCGGGAAATTGTGTTGGGGAAATTGATGGGATTGAAGGCCGATAAATCCCCAGGGCCTGATGGACTGCATCCCAGAGTACTTAAGGAGGTGGCCTTGGAAATAGTGGATGCATTGACAGTCATTTTCCAACATTCCATTGACTCTGGATCAGTTCCTATAGAGTGGAGGGTAGCCAATGTAACCCCACTTTTTAAAAAAGGAGGGAGAGAGAAAACAGGGAATTATAGACCGGTCAGCCTGACATCGGTAGTGGGTAAAATGATGGAATCAATTATTAAGGATGTCATTGCAGTGCATTTGGAAAGAGGTGACATGATAGATCCAAGTCAGCATGGATTTGTGAAAGGGAAATCATGCTTGACAAATCTTCTGGAATTTTTTGAGGATGTTTCCAGTAGACTGGACAAGGGAGAACCAGTTGATGTGGTATATTTGGACTTTCAGAAGGCGTTCGACAAGGTCCCACACAAGAGATTGATGTGCAAAGTTAGAGCACATGGGATTGGGAGTAGTGTGCTGACATGGATTGAGAACTGGTTGTCAGACAGGAAGCAAAGAGTTGGAGTAAATGGGTACTTTTCAGAATGGCAGGCAGTGACTAGTGGGGTACCGCAAGGTTCTGTGCTGGGGCCCCAGCTGTTTACACTGTACATTAATGATTTAGATGAGGGGATTAAATGTAGTATCTCCAAATTTGCGGATGACACTAAGTTGGGTGGCAGTGTGAGCTGCGAGGAGGATGCTGTGAGGCTGCAGAGCGACTTGGATAGGTTAGGTGAGTGGGAAAATGCATGGCAGATGAAGTATAATGTGGATAAATGTGAGGTTATCCACTTTGTTGGTAAAAACAGAGAGACAGACTATTATCTGAATGGTGACAGATTAGGAAAAGGGGAGGTGCAAAGAGACCTGGGTGTCGTGGTACATCAGTCATTGAAGGTTGGCATGCAGGTGCAGCAGGCGGTTAAGAAAGCAAATGGCATGTTGGCCTTCATAGCAAGGGGATTTGAGTACAGGGGCAGGGAGGTGTTGCTACAGTTGTACAGGGCATTGGTGAGGCCACACCTGGAGTATTGTGTACAGTTTTGGTCTCCTAACCTGAGGAAGGACATTCTTGCTATTGAGGGAGGGCAGTGAAGGTTCACCAGACTGATTCCCGGGATGGCGGGACTGACCTATCAAGAAAGACTGGATCAACTGGGCTTGTATTCACTGGAGTTCAGAAGAATGAGAGGGGACCTCATAGAAACATTTAAAATTCTGACGGGGTTAGACAGGTTAGATGCAGGAAGAATGTTCCCAATGTTGGGGAAGTCCAGAACCAGAGATCACAGTCTAAGGATAAGGGGTAAGCCATTTAGGACCGAGATGCGGAGGAACTTCTTCACCCAGAGAGTGGTGAACCTGTGGAATTCTCTACCACAGAAAGTTGTTGAGGCCAATTCACTAAATATATTCAAAAAGGAGTTAGATGAGGTCCTTACTACTAGGGGGATCAAGGGGTATGGCAAGAAAGCAGGAATGGGGTACTGAAGTTGAATGTTCAGCCATGAACTCATTGAATGGCGGTGCAGGCTAGAAGGGCCGAATGGCCTACTCCTGCACCTATTTTCTATGTTTTCTATGTCTGTCGATCTTTTACGTCGTTATTTTGACAGAGGTTTCCAGGAAATTCTCGGCAACTACTCCAGCAGGATTCACGTAACTGGAAAGGCTCTTCTTGATCTTCAACGTCAACAACTATAATTTGCATTTCTATAGTGCCTTTAATGTAGAAAAACGTATCAAAACCCTTCACAGAAGCATAATCAGACAAGAATTGACTCTGAACCAATGCACAAGATATTGCGAGGTGACTGAAAGCTTATCAAAGAGGTGGGTTTTAAGAAGGATCTTAAAGATGGAGAGGGAGGTGGCGACGCAGAGAGGTTTAGGGAAGGAATTACCGCTTGTGGGTAACGGAGTCAATTAGATTTTTCCAGTCACTTTGTTTATTGAATGTTTTTTAGAATAGTTGTAGAATTTCCTGTACATCGAGCTGAACTTTGATGTCTGATAGATGGAACCATGTGAAATCAGATACCTCAGCACTCTACTTACATGATCAGACTTCACAGAGGAAAAAATCCACATCTTGTATGTGTTAACCAATCTAAACTGGGGAAAAAGCAGCAGGGATCACAACTTGAGAAGGGTTTGTTTGTTTTACTGATGTAACTTGTAACGGCCCTGCACAAATTGCTCCTCCAGGAACAAAAACACAGATTCCCTCATCTTTATCTGATCTGCAGCTCCATTTTAATGGAAGAATGGGAATTGCCAAAAAGCTTTCAATGAATTGCAGTTGATCTGAAAACAGTGATCAGATTTTTCACCTGGGGTTTATTTTTCACTTCCCCCACATGCTACACACAGATCCATGGAGAATTCCACTTTTGAAAATGTTCAAGTCTCCCAGGGTGACTTGCACTTCCATTCCCTTCCCCCCCACTTATAAGAATTGGCTAGCTTCAACCCAGCACCCACTGAATAGCAGCCCACCTGAAAATTCATTTAAAAAGCGTTGATTCAATGCTCCTTTTCATCAGTTTCCTTCTAACCTGAGCACATAATGGGCCCAAGTTTCCACATGATTTGCGCCTGATTTTTAGGAGCAACTGGTGGAGAACGGACTATCTTAGAAATCGCAATTCTCCACTTTTTTTTTTCTGCAGTTCTAGTCAGGTAGAACAGTTCTACTTTGGAACAGAATATTTTCTTCAAAAGGGGACGTGTCCGGCCACTGACGCCTGATTTCAAAGTTTCCACAGTGAAAACGTACTCCAAACTAACTTAGAATGGAGCAAGTGAAGACTTTTGTCGAACTGAAAAAACCTTGTCTACACATTAAAAAATCAGGCGCAGGTTACAAATTAGGCGTCCAGAACGAGGTGGGGGGGAGGGGTGGGGGGGGGGAAGGGAAGTCATTAAATTCTACAATAAATCCTTATTTATACTTCTACAAATATTATACAAATAAATCCAACCTGAATAAACATTTATAAGCAAAGAAAAGATTAAATAAACCATCTTCCTACCTGTGTGAAAGTGCTTCAGCCAGGGAGAATTCTGCAGCCGTTCGTTCCCGTGGGGGGGGGGGGGGGAGGAGAAAGCCGTTCGTTCCCGCGGGGGGGGGGGTGGGGGGGAGGAGACAGCCATTCGTTCCCGCGGGGGGGGGGGGGGGGGGAGGACGGGGGAGGAGGAGAAAGCCGTTCGTTCCCGCGGGGGGGGGGGGGGGGGAGGACGGGGGAGGAGGAGAAAGCCGTTCGTTCCCGCGGGGGGGGGGGGTGGGGGGGAGGACGGGGGGGGAGGAGACAGCCATTCGTTCCCGCGGGGGGGGGGTGGGGGGGGAGGAGACAGCCGTTCGTTCCCGCGGGGGGGGGGGGGGGGGAGGACGGGGGGGGAGGAGAAAGCCGTTCGTTCCCGCGGGGGGGGGGTGGGGGGGAGGATGGGGGGGGGAGGAGACAGCCATTCGTTCCCGCGGGGGGGGGGGGGGGGGAGGAGACAGCCGTTCGTTCCCGCGGGGGGGGGGGTGGGGGGGAGGACGGGGGGGGAGGAGAAAGCCGTTCGTTCCCGCGGGGGGGGGGGTGGGGGGGAGGAGACAGCCATTCGTTCCCGCGGGGGGGGGGGGGGAGGAGACAGCCATTCGTTCCCGCGGGGGGGGGGTGGGGGGGAGGACGGGGGGGGGAGGAGACAGCCATTCGTTCCCGCGGGGGGGGGGTGGGGGGAGGAGACAGCCGTTCGTTCCCGCGGGGGGGGGGGGGGGGAGGACGGGGGGGGAGGAGAAAGCCGTTCGTTCCCGCGGGGGGGGGGGGTGGGGGGGAGGACGGGGGGGGGGAGGAGACAGCCATTCGTTCCCGCGGGGGGGGGGGTGGGGGGGAGGACGGGGGGGGAGGAGAAAGCCGTTCGTTCCCGCGGGGGGGGGGGGGAGGAGACAGCCGTTCGTTCCCGCGGGGGGGGGGGTGGGGGGGAGGACGGGGGGGGAGGAGAAAGCCGTTCGTTCCCGCGGGGGGGGGGTGGGGGGGAGGAGACAGCCATTCGTTCCCGCGGGGGGGGGGGGGGGGGAGGACGGGGGGGGAGGAGAAAGCCGTTCGTTCCCGCGGGGGGGGGGGTGGGGGGGAGGACGGGGGGGGGAGGAGACAGCCATTCGTTCCCGCGGGGGGGGGGGGGGGGGGAGGAGACAGCCGTTCGTTCCCGCGGGGAGGGGGGTGGGGGGGAGGACGGGGGGCGGAGGAGAAAGCCGTTCGTTCCCGCGGGGGGGGGGGGGTGGGGGGGATGAGACAGCCATTCGTTCCCGCGGGGGGGGGGGGGGGAGGAGACAGCCATTCGTTCCCGCGGGGGGGGGGTGGGGGGGAGGACGGGGGGGGAGGAGAAAGCCGTTCGTTCCCGCGGGGGGGGGGGGTGGGGGGGAGGACGGGGGGGGGAGGAGACAGCCATTCGTTCCCGCGGGGGGGGGGTGGGGGGGAGGAGACAGCCGTTCGTTCCCGCGGGGGGGGGGGGGGGGGGAGGACGGGGGGGGGAGGAGAAAGCCGTTCGTTCCCGCGGGGGGGGGGGGTGGGGGGGAGGACGGGGGGGGGAGGAGACAGCCATTCGTTCCCGCGGGGGGGGGGGGGGGGGGGAGGAGACAGCCGTTCGTTCCCGCGGGGGGGGGGTGGGGGGGAGGACGGGGGGGGGAGGAGAAAGCCGTTCGTTCCCGCGGGGGGGGGGGTGGGGGGGAGGAGACAGCCATTCGTTCCCGCGGGGGGGGGGGGGGAGGAGACAGCCATTCGTTCCCGCGGGGGGGGGGTGGGGGGGAGGACGGGGGGGGAGGAGAAAGCCGTTCGTTCCCGCGGGGGGGGGGGTGGGGGGGAGGACGGGGGGGGGAGGAGACAGCCATTCGTTCCCGCGGGGGGGGGGGGGGGGGGAGGAGAAAGCCGTTCGTTCCCGCGGGGGGGGGGGGGTGGGGGGGAGGACGGGGGGGGGAGGAGACAGCCATTCGTTCCCGCGGGGGGGGGGGGAGGAGAAAGCCGTTCGTTCCCGCGGGGGGGGGGGGGTGGGGGGGAGGACGGGGGGGGGAGGAGACAGCCATTCGTTCCCGCGGGGGGGGGGGTGGGGGGGAGGACGGGGGGGGGAGGAGACAGCCATTCGTTCCCGCGGGGGGGGGGTGGGGGGGAGGACGGGGGGGGGAGGAGACAGCCATTCGTTCCCGCGGGGGGGGGGGGGGGGGGAGGAGGCAGCCGTTTGTTCCCGACGGCGGGCGGGGAGGGGGAGGGAAACGGCTGCCTCAACTTTCTGAGGCTTCCTGCAGCCTTCTCACTGCTGCAGGAAGCCTCAGTGCTGATGTGCTGATGGCAATGTGCTTTTATTAAAAATTGATCAAAAATTAAACAGCTACAAAGACTACAAAAATGGCCGAGTGCCAATGTTTCCTTCACACTGAGCATGCGCGAACGCTCCAATGCGCACGCGCAGCGTTGCCGGCAGGAAAAAAATAATTTAAATGGTACCCGCCCCCTCCCACTTACAAAATCGGCGCGAGTGTAGGCTCCGCCCCCCCGGGCGCCGCGCCAGGCAGACAAGGAGCTGCAGAACGCTCCAGAATCGCGCGGTTTTTTTCCGCCGCCGTTTTAGGCGTGAAAAACCGGCGCCCAGCTTGGAGGGGCGCCCGTTTTTTATCGTGTGGAAACTTGGGCCCAATATATTCAAAATAAGGAATGCTAGTTCCATTATTGGGCCAAAAATACAGCATATGCTTCTAACCAAAACAGCTTACTCTCTGAACAAAAGCTAGGGCAGGAGTTTCCGCTCCTGGCTTCCTCTGTTTTCGCCCCGGAGCGGCGGCAATGGCGGCGGTGAGTTCTTCTGTTTGGGCGGCCAGCTCCCAGCACCCCGCCAGGATTTTCGGGGCCAGTTTTAGCGAGGCGCAGAGCATTACCGCCCAGAAGAGGCGAGCAATGCCCCTCGTTGCAACACCGGCTCGATTTTTGACTCCCGCTCGACCCATAGTGCTGTGTAGAGCGCCCTGCTGGGATCGCCTGTGAAATGGGCGGTCCGACATATACTGGCTGCAGTGAGGTAAGGAATGTCCACCTCGGGTAAGTGAGATTATTTTTTATTTTATTTGTTTTGTCATTTATGTTGTGGTGGCGTGGGCTATGTATTGGAATGTTTTTGGTGTTTTTTTTTCAGGTTTAATATTTTCTCCACAGGCTTCTCTTAGAGTGTTCCCAGGCCAACTGTTTAGCTCGGGATTTTCACATGCTCAGCCATCCTAGCACCCTAAGAGAGGCAACACCTCCCTTAGCGCTCCACCCCACATTCAGGGCCCAGCTGCCCAATTTTGCTGACCGAGGCGCAAACTTTTTCCAGACGGTATCAGGACCGCTCTGCCGTCATTAAGGCCTCAAAATCGTAAAAGCCAAAAATTCAGCCCTAAATGTTTAATATGATTAAAGATTAATCCCACAGAAATTTACAGCTAAATTATTGTATAGGAAACCAAAGACAAAGCACATAATATGCTGTTTCCTTATCTGTTGAGAACATAAGAATTAGGAGCAGGAGTAGGCTATTCGAACCCTCAAGCCTGCTCCGCCATTCAATGAAATCATTGCTGATCTTCTACCTCAACTCTACTTTCCTGCACTATCCCCATATCCCTTGATTCCCTTAATATCCAAAAATCTATCAATCGTTGTCTTGAATATAAAAGACTGAGCCTCCACAACCCTCTGGAGTAGAGAATTTCAAAGATTCACCACCCTCTGAGTCCTAAATGACCGTCCACTTATTCTGAGACTGTGACCCCTGGTTCTAGACTATGCAGCCAGAGGAAACATCCTCCCTGCATCTACCCTGTAAGAATTTGGTATGTTTCAATGAGATCACCTTTCATCTTCTAAACTCTAGAGAATATAGGCCTAGTCTACTCAATCGCTCCTCATAGGACAATCCCCCATCCCAGTCTGGTGAACCTTTGTTGCATTCCCTCTATGGCAATTATATCCTTCCTTGGGTAAGGAGACCAAAACTGTCCACAATACTCCAAGTTGCGGTCTCACCAGGGCCCTATATAATTGCAGTAAGACAACTTTACTCTTATACTCAAATCCTCTTGTAATAAAGGCCATTTGCTTTCTTAATTGCTTGCTGTACCTGCATGTTAACTTGCAGTGATTCATGTACAAGGACACCCGGGTCCCTCTGAGCACCAACATTTCCCAATCTCTCGATTTAAAAAATATTCTGCTTTTCTATTTTTCCTACTGAAGTGGATAACTTCACATTTTTCCACAATATATTCAATTTGCCCACTCACTTAGCCTGTCTCTTTGCATTCTCCTCACAACTTACATTCCCACCTAGCTTTGTATCATCAGCAAACTTGGATACATTACATTTGGTCCCCTCATCTAAATCATTGATATAGATTGTGAATAGCTGGGGCCCAAGCATCGATCCTTGTGGCACCCCACTAGTTACAGACTGCCAACCCGAAAAAGACCCATTTATTCCTACCCTCTGTTTCCTGTCAGTTAACCAATCCTCAATCCATGCTGGTATATTACCCCCAATCCCATGAGCCATAATTTTGTTTTTGTGTGGCATCTTATCGAATGCCTTCTGAAAATCAAAATACACCACATCCATTGCCCCCCCCCTTATCTATTCTGCTAGTTACAATCTCAAAAAACGTTGTCAAACATGATTTCCCTTTCATAAATCCATGTTGACTCTGCCCAATCCTATTATTGTTTTCTAAGTGCCCTGTTACCACGTCCTTAATAATAGACTCTAGCATTTCCCCTACTATTGATGTCCGGCTAACTGGTCTGTACTTCCCCATTTTCTCTCTCCCTTCTTTCTTAAACAGTGGGGTTACATTAGCTACCTTCCAGTCTGCGGGAACCGTTCTAGAATCTATGGCATTTTGGAAGGTGACAACGAATGCATCCATTATCTCAATAGCCACCTCTTTCAAAACCCTAGGATGTAGGCCAGGGGATTTATCGGCTTTCAGTCCCATTAATTTCTCCAATACTATTTTTTTACAAATACTAATTTCTTTCAGTTTCTCATTCTCGCTGGACCCCTGGTACTCCACTATTTCCAGGAAAATTTTTTATGTCTTCTTCCGTGAAGACAGACATAAAGTATTTGTTTAATTTTTCTGCCATTCCCTTGTTCCCCATTATAATTTCTCCTGTCTCAGCCTGCAGGGGAGCCTCGTTTACTTTCGCTAATCTTTTTCTTTTTACATATCTATGAAAGTTTTACTATCTGTTTTTATGTCTTGAGCTAGTTTACTCTCACCGCCCTCTCTCTCTCTCTCTCACTGCCCGCTCTCTCTCTCTCTCACCGCCCGCGCTCGCTCTCTCACCACCGGCAGCTTTGTGCCCCGCGAAACTGTCGGGGGCACTGACCGGTGCTGACCAGGCTCCAGTGGGGCCATTCCCCACGTGTGGTGCAAAAGGGGTCGGCGCCAGGCGGGGCAGAATAGACGGGGCCCGGCGGAAATGGGGCAATTGTGGACACACCTGCCGCCTGCTTCCAAGCAGCTCCAACACGGTTCACAAATAAATACATAGTGAAAGATTAGAAAAAAAATGCATTTTCTTCAACCAAGAATCTGAAAACCTTTGGGATCTCTAAAAGGGAAATCCCATTTTTCCAAACCAAAAACGAATCCCTTTACCAAACTGAACCCATAGGGTGAATAAAAGTTCACATGACTTAGTAAATAGAGCTCCTAAAAGGGGAAGGCAACTCTAGAGGAAAATACTACAGGGGTCAGTGTGATTGATCTATTTTCAGACTGATCACAACCCATTGTTTTTTCAGTCACCATCAAGTATTGACAATATAGGAACTAATCACCAGAGACTGCAAAAAAAAGCCTTTGATCATAATGATAACCATATGTTAAGAAGCAAATGCACTCCAAGGGCATTCCCTTGGTTTAAATTACTCAAATTTGTCTATTCCAATGTTCAACTGCTGAAATGAACATCATGCAAGGCAACAAAAAGGTTGTGTTCTCACTGAATGCCAATAAACAAAATGGGCAGAAATAAAGAATTTTCTTCAAAGTAGCTGGTAGTTAGCATGGGTAATAATTACTATTCACATGACTGATCCATCAACACAGCGAAAGTTGTTGAAAATACATATTGAGAAACTTGATGCAACAGTAACTTTATTCATTTCCTTTCAATCCCATTTAAAATAAGTTGGGTATTCTACAGGGCCAGAACAAGACACACTGGGCTAGATCTTGGCTTTGAGTAAAGCAAGTTGGCAGCCCATTTTTCATCACTCCTCATTGAAATCAATGGAATTAAAAATCAGGAGAGATGTAAACCAGGCTGCTGACTCACTGTCACCCGTTTTACAATATCACTCAAAGCCAAAATTAACCCCACTGTATTAAACTCCATCAGTCCACTAACAGATTAAATATACAGCCATTTTGCTACTAAAATCACGGTTATCATTTCAATACAATACTAGCCCCAAAGTGGAACAAATGCAGCAGAGGGAAATAGTTCTTGTATGCTGTCTGAGATATTTCACAACTCAAGCAGTATTCACCACATTTGTATAAAAGCACGTTTCTTCTTCTAGCTTAGAGTCCAGAATTATTGGAGTGAACACGACACAAATAAGCGATAATCAAAATGGGCAACTCACAACTTGCAATGTCACTGGAGAGAACTTCCTAATGATGAATAAAAATATTTCTGAATTTTCCACATTTACTGGCAAGACCATTTTGATGAAATGCAACAGCTATATTTGCTAAATAAATCTTCATCAACAGGAACTCTCTATAATATCTACAGGACTATAAACTATCTGCCTTCATGCAACTGAATGAGCAAGTGGCACACAGATTTAGTCAACTTGTGGAAGAGACTGCCACATAGCAATGAATGAGGACAGATTCCTAATTCAGAAAGAGAGGGATATAGGTTTGGCACCAAGATAGAAGAGAGATGAACATGGTCTAGCTGGATCCTGTGTATGGATCGAAATGGTGATTACACATTCCTACCTTATGTATTTATGCTTTCAGCATTTCTTCTTTGCATTTGGAATTTTTTTACTTGTATGACATTTTCATTGTCACTGTCAGTGTTGGTCTCCTAAAATGGAATGGCTGGCTTTGCCGAATGCTTACTCTAGCTGCCCATCTGAGAAGTAATGAGACACTGGACTGGGTCAAATGAACTGGACATGCCACTTAGTCAGCAAATGCTAATCCTACCTGAGTGAATAGTGACCATTAAAATGTAGGTGAATGGAATATTTTAGCATCTGAAAACAAATACATTACCAAGTACTAAACCAAGTATTCTTTGGTCACAAAAAGCAGGGGTAGATACTGTTTAGATCTTCCTGCACATAACAAACCAGCTTACAACTAAGATACAACATCTTTCTCTGGAGATATGCAAGAAAGAAAAACCTGTAAATCATAAAGATCCCAGACCTCCATTGAACTTGTATAATTAATAAGGCAATTCCTGTTTTAAACTTCACTGAATAGTAAAATCTTTTGCCTTCTTGCTTATAGGCTTTCTTTAAAAGAACACAGTATTTCCAAAGAGAATGAACATGTGTACTGTGATAACTGATTTAGAGGTCTATTGCACAACAAAAGTCAGGACAAGATTCTATTGATATTGAATATTTCATTTGGAAGTTAGAATATCTAATAATTTTACTAGTCCTAAATATTCTTGAGTTTTTTCAAAACCTGTAAAGAATTACAGTACCTGTACTTTCCTTTATTCCCCTTCTATCCTCAATACCCTATTTCACTTTGATTTCCATTCCTTCTGCCTTTTTTGGTTTTCAATGTTATTCAGTTTTCTTAGTTAATTTTCTAAAATCATCCTAACATTGTGACTGGCTGCACCTAAATCCATACTTGGCAGCAGATGAAGCCATAGCTGACAAATGAAGAAGCAGAAAGCAGTTGTAAGCAAAGATTGCAAGAGTCTACTGTTTCTGGCACAACTTCTACAAACCTAAGCTAATGAGAAAAGTACAGAAGAAACAGCAACAATACTTGTATGTAACTTTTTTTCAACTATTGTATTGCTATAGCACCTCACCATATCTATCAGAATCATCCCAAAGCACTTCAAATATAATAAATTTTTGTGACTATTCTTATGTAAACAAACAGAATAGTCATTTTCCCAACACAAAAGCAAAATATTGCGGATGCTGGAACCTGAAATAAAAACGGAAAATGTTGGAAATCTCAAGGGTCAGGCAGCATCTGTGGAGAGAAAAACAGAGTTAATGTTTCAGGTTGATGACCCTTCATCAGAGTATGGATGAAAGGTCATCAACCTGAAACGTTAACTCGGTTTTTCTGTCCACAGATGCTGCCTGACCGGCTGAGATTTCCAGCATTTTCTGTTTTCAAGTCATTTTCCCAAATCAGGCTCCACAAATAACTCTTCTTCAAATAGTACCACGGGATCTTTAACAGCCAACGGTTTAACACCTCATCTGATCAACAGCACTGCCGGTAATACAGCACTCCTTCAGTCCTGCACTTGAATGTCAAGTCTAGATTATATTCTCAAGTCCTCAACTGGAGGCTTCAATTTTCTGATTTAGGGGCAAAAGTGGTACCGATTAAACTATGCAGAAATTTACAGTGCAATACTACTTCAGTTAATACAGCTTTGCAGAAGGTCTGTGAATTTTTTCAAAGGCTCCTGATCAATGAACTGAGGAATGTTGCAGATGACCCACGATCCCAGATCAGCCATAAAAACATTCGTCGACACAACATTCACTCCGATGCCTGTAGTGAGAACTTTTCCCCGGTGGGTTTTGCTGCAATTTGTATTTTTAATCTTACCTCCATATATGCATGAGATGAAATGTCAAATCATACATGAGTCTGTGAGGAAACTACATACAGTTAGATGGCTTGCAATGTTTTCCCTTAGTTGGATGCCCATGCTTTAAGGCGCAGTAGTACGATTATAATCCTTTGTTCTAATGTCCCACACTGTGATCAATAAATCAAATTTGAGACCAAAGTATGTTGAGTTTGGAACATCAACAATGTGATACATGGTACAATCCACCTACAACATTTTAATAATCTGCATTTGAAAGCCATAAAGTCCTTGCCAATTGTTTACATGAAAGCAGGATACAGTTCAATAAAATGGAGGACTGCCAAGCGTGCAACTTTCTCTATGTCAGACTTTTTGTATGACAGATCCAAAGCTCAAGCAGGGAGACAAAACAAAAGCCATTCTGATCTAATCAAAGGGCCATTTTTATTAGGATTCCTGTCAAATTCTCTGCATTCTCAAACCCACCCCTCAACTCCCACAGTGAAATTGTTGCAACGTGACACCTCTGCCCTGGCAGTTTAAAGCTGGAAACCCTTTTTAAGCACCTACCAAACTATACTAATGTAACACAAAAATACATATATAAAACTAATTCACAACAGAAAAGTACACTACCAAATGAGTGAACATGAACTCGTTCATTACAAAATTGAGCTCATGTTTTATTTAATCTTGTAAATCTTTCCAACAAAGGAACCTTTTAATTATATAGGTTTCAATATGTACTGCAATGTGTCCAGCAGTTACAGATGCACGAAGGCAGCTGAACTAATTTAAAATAACATGGAAGCTTGCATGTAGTTTCTACTTACTATAATCCTGACCCAACTACAGGTACTTCATACCAACTGCACTGAATAACCATCAAACTGCAGTTTTATGATTGGACTGAAACTGTTATATATGTAAACCTGCAAATACCTTGTTTAACCACCAGAGGGCTCATCCCCTGGAGTCCCATGGGATCTCACAATCCCTTGGGAGCACTTGTATATAAGGAGGCCTCACAGGCTGGAGAGGCACTCTGGAGACCTGTAATAAAGGACTACGGTCACACATTACTTTATGCGTACAGTATCTGGTCAGATTCTTTATTCAAGACATAACAACTGACGACGAGATACAGATGATAAACCCCACCGCAACAATGCAGAGAACCATGGGCATCCTGGAGAAATTTTCAGAGGGAGATGATTGGGAAACCTTCATGGAGCGACTCGACCAATACTTCGTGGCCAACGAACTGGAAGGAGAAACAAACGCTGCCAAACGAAGGAAGATTCTCCTCACCGTTTGCGGGGCACCAACGTATGGCCTCGTGAAAAATCTGCTCGCTCCAGCGAAACCCACAGAGAAGTTGTACGATGAGTTGTGCACACTGGTCCGGGAGCATCTAAACCAGAAGAAAGTGTTCTGATGGCGAGGTACCGGTTCTACACGTTCAAGAGGTCTGAAGGCCAGGAAGTGGCGAGCTACGTCGCCGAGCTAAGGCACCTTGCAGGACATTGCGAATTTGAAGGACACTTGGAGCACATGCTCAGGGACTTCTTTGTATTTGGCATTGGCCATGAAGTAATACTTTGCAAACTTTTGACTGTAGAGACCCCAACCTTGAGTAAAGCCATAGCGATAGCCCAGGCGTTCATCGCCACCAATGACAATACCAAACAAATCTCTCAGCACACGAGTGCTGCTGCAAGTACTATGAACAAAGTGATGGTGTTTTCAAATCTTAATGTACAGGGCAGGACTCACAAGCCTGCAGCTGCATGTCAGCAGATGTCTCAGAGTCCCACCATCAAGGGTGGTGAATGCAAGGCCATTAACACCTTGTTGGCGCTGCGGAGGTGATCATCGCTTCCATTCATGCCGCTTCAAAGGATACATTTGCAAGGGCTGTGGAACAATGGGACACCTCCAACGTATGTGCAGGTGAGCTGCAAACCCTGCTAATCCTGCAAACCACCATGTTGCAGAGGAGGAGAGATCCATGGTGGATCACAATGAACCAGAGCCTCAGACTGAGGAGGCAGAAGTATATGGGGTGCACACATTTACCACAAAGTGTCTCCCGATAATGCTGAAGGTTAAATTAAGTGGACTCCCGGTATCAATGAAGCTGGACACTGGCGCAAGCCAGCCCATAATGAGCAAAAAGACTTTCGATAAATTGTGGTGCAGCAAGGCCTCAAGGCCAGTCCTGACTCCCATTCATACTAAACTGAGAACGTACACAAAGGAACTGATTCCCGTAATCAGCAGTGCTATAGTAAATGTCTCCTACGATGGAGCGGTGCACAATTTACCACTCTGTGTGGTACCGGGCGATGGCCCCATGCTGTTTGGCAGGAGCTGGCTGGGAAAGATACGATGGAACTGGGACGACATCCGAGTGCTCTCGTCCGTCAACGACAGTTCATGTGCCCAGGTCCTAAACAAGTTCCCCTCGCTGTTCGAACCAGGCATCGGGAAGTTCCAAGAAGCAAAAGTGCAGATCCACTTGATTCCGGGGGCGCGACCCATCCATCACAAGGCGAGAGCAGTACTGTACATGATGAGAGAGAGGGTGGAGATCGAGCTGGACCGGCTGCAATGAGAGGGCATCATTTCGCTGATCGAATTCAACGAGTGGGCCAGTCCGATTGTTCCAGTCCTCAAGACGGCACCGACAGAATCTGTGGTGATCCCTGCGGGATCAATACCCGCTACCAAAGGCAGATGACCTATTTGCGACACTGGCGGGAGGAAAAACGTTCACAAAGCTGGACGTGACCTCGGCCTACATGACGCAGGAGCTGGAGGAATCATCGAAGAGCCTCACCTGCATCAACACGCACAAAGGTCTCCTCATTTACAACAGATGCCCGTTTGGGATTCGATCAGCCACGGCAGTATTCCAGAGAAGCATGGAAAGCTTGTTGAAGTCGGTCCTACGCACCATGATCTTCCAAGACGACATCTTGGTTACAGGTCGGGACACCGTCGAACACCTGCAGAACCTGGAGGAGGTTCTTAGTCGGCTTAATCGTGTGTGGCTCAGGTTAAAACGCTCAAAGTACGCTTTCCTGGCGCCTGAAGTGGAGTTCCTGGGGAGAAGAATCGCGGCAGATGGCATCAGGCCCACCGATTTGAAGACGGAGGCAATCCAGAATGCACCGAGACCACAGAACGTGACGGAGCTGTGGTCGTTTCTTGGACTCCTGAACTACTTTGGTAACTTCTTACCAGGTCTTAGCACATTGTTAGAACCACTGCACTCTTTACTGCGTAAAGGAGATGAATGGGTATGGGGTAAAGGCCAAGAAAATGCCTTTGAGAAAGCTAGGAAGCTGTTATGCTCAAACAAATTGCTTGTGTTGTATGATCTATGTAAGCGTTTGGTACTAGCATGTGATGCGTTGTCATATGGTGTCGAGTGTGTATTGCAACAAGCTAATGAATTTGGGAAATTGCAACCGGTTGCTTATGCATCCAGAAGTCTGTCTAAGGCTGAGAGGGCCTACAGCATGATCGAAAAAGAAGCGTTAGCGTGTGTTTACAGGGTAAAGAAAATGCATCAATATCTGTTTGGGCTCAAATTTGAATTGGAAACCGACCATAAGCCACTTATATCGCTCTTTTCTGAAAGTAAGGGGATAAATACGAATGCATTGGCCCGCATCCAGAGATGGGCGCTCACGTTGTTCGCATACAACTACGCCATCCGCCCCAGACCAGGCACAGGAAATTGTGCCGATGCTCTCAGTAGGCTGCCATTGCCCACCACAGATGGCACAGCCTGCAGATTTAGTTATGGTAATGGAAGCATTCGAGAGTGAGCAATCACCTGTTATCACCCAACAAAGTAGAACCTGGATGAGCCAGGACCCCTTACTGTCATTAGTAAAAAACTGTGTGCTCCACGGGAGTTGGTCTAGTGTCCTGAGAGATGCAGGAAGAAATAAAGCCGTACCAGCGGCGCAGAGATGAAATGTCCATACAGGCAGACTTCCTCATATGGGGTAATCGGGTAGTGATGCCAAAAAAGGGCAGGGACACTTTCATTAGTGACCTCCACAGTACCCACCCAGGCATTGTAATGATGAAAGCGATAGCCAGACCCCACGTGTGGTGGCCCGGTATCGATGCAGACTTAGAGTCCCGCGTGCACAAATGTAACACATGCTCGCAGTTAAGCAATGCACCCAGGAAGGCGCCACTAAGTTTATGGTCCTGGCCCTCCAAACCATGGTCCAGGGTCCATGGCGACTATGCAGGAGAAAAATGTTCTTAGTGGCTGTAGATGCGTAATCCAAATGGATTGAATGTGAGATAATATCGGCAAGTGCATCCACTGCTACCATTGAAAGCCACGCACGGCCTGCCTGATGTCCTTGTGAGTGACAATGAGCCGTGCTTCACCAGTGCCAAGTTCAAAGTGTTCATGACCCGCAATGGGATCAAACATGTCACATCTGCCTCGTTTAAACCAGCATCCAATGGTCAGGCAGATCGAACAGTACAAACAATCAAGCAGAGCTTGAAGAGGGTAACTGAAGGCTCACTGCAGACTCGCCTATTCCGAATCCTGCTTAATTACCACACAAGACCCCACTCGCTCAATGGGGTTCCCCCCCGCTGAACTGCTCATGAAAAGTGCACTTAAGACAAAGCTCTTGTTAGTCCACCTTGATCTACACGAACAGGTAGAGACCAGGCAGCTTCAACAGAATACATATCATAATCGCGCAAATGTGTCAAGCGAAATCGAGATTAATGATCCTGTATTTGTGTTGAACTATGGACAAGGTCCCAAGTGGCTTCCCGGCACTGTCATGGCCAAAGAGGAAGTAGGGTGTTTCTGGTCAAACTTTCAAATGGACTCACCTGCAGAAAACACTTGGACCAAACCAAACTCAGATTCGCAGACTATCCAGAACAACCCGCAATAGACTCTACCTTTTTCGACCCCCCCAACACACACACAAGTGGGAACCGACCCAGCGGTTGACTACGAAGCAGAACCTATCACTGTGCAGCAGCCCAGCGAGGGCCCAACAAATGACTCACCAAAACCAGCATTTGCACCAAGACGATCAACCAGGGAAAGGAAGGCCCCAGATTGACTCACATTGTAAATAGTTACACTACTGACTTTGGGGAGGGGAGTGTTGTTATATATGTGAACCTGTAAATACCTTGTTTAACCACCAGAGGGCTCATCCCCTGGAGTCCCAAGGGATCCCACGATCCCTTGGGAGCACCTGTACAAAAGGAGGCCTCACAGGCTGGAGAGGCACTTTGGAGACCTGTAATAAAGGATTACGGTCACACATTACTTTAAGCTTACAGTATCTGGTCAGATTCTTTATTCAAGACATAACAGAAACCATTATAGATTAGGAACATCCCTCTACTTTTAAAAGGAGCAGTATCAGTTTGTCAGTGTGGACATTCTCGTCAATGCGTTACAGATTCAAAAACAACGATCCTGATATTTCTGGGAATTTGGCCAATTTTAGCAACTCCATTCGAAAAGTTCTGCTAAATAAATTTAAAATGTAAGGACAAGAACCACATTATACATACAAACTGTATTTTAAAAATGAATTTCAAATTTTATAGAAACATAGACATAGAAACATAGAAAATAGGTGCAGGAGTAGGCTATTCGGCCCTTTTAGCCTGCACCGCCATTCAATGAGTTCATGGCTGAACATGCAACTTCAGTACCCCATTCCTGCTTTCTCGCCATACCCCATACCCCTTGATCCCCCTAGTAGTAAGTAAGGACTACATCTAACTATAAATCAACACCTGCTGATCCATATCAGTTACTTAACTTTAAAACATGTTTCATATAACTGTATCAGTGTTTAAGTGCTTGAAATGATCAGTGGACCAAGTCTTGTCTGTTTAGCAATGGCTAGTGACAGTGGGAGTCTAACTGGCCCACTGGGCCTCAGTGTTCTGATTGCGATACATTTACTGCATACAGACAGCCATCAGTCCTCCAAAAACCAACCTTTGTACAAAGAGGTAAATATATATATATATATATATATATATATATATAAGTACAGCATCGAGAATCCGGAACCCTTGGGACAGAGGCCGTTCCAGATTCCGGGTATTTTCGGACTTCAGAATGTCTTGCTAACGTCACGAATCCGGAAATACCTGAGCCGCCGAGGAGGTGTTTGGGCTAGCCGGCCTTGCCGAGATGTTCAGGCGGAACCCCGCCGCGGTGGTGTTCAGGTGGCTGGCCCCGCCGAGGAGGTATTCAGGCGGGCCGGCGAGGAGGCCCCAAGGTAAGGGCAGCGGCGTCGAGCGGAGTGAGGCGAGGCCCGAGGTCGGGCAGGAACGGAGCCTTGAAGTCGGCAGTGGCGGCGGGTCCGGATTCCGGGACTCCAGATTTTCAATGCTGCACCTATATTGACTTTCTCATAGGACTCTGGAACAGCTTGTTTTATTACAGATGTAGCTTTTTACGTCTTCAGTTTTGTAACCTATTTTATTTCCTTCCCCTCTCCCCAGCTTAAATGCTATTCTTTGGCTCCCATGTCGCTGCCAATTCTGTTCTTTAAGTTGCCTCTACTAAATTGCAAGAGCAGCTTACGGTGATTTATCGTCCAATTTTGTTTGCCTTCTTGCCTGCAAGGAAGCCCCTGGCTTCTGTTCGCTGATTCTCTTAACGTTGTGGCTCAAATATGGAAGATGCAAACCTATGTTCATCTCTGTGCATGGCTCCAGCCCATTGTGCCAAGCACTACCTCAACCATTAACTTTGGTTCTATCTGACCAGCTGTCCCTATTTAAATCCTATTTCTTATTCACTAGTTATATTCTGTGGCAAAAGAAAGTTGACTGATTGGCACAAGGCAGATTCTACCCAAACAACTGGCTACATCTTCAAGGTGTGCTCAGTTTCAGCTGTGTTCTATTCAGGAGGGAGTAGGAAAGAGAACATAGTCAATATGTTCTGCTCTCGTGAACCTCCTAGTTGCTGGAGGAAGAACAGCATTGTCTTTTTCAAAGAAAAGGTATGGGACATGTAAAGAGTGAAAGTCCATGGAAGTTAAAAAAAAATCCATGAGACATTTTAGGCTACAGTGAGAAGTACATGTGGTCTAAGCATTGTTGGTACAGTGTGTCTGTACAACAAAATTTGAAAGAAAGACTTGTACTTATATAGTGCCTTTCATGACCTCAGGGCATCCCAAAGTGCTTTACAGGCCATGAAGCAGTTTTGAATTGCAGTCACTGGTGTAATTTTACATCACAGAATATTCTTACAGAGTAGATTAAGAAAAATCTATAACTGAGTGGGGCTGTGTACCACCAATACAGACTAAGATATCAATTGAAGGAATTGCTGAAGTACTTTCTCATAACATTTTACAGCAAGTTTACCGAACATATAAGTGGGTTGTCCAGCTTAATTGAGGTCAAGAATTAAAGTGCTCTCATCAAGGTTAGGAATCATTCAGGTTCGTAAAATTAAAAAAAATTAAGAGCTGTAAAATGACATAGTGAATTTGGACCTCCAACACAACAAGCAGTGAGATGTAGATTTGATCTTCCACACTGTTGACTGAACGTCAAGTGCCTTGCTACAAAGAAAGATAGATAACTTGCAAGAATCATCATCACTGGGCTATTCCTGTTGACACCCCATCGATGATATGAAGAGTAGCACTAGAAGAGGCCTGAGGGCAGGTCACTATCCTGCCCTCTCAGCGAAAGGGATGGGGCAGGTAGATCCTGTGAATACCACAAGAGGGAAAAATAGAATTGTCATAGTTTCTACTGTCCTGAAAATGATTGTGACAGTGAACTGGATAGTTCTATAGTAAGATAGAAACAATACAACAATAGAAAATTGGCACTTTAAATTATTGTGTGATGAGTTATGCAGAGTCTTACAATGCAAATATGTACATGCGAATATTTTCCTGCCTGTAGAACATGGGGTGAATTATGAGAGAGAGTAATAATTTAACATGCTAAGGATTAAACTGTATTAATTGTTTTGTGTATAAATTAGAACATTGCAATGTACTAATGATATAGAACCTTCTAACGCACTCTTCAGCAATCTGATGCTAAGTTAGTTAGACAACTCAGAGTATTCTGCACAGTTCTGGTCTCCATATTACAAAAATGATATAGAAGCACTAGAGAAAGTGCAAACAATATTTACAAGAATTATACCAGAAGTAAATGGGTACAAGTATCAGGAAAGATTAAACATGCTGGGGCTGTTTTCTCTAGAAAAGAGAAGATTGAGGGGTGAGCTGAGGGGGAGGCTTTAAAATTTGAAAGGGTTCGATCGGGTAGACATAGAGAAGATGTTTCCACTTGTGAGGAGTGCAAAACTAGGGGCCATAAATATAAGATAGTCGCTAATAAATTCAATAAGGAATTCAGGAACATAGGACCAGGAGTAGGCCATTCCGCCCCTCGTGCCTGTTCCACCATTCAATGAGATTATGGCTGATCTGTGATCTAACTTCATATACCCGCCTTTGGTCCATATCCCTTAATACCTTTGGTTAACAAAATGCTATCAATCTCTGATTTAAAATTAACAACTGAACTAGCGTCAATTGGGGTGAATTATGAGAGCGCGTAATATGAAAGAGAGTTCCAAGCTTTACCACCCTTTGGCCCCAAGTTTCCACATGATTTGCTCCTGATTTTTAGGAGCAACTGGTGTAGAACGGAGTATCTTAGAAATCGGAATTCTCCACATTTAGTTTGCTCCAGTTCTAGTCAGTTAGAACAGTTTCACTTTGGAACAGAATTTTTTTTTCAAAAGGGGGCGTGTCCGGCCACTTACCCCTGATTTCAAAGTTTCGTGAGTGAAAACTTACTCCAAACTAACTTAGAATGGAGTAAGTGAAGATTTTTGTACGCTCGAAAAAACCTTGTCTACACTTTAGAAAATCAGGCGTAGGTTACAAATCAGGCATAGGGAATGGTGGGGGGGGTGGGTGTTTAAAGGGAAGTTTACAAACATTAAACACTTCAGTTTTTCAAATAAAGAGCCATCATCAATAATAAATGATAAATACATCAATAAATCAACCAATAAATCAATCAAAAAAAATTAATAAGAAATAATTTTTTTTTTAAATCAATAAATAAAACATTTTCTACTTACCGACTGCAGCACCGGGAGCCCTCCAACAGCGTGCTGGGATGCCCCCCTCAGTGTGTCTCTGTCAGTGTCTCTATCTCTCTGTCTGTCTGTGTCTCTCATTCTCTGTCTGTCAGTGTCTGTGTTTCTGACAGCGAGGGGAGGGGGAGGACGGGGGTAGAGGGAGAGAGGGGGAGGGAAGGGAGAGAAGGGGGAGGGATGGGGGAGAAGGGGGAGGGATGGTGGAGAAGTGGGGGGAGAAGGGGATAAAGGGGAGAAAAGGGAGAAAGGAGATTGGGGGGAGAAGGTGATTGGGTGGGGGGGGGGGAGAAGGAGATTGGAGGGGGGGGGAGAAGGAGATTGGGGGGGAGAGAGAAGGAAATTGGGGGGGGGAAGGAGATTGGGGGGTGGGGGGGGAAGGAGATTGGGGAGGGGGGAAGGAGATTGGGGGGGGTGGGGGGGGAAGGAGAAGGGGGAGGTAGGCTGAACGGGCCGGGCCCGAGACTTCGGGCAGGGCCCGTCCCCAGCACCAGATTTACAGGTAGGTGGCGTTGGGTTGGGTCAGGGGGGTGGTGGGAGGGAGTTCAGGTCGGATCCAGTCCGGAGGCGGGGGGGAGCGGGTGTCGGGTCTGGTCCGGGGGCGGGGGGGGAGCGGGTGTCGGGTCTGGTCCGGGGGCCGGCGGGGGGGGAGCGGGTGTCGAGTCGGGTCGGGAGGAAGCAGGAGCTGGCCGTGGGAGGAGCCTTATTCACGCAGCCCCAGTGAGGCCATTCGGCCAGGGCTAGGGGCTGCGTGCTTCGGGCCCCTCCCACACAGTTTCGGGCGCCTGGAGCTACTGCACTTGCGTGCCTACTGTAGCGCGCATGTGCAGAGCTCCCGGCACTGTTTTCGGCGCAGGGTCCTAGCTCCGCCCCCTACAGCTCCTGCTGCGCCAGAGGACCTGCAGGGAGGTGGAGAATACGGAGGGTTTTTTTAGGCGCACTTTGTGGCGCGAAAAACGGGCGTCCAGGTCGGGACTGCGCCGTTCTAGGCGCGGCTCGAAACTTAGACCCTATGTGTGTAGAAGTGTTTCCTAATGTCACTCCTGAAAGATTTGGCTCTAATTTTTAGACTATGCTCCCTTCTTTACTCAGAGAGTGGTGAGAATGTGGAGCTCGCTACTACCTGGAACGGTTGAGGCGAATAGTATAGATGTTGATTAGGTGAGATGAAGTAAGATGGGAGGCGGCTTGTGTGGCACATAAACACGGGCATCATCATCATCATAGGCAGTCACTTGAAATCGAGGAAGACTTGCTTCCACTCCAGAAGTGAGTTCTTAGGTGACTGAACAGTCCAATATGAGAATTACAGTCTCTGTTACAGGTGGGACAGACAGTCGTTGAAGAAAAGGATGGGTGGGACTGGTTTGCCGCACGCTTCTTCTGTTGCCTGCGCTTAGTTTCTGCATGCTCTCGGCGATGAGACTCGAGGTGCTCAGCGCCCTCCCGGATGTTCTTCCTCCTTGGCCAGGGACTCCCAGGTGTCGGTGGGGCTGCTGCATTTTATCGAGCATAGGCCTGTTGGGGCCAATGGTCTGTTTCTGTGCCATAAATACTATGTAATTCTATGTAACATACTCTTAAAAACCAAACACACGAATTGTTGAGGCAGAGTCGTTATGCCGATTTTAATTATGGCTTTTAGCTCCTTTAATCTATGTTTTACTTATACAATACAAAAGGAGTCTGCAGTGCTCATATAATTAAGGAATGGCTTGATCTTTCACTGAGTCTGACTGAATAATAGAGCTTCAGGCTCTATAATAGGTGCAATGAATCATATACATCCTGATGTGCAGAAAGAAGAGCAATTCCACAATGGTCTCAATATGTTGGGACACAAAGCACATTTTACTTACCATTTGGCAAAACTACTTTGTGCTTGATGCTTTCATTCTTTGACTATGTAAGTCCTTCTCAGACCATGTAATTACTTAAATGGTGCTATTGTAGTGCTGGCCAAATTAAACTACAAACCTTCCCACTAATTTACTACCTTTGCAGCACCAACTGATAAATTGTTCACACTCACTTCTACACAGAAACAAATCCAAGATTCTACAAATGGATGGTGGGGAGGCAAAAAAACACACTTAAGAAGGCTTATAAAAAGAGATATGGGTACAGTGTTTGTGCAAAAAGTATTTGTGAAACCCATTTTCTTTGTTTTCGGAAAACTGGAAACAAATGACACAATTCACATCAAAAGTCAGAAAAACATCACTAAATCATTTATATCTGACACCGTCATGGTGACATATAGCTGTTCAATTTTTCTCCTTCCCCCACATAAAGACTGTCTCTTCAATAAGCCTGAGGACTAGAATAGTGTGTGTGTGTGTGCGCGAGAGAGAGATAGAATTAGCTGTGATTTCACCAAGAGTGAGGGGCGGGGGGGAGGGGGCGGGGGTGTCGGAGGCAGGGGGGGGGAGGATTGTTTCTTTGTCTTTTGGCTGTACCTCTTTATCCGGCTAGTTTGTATTTAGGAACATTCCCCATTGCCATGTAAGATACAGAATCAATCAAAGACTAAAGTGAGAACAGAGGGTAATCTTTGCTTTCTCCATTTACAGATCGCCACCACTTAAGTGGTTCTTTCAACTACCCAGTGGTCCCCAGCTGCCACACAGAAAGGTCAGTTTAGCGTAACATGATATCAACTGATTGACCTGTCAACACAAAGTACCCGACAAAAAATTACTTGTGTGTGAAATAACATCTATTGTGCTGTTACCTAATGTAGCATGGTCACTATCTAAGAATTGATGTTTAATTCGTTCTCGTGTCACTTATTTTTAATTCTCGCTTTATGGAGTACACCCAAGGTGATTCCAGCTTTCCAGAGAGCATGTGCTTAGAGATAAAACTACCTACAATCCACCATAAATTGGTATTGAATAGGTATTCTCATTCAGTCAGGTCATGAAGTAGTTGGAGCAGGAAATGGAAAATTCACACTGATGCAGGAGGGTCTCGTCTGAGGTTGGGATCATGGGATGTTGTTGCTATGGACTAATGGAAGCCTTACTCCATATCTAACAGGGTGTTTGATACTAACATTGCGTGCTCAAAATGGTTAAAGTGTTCTAGTCCCCAATATCCTTCACCACAATAACAATAACAATAATCAACAACCCAAAAATTATTTGTATTGACATACAGCCGCTTGAGAGCAGGAAAAGATAAATTAATTTCATGACTTATACATATAAGCCAAAGCAGATTTTCAGGTTGCAAGGTATCCAGCAGCTGAGATTTGATTTGGTGAGCAAGATCATTTCCCAACTGTTTCCCTCACTCTGACTCTGCATAAAAGGCAAAATGTTCAATTCAGCAGATTAGAGACTGGATAATGCAGTACGCTTAACGGAGGCACTGCTGTTCATTCACAGAGACAGAAGCACATCAGATAAAGGAGATGAAAGAAGATAAGCATCCCTGCTCACTGATGACTAGTCAGCACGTTGTTGGCAATATGCCTGTACAGAGCTACTGGGAGCAGAGGAGGTGTGGGCTGGTGCTGGGGGTAGCTTCCTTGTTCTTGTCTACCAAAATGCACCACCTCACACTTATCTATACTGAAATTAATTTGTTAATCACACACCCATTCTGCCAGTTTATTAATGTCTTCTTGTACTTTGTTGCAGTCTTCATCAGTATTAACTATATCTCCAAATTGGTGTCACCCGCAAATTTTGAAGTTGTACTTCCGATTCCCATGTAGAAATCATACTTTAAATAATAAAAAACAAATTGTTTGTATGTTCCCTATTTACTGAAAACAATTGACTTGGGGGGGCAGATTTTCAGAGTTCACACTGCCAACAGGGAGCTTTGCCCATCAGCAGCACATATCAAGTGATCATAGAAACTTACAACATGGAAGGAGGCCATTTCTGCTCATCATGTCTGCGCCGGCCAACAAAGAGCTCTCCAGCCTAATCCCACTTTCCAGCTCTAGGTCCGTAGCCCTGTAGGTTACGGCACTTTAAGTGCACATCCAAGTACCCTTTAAATGTGGTGAGGGTTTCTGCCTCCACTACCCTTTCAGGCAGTGAGTTCCAGACCTTCACCATGCTCTGGGTGAAGAGATTTCCCCTCAAATCCTCTCTAAACCTCCTATCAATTACTTTAAATCTATGCCCCCTGGTTGTTGACCCCTCTGCTTAATGGAAATAGGTCCTTCCTAGTAATCTATCTGGGCCCCTCATAATTTTATACACCTCAATAAGGTCTCCCCTCAGCGTCCTCTGTTCCAAAGAAAACAAACCGAGCCTATCCAATCTTTCCTCATAGCTAAAATTCTCCAGTCCAGGCAACATCCTCGTAAATCTCCTCTGTACCCTCTTTAGTGCAATCATAGGCACACTGCCCATTATTATCCACCTATTGACAGGTAATCATGGGCACAATGCCCCTGATTCCCTCCTGTCAAACTCAAAACATTGCCCAATTTGGGGAGTGTGCTTTATAAAAGCAAAATTTCTTGCAGGAAATGAACCCACAATCCGGTTTTCAGAAAACTTAAAAAGCTGAGATATCCTGGCAACTGTCACACTAAAACCCAGTGTTGAGAAGCTCGTGTTATATATTTAAATCATACACATTTTGGGCTGTTAAAGGACTGAAAGAACATTTATAGGAGCACCAATCACTCAGATATTCAACTCAGAAAATTCTTGCCATGCAAAATTTCCCCGCTACCATTTTTTTTTGAGACCAGGACAACTACTCTCATCGTACATGTGCAATGTCACCAAGTAATATGTGTACATTTTGACAGTTGTCTTTTGTTGTACAATGATGATGTTGTATTTATTCACTACACAGTCTACATATTTCAGTATGTGATATGCACATTCCACTAAAAAGTGTGCATGCTTCACTGTGCAATGCAGGCATCTGCAGACATCAATTTATAAAAGCCCTGTGTTGTCTTTTCACATTTGTATCTTGCGTGGGCAAAGTTCAGATTCAGCTACTGTACGATCAGAGGGCCAAACTGTAATCTAAATCCAAATGAGGTTCTCTCAGTTAATGCATCTGCCAAACTACAAAGTTTGGATAATGAGAAATCTAAATTAACCAAGGTCAGTCATACAAATTTTGAAACAATCTAAATTCTCACATCAAGCAAGCTACATTCATGCAACTCTGATGCATATGGCCTTCATTTTTTAAAACCAACACGTGGTTTGGAAATATATTGGAAACGGCGTTAGGTTTGCACAAGAATGTTTTCTGTTACAAGTAATTTTTCCACAAGCCTTGGAAATGTTCACACGTGTTAACTAAAAATAGATCCCAGCACAATTCCTGCATTCTAGAAATGCAAAGAAATGACAAAACATAGAAACAAGGCATTCGGCCCAACTGGTCGATGTCGGCATTTACCCTCCACAAAGCAAATAGTTCTAATCACATTTACTAGCTGTGTTCCCATATCATTTTATCCCCCTTTTCCTTCATCTACTTATCAAATCTAATCTTGAATGTTGGCATAGTTTCTGCCACAAAGACTAATCCAGGAAATAAATTCCACAGCCTCATAATTCTCTATGTAAAGAAGTTTCTCTTGCTCTCTGTTCTAAATCTCTTGGCCAGGAAATTGGACCTGTTTGCGCCTGCCATTAAGGTTGGTTTAGAAGATAAAATGGTGGCTGCCTCGCATCTGGTGAGTCTTGAGGCGGCTGCCATTTTGGGCAAGTCGACAGCGCTGCCGTTGACTTACTGACAGAGGATGGGACGGTCTTGGATCTGGCCTGGAGATGATGAAGGCTGAACAGGTTCCCACTGGTTTTGTAGTTTAGTTCCACTCCAGCGGGGAGCTTGTTGAGTGTGAGGTGGAGCATTGCAGCGAGGAAGAACGAGAAGAGGATTGGCACGATGACGCAGCCCTGCTTGACCCTGGTCCGGATGTGGATTGGGTCTGTGGTGGATCCGTTGGTCAGGATCACGGCTTGCATGATGTCGTGGACCAGGCGGAGGATGGCGACAAACTTTTGGGGGCAGCCAAAACGGAGGAGGACGCTCCATAGTCCCTCATTGTTAACCGTGTCGAAGGTTTTTGTAAGGTCAAAGAAGGCCATGTACAAGTGTTGGTGCTGTTCCCTGCATTTCTCTTGCAGTTGTTGCGACGTAAAGATCATGTCCATTGTGCCCCGTAGTGGACGGAATCTGCACTGTGACTCCGGGAGGAGCTCCTCAGCCACAGGGAGAAGACAGTCGAGGAGGATTCTAGCGATGACCTTCCCAGTGGCTGATAACAGGGAGATTTCTCTGTAGTTGCCACAGTCGGACGTTGTTGTGTATAGAAGAACTCCACAAGGTTGAGTACTGTAAGCTAAACGTAGTGTGACTTTAGTCTTCTTTATTACAACTCCAGAGTGCCTAAACAACATGGCAGCCAACCTTTTATACTGGCCCTGTACGTGTGTGCAGGTGACCATTCGGACTCCAGCAGTCGCGCCCTCTGGTGGCAAGTATTACATAGTTACATACATAACATCACTCCCTCCAAAGTCTTCGGTACAAGTTATTTACAAGTTGAGGCGATCCAGAGCCCTTCGCTCCCTGGTTGATCGTCTAAATTCAAACCCTGGCGTGTGTGAGTTGGCCAGACCATTGCTGCACTGCACCGCGGCTGTTCTGACCAGACTGTCAGGAACGGTGGGTTCATCCTCGTGATTGACAGCGAGGTTGATTGCTGGTTGGGGAGGGTGTGTGTTGGTGGATCATCGATGGTGATGTCCTCTTCAAGTTGTTCCTGGTGGTCAGTAAATCGCAATTTGGTCTGATCTAAATGCTTTCTGCATGTTTGGCCATTTAACAGTTTGATTATAAACACCCTATTCCCTTCCTTGGCCAAAACAGTGCCAGCAACCCACTTGGGACCATGACCGTAATTCAGGACAAACACAGGGTCATTAACATCAGTGTCACGTGAAACAGCCGCTAGATCGTGGTACATGTTCTACCGGTGTCGCCGGGTTTCCACATGATCATTAAGATCCGGGTGGACTAGGGAGAGCCTGGTTTTGAGGGCTCTCTTCATTAACAATTCTGCCGGGGGAACCCCGGTGAGTGAGTGGGGTCGCGTCCGATAACTGAGCAGAATGCGAGACAAGCAGGTCTGCAGGGAGCCGTCCGTCACGCGTTTCATGCTCTGCTTGATTGTTTGGACTGCCCGCTCCGCTTGACCTTTAGACGCGGGCTTAAACGGAGCAGACCTGACATGCTTGATGCCATTGCGGGTCATAAACTCGTTGAATTCCGAGCTGGTGAAACACGGTCCATTGTCACTGACAAGGACGTCGGGCAAGTCATGGGTGGCGAACATGGCCCGGAGGCTTTCAATGGTGGCTGTGGACGTGCTGGATAACATAATTACGCATTCAATCCATTTGGAGTAAGCGTCCACAACTACTAAAAACATCTTTTCTAGAAAGGGGCTGGCAAAATCTATGTGGATCCTAGACCATGGTTTGGAGGGTCATGAGCAGACTCAGTGGAGCCTCCCTTGGTGCATTGCTCAGTGGCGAGCAAGTGTTGCACTGATGCACGCATAACTCCAAGTCCGAGTCAATGTCGGGTCACCAAACATGCGATCTGGCAATTGCCTTCAACATGACAATGCCTGGGTGGATACTGTGTAGGTTGTGTATAAATGTTTCCCTGCCTTTTTTTGGCAAAACCACATGATTACCCCATAAGAGACAATCCGACTGGATGGACATTTCATCTTTGCGTCGGTGAAACGGCTTAATTTCATCTTGCACTTCCCCGAGAGCGGCCGACAAGTTCCCATTTAGGATGCAACTCTTTACTAATGATAGTACAGGATCCTGGCTGATCCAGGTCCTGATCTGGCGAACTTTGACGGGCGATCCCTCGCTCTCAAAAGCATCCATGACCAGTAGCAAGTCTGCGGGCTGTGCCATTTCAACCCCAGTGGTGGGTAATGGTAGCCGGCTGAGAGCATCGGCACAGTTTTCAGTGGCTGGTCTGTGGTGGATAACATAGTCATAAGCAGATAATGTTAGTGCCCATCTTTGGATGCGGGACGAAGCATTGGTGTTTATATCTTTGCTCTCTGAAAACAGCGAAATGAGCGGCTTGTGGTCAGTTTCTAGTTCAAACCGAAGTCCAAATAGGTATTGGTGTATTTTCTTAACCCCATATACACATGCTAATGCCTCTTTCTCGACCATACTATAGGCTCTCTTAGCCTTAGACAGACTTCTAGACGTGCATGCAACCAGTTGGAGGTTGCCCAATACATTGGCTTGCTGTAACACACAGCCGACCCCGTACGATGAGGCGTCACAAGCTAGAACTAAACGTTTACATGGGTCATAGTGTACAAGTAACTTTTTGAAAATAACAGGTTTCTGGCCTTCTCAAAAGCTGTGTCTTGAGATTTGGCCCAAACCCAGTCGTCACCCTTACGTAGCAACATGTGCAAAGGCTCTAACAATGTGCTTGACCCGGGTAGAAAGTTACCAAAATAATTGAGGAGTCCCAGAAATGAACACAGCTCCATCACATTCTGTGGTCTGGGGACATTCTTGATGGCCTCTGTTTTTGAGTCCGTGGGCCTGATGTCATCTACTGCAATCTTTCTCCCCAAAAATTCAACTTCTGGCGCCAGGAAAACACACGGAGCATTTCAGCCTAAGTCTCACTCTGTCTAGGCGACTTAGAACCTCTTCCAGGTTGTATAGATGTTCGATGGTGTCACGACCAGTGATCAGGATATCGTCTTGAAACACAATGGTGCACGGAACAGATTTCAGCAAACTCGCCATGATTCTCTGGAAAAGGCTGCAGCCGAGCGAATCCCGAAAGGGCACCTGTGGTATATAAACAGCCCTTTGTGTGTGTTGATGCATGTCAGTCTTTCGAAGATTCAGCCAGCTCCTGTGTCATTGAAGGTTGAGGTTAGGTCCAACTTGGTGAACGACTTCCCCTCCCCGCTAACGTTGCGAACAAGTCATCCACCTTGGGCAGAGGGTACTGGTCCTGTAGTGAGACTCGGTTAATCGTTATCTTGTAGTTTCCGCAGATTCTGACCGTGCCATCGCTTTTCAACACCGGAATAACTGGACTGGCCCACTCGTTGAACTCGACTGGCGATAATGTTTCCTTTGTGTTGGAGTCTGTCCAGTTCGATCTCGACTTTCTCCCTCATCATGTACAGAACCGCTCGAGCCTTGTGATGGACGGGCCGTGCATTGGGGCCTAGATGGCTCTGTCCCTTGGCGCCTGTGAAGTTGCAATGCCTGGTTCGAATAGCGAGGGAAACTTACTCAGCACTTGAGCACACGAGGCGTCATCCACTGAAAATAGTGCTTTGATGTCCTTCCAATTCCATCTAATCTTTTTTAGCCAGCTTCTGCCGAACAGCATTGGGCCATTGCCTGGTACAATCCACAATGATAGGTCATGCACAGCTCCATCATACGATACCTTCACTGCCGCACTTCCAATGACTGGTATGAGCTCTTTGGTGTAGGTACGCAGCTTTGCATTAATCGGGCTCAGTTTGGGCCTTTGTGCCTTGTTGCCCCACAGTTTCTCGAAAGCCTTCTGGCTCATTATTGACTGACTTGCACCCGTGTCCAACGCCATGGATACTGGAATTCCATTTAATTTGACTTTCAGCATTATAGGAGAGCTCTTGGTGGTGAAGATATGTACCCCATACACTTCTTCCTCGGGTTGAGTTGCCTGTGCTGAGTGATCTGCACCAGATCGATCATCCTCTGCCACGGGGTATGTCACAGCATGTTGGCATTTTCACTGTAGGTGCCCCATCGTTGCGCAGCCTTTGCACACTTAGTGCTTGAATCAACATTGATGGACACGGTGCTAATGGATTCACATTCACCCTCTATGGCGGACTCTGAGTCATCACAGGTCTTGCAGCCACAGACGTATAGGCCGTGCCATATGCAGTTCAGCCTGCTAGCCAATACTTGCCGGTGAGCTTCGATGTTGAGAAGATATCTGTTTGGTGCCATCATCCGTGGCCATGCATGCCTGGGCAATCGCGATGGCCCTGCTCAGGTCGAGGGTTTCGGCAGCCAGCAGCTTTCGAAGAATGACCTCGTGGTTGATGCCCAGCACGAAAATGTCCCACAGCATTTGCCCCAATGCAGCTCCAAAAATGCAAGGTCCCGCAAGGCGTCTCAGGTCAGCGACATAATATCCCACGTCCTGGCCCCTAGAGCGACGGTGCGTGTAAAAACGATATCTGGCCATGAGGATACACCCCTTCGGCTTGAGGTGGTCCCAAACCAGCGTGCATAACTCTGTATATTCCTTCGCTGTCGGTTTTGTCGGCACGAGCAGATTCTTGTTGAGGCTATATTTTTAGGCCCACAGACGGTGAGGAGAACCGCCATGCGCTTGGCCGCGTTAGTGTCTCCTTCCAGCTCGTTGGCCACAAAGTACTGGTCGAGACACTCGACGCAGACTTCCCGATCATCACCCTCTACAAATCTCTCTAATATTCCAACGGCAGCCATGGTTGCGTGAAGGTTCGTATTCTGTTACTCATCGCCAATTGTTGTGTATAGAAGAACTCCACGAGCCTGAGTACTGTGAGCTAAACTTAGTGTGACCGTAGTCTTCTTTATTACAACTCCAGAGTGCCTAAACAACATGGCAGCCAACCTTTTATACTGGCCCTGCACGTGTGTGGAGGTAACCATTAGGACTCCAACAGTTGCACCCTCTGGTGGCAAGTATTACATAGAAACATAGAAAATAGGTGCAGGAGTAGGCCATTCGGCCCTTTGAGCCTGCACCACCATTCAATAAGATCATGGCTCATCATTCCCTCATTTCCCCTTTCCTGCTTTCTCTCCATACCCCTTGATCCCTTTAGCCATAAGGGCTATATCTAACTCCCTCTTGAATATATCCAATGAACTGGCATCAACAACTCTCTGCGGCAGGGAATTCCACAGGTTAGCAACTCTATAAGTGAAGAAGTTTCTCCTCATCTCAGTCCTAAATGGCCTACCACTTATCCTAAGACTGTGTCTCCTGGTTCTGGACTTCCCCAACATCGGGAACATTCAACCCGCATCTAACCTGTCCCGTCCCGTCAGAATCTTATATGTTTCTATGAGATCCCCCCTCATCCTTCTAAACTACAATGTATAAAGGCCCAGTTGATCCAGTCTCTCCTCATATGTCAATCCAGCCATCCCGGGAATCAGTCTGGTGAACCTTCGCTGCACTCCCTCAATAGCAAGAACGTCCTTCCTCAGATTAGGAGACCAAAACTGAACACAATATTCCAGCTGAGGCCTCACCAAGGCCCTGTACAACTGCAGTAAGACCTCCCTGCTCCTATACTCAAGTCCCCTAGCTATGAAGGCCAACATACCATTTGCCTTCTTCACTGCCTGCTGTACTTGTATGCCAACTTTCAATGACTGATGAACCATGACACCCAGGTCTCGTTGCACCTCCCCTTTTCCTAATCTTCCGCCATTCAGATAATATTCTGTTTTCGCGTTTTTTCCCCCAAAGTGGATAACCTCACACTTATTAAAATTATACTGCATCTGCCATGCATTTGCCCTCTCACCTAACCTGTCCAAGTCACCCTGCAGCCTCTTAGCGTCCCCCTCACAACTCACACTGCCACCCAGTTTATTGTCATCTGCAAACTTGGAGATATTACACTCAATTCTTTCATCTAAATCATTGATGTATATGGTAATGAGCTGGGGTCCAGCACTGAGCCCTGCTGCACTCTACTAGTCACTGCCAGCCATTCTGAAAGGGACCCGTTTATCCCGACTCTCTGCTGCCTGAGTATGATGCAATGTGTTTGGGTAATGTGCCTGCCCTGGTAGAATAACTGGCCGAGGTACAATGTGTGAGATGTGGGTGAGAGTCTTGCAGCATGGTAAGTGTGTGAGGGTGAGGTGAAGCTATGATTGTGAGGTATGAGTGGTGATTGCTATAGATTGTTGGTAGGTGAGTGATGGGGATGTGGTGCATTGAGCAGTGTCTGAGGCTGGTGCAGATAGTGGCATATGGCATTTGAGGATGCATTCACTCACCTTGAGGTTATTAAACTTCTTGTGGCATTGCATCCAGGTCCTGGGGACAACACATGTCACACTGACAGCTTCAGTGCTCTCCTCCCTTAGCCTTCTGCTGTTCTGCCTTGAAGGCCTCCAGTCCCCTGTGAGTAAAGGATCTGATGGCGTCTTTGAACTCCGAGAACCAAGGCCTCCAGTGCCGCATCAGAAAATCTCTTCACCTTTTCTCTTGGCTGTTGGCCATGGCTTTCTCCACACTGTCAATAAAGTGCTTCTGCAACAAAGCCTCGGCTAAACTTTATTGCCCCACCCCCCGTTCAGCGTTAAGCCAATCAGTAGTGCGTTTAGCACTGAGATCAGTGCTACAATTATCAGAATGAGCAGACAGCATGAATTTCTAGGTCCTTATGGCCCCTCATTCTATACCCTCAACTATTGTTTGCTTTTTTCTATTCTGTCCCATACTTTCATAATTTTAAATACTTCAATCATATCGCACCATCACCTGTGTTAGTCTAAGGAAAAATGCCCCAATGTTTCAAATCTTTCTTGATATTTTCATTTCCTCATACCAGGCAACATTCTAGTGAATCTGCATTGTACTCTCTCTTCAAGCCTCAATAGTCTTCCTATAATTACTACATACACTTTCAAAGCCTGAAGAGAGATTTGGTGGAGGCATAGGATAAATTCCAGTAGTTTATGAATAATTACGACAGGATTTGCAGCTAATGATTCTGGACTCATTACTGAAAACTTAGCTACATCTCAACATTGGGATGGACACTCTTGAAGGCCTGTGGAGTTGAGACTCGCCAATGAAAGTGGCCCAATACTGAGAGCTAAAACAAGAGAGTAATAATGGTCGAAGAGACTCTAAAACATAACAGATAGTACCAATAGGGTGGTCCTGAGGTTTAGAAGAAAGGGTCCTGAGATGTTACAGCACCTTATTCAGAGTTCTAATGTTTTGCAGCACTCGGAGTCTGGGGTTTAGAAGTATGGGTGGGGGCGGAAGCAAAGGGTCCCAGAATGTGGCAGTACTGGGATCTGGAACACTGATCTGGGTCCTAGGATGTATCAAAATTGGGATGGAGGGTCCAAGAGTTTGGTAGCCTGCGGAGGAAGGTCCAGTGGATTTGTAGTACCAATGGAGACAGAAATCTGGGAGCACTAGGAATGGTAATACCTGGGTACAGGAATGTACGCAATGGGTTCCTCATGATCATATTGAATGGTGGTGCATGCTCGAAGGGCCGAATAGCCTACTCCTGCACCAATTTTCTATGTTTCTATGTTTCTAAGTTTCCCTTGATCTGAAAGCACTGGCAGTGCACCTACCTTGGGTCTTTGAGCCCGAGGAGGAGGACAGAATATGGTCTCAGGTACTGTGTGCATTTGGAGGTTGCCAGGATTTGTCATTAGTGGGGATGAGTCCTGTATTGTGGCAACAATGTAAGAGGGGTCATAGGGTCTGGGAAAATGGGACAAGAGTCCTTGTTATGGCTGCACTGAGAAGCTGACACCATCTCATAGCACAGGAGAGGGGCAGCGAGGGCCTGTGAGCACAGGAGAGGGGCTGCTGTCTGGGAGCAGTGGAGAATGGAGGGGGAAGAGGGCCCAGGAAAATCTGGCACAAATCTTTCCCTGGTCTATAGTCTGACTCCAAAGCAGTCAAACTGATTTTTTCCTGACCTCTCAGGCCATTTTTAGTGTTAAAACACTTTATACTTTGAGAACCAAGTTACTGTTGAGTTGGGGTGAGGGCAGGGGCAGGTACGGCCAGGAAACAATATGTCAGGGGTAGGCTGGGGACATGAAAGCAATCCAGGAGGCCAGGCTGGACAGGAAGGGCTCAGCCACACAAGAATCATCATCATAGGCAGTCCCTCGAAATTGAGGAAGACTTGCTTCCACTCTAAAAGTGAGTCCTCAGGTGGCTGTACAGTCCAATATGGGAATTACAGTCTCTGTCACAGGTGGGACACAGTGGTTGAAGGAAGGGTGGGTGGGAGTCTGGTTTGCCACACGCTCTTTCCGCTGTCTGTGCTTGGTTTCTGCAAGCTCTTGGCGGTGCTCAAAGCCCTCCCGGATGCTGTTCTTCCACTTAGGGCAGTCTTGGGCCAGGGATTCTCAGGTGTCGGTGGGGATGTTGCACTTTATCAAGGAGGCTTTGAGGGTGTCCATGAAATGTTTTTTCTGCCCACCTGGGGCTCGCTTGCCATGTACGAGCTCCGAGTAGAGCACTTGCTTTGGGAGTCTCGTATTGGGCATGCGGACGATGTGGCCTGCCCAGCAGAGCTGGTCGAGTGTGGTCAGTACAAGAGGAATACAGGGAACAGCACCAACCCTTATTTTTGGTCTTCTTTGACGTCACAAAGGCCTTTGACACGGTCAACCATGAGGGACTATGGAGCATTCTCCTCTCTTTCGGCTGCCTCCAAAAGTTTGTCACCATCCTCCGCCTGCTCCACAACGACATGCAGCCACACAAGAAGCACAGATGTTGGCCTCTGACACAGATTAGGCCTTGGGAGGTAAAGCATAATAGATGTGTTCCTGACAGGAGTTGGGCAATTCCTTGGGCAAGTAGATTTTTTTTTAGGTATTTTTAAAATTGTATTTTTACCTGTATGTAGCTGGCTGGAGTAAAACATTTTCAAAAGGCAGTTTTCGCACATTAATTGGATTAACTTCTTCCATTCATTAGTAGATTCTTCTGCCTGGTTTTTGAAGATTGATTGGGTTAAAAATACAGTTGCGCTGCGGCCATTGTTTGGGTGCTACGAGTGCCAATTTGGCTTGAAAATGCGTCCAAGCAGCACGTGCACACTTCTGGTGTGGGCTGCGCCGGATGGAATTTTGGTGAGGGCGTTAGCGTCTGCGCTGGGTGCATGCGCCAGGAGTATG
The DNA here is from genome assembly GCF_044704955.1 of Pristiophorus japonicus. Classification (NCBI taxonomy): domain Eukaryota; kingdom Metazoa; phylum Chordata; class Chondrichthyes; family Pristiophoridae; genus Pristiophorus; species Pristiophorus japonicus. The sequence goes on from NC_091980.1 coordinate 235,762,167, forward strand.
CAGAGTAGGCAGATCCTGACATCAATCAGCGCGTAACACAGATTTTATGCCATGCTGCCATTTTCGACCTCAACGTTGGAGTTAATGCCCTCTCTTAACCTCCCACATGTGTTCAGCAGCAGGAAGAATTCCCCCCACCAGTACTATTTAAAGGGACCATCACCTACTTACTGATTGATTTCTATTAGCTTTGCAGTTTGTAGGTTTGGTGCTTTCTAGGTTTCTTTAAAGTTGCCTGAAGCCTACAAGGAGTGGAGTGGCACATGCTCAAGTAATTGATACTGTCTTACAAGTAGTCTGCTCAGACCAGTTGGTCCCAGACAGGGGTGTAGTAGTTTATATCCCTCTTGGCCTGCAGCTTGACAGGGAGAATGAGCAGAGGCAACAGAGCAGGAAAAGTTGCTAGAAGAGGCAGGAGGAGGAGGGAGAGAAGGACTCTCAGCAGGAGGCTACATCGACCCAGGGTCTTCAGGGAGCAATTCTCCTACCTCAACCTCAGCGAGGAACAGTGCATGCGACATCTCCATTTTACGAAGGAGGTGCTCACTGAAATCGGCCACCTGCTTCAGGTAGACCGACAGCCTCAGTCCAGGGCGAGGATGGCATTGCCAGTGGCTGTAAATGTGACTGTGGACTTGACCATCTTCACGTTGGGCTCCTTCCAGGCTGGAGAGGCGACATCCGTAACATCTCCCAGTTTGCCGTCCACTCCTGTATAAGGGAGGTGATTGAGGCTCTGTATGTAAAGAGAGCTGATAGGCCTGCACCTGGGCATGGCCAAGGTGGCCATTAACCGGTCCAGGCAGCGGGCAGTCGAGGGGGTTGTTCAGCCCACCTGCCTGCCTCTCTTCCGCGGTTACATCCGAGCCAGGGTGTCCCTGGAGATGGAGCACGCGGTGTCCACCGATACACTCGCGGCCTTCCGCAAGAGGTGATCACCGGAGAGACAGGAGTGCATCACCGCCGCCGGCAACCAAATTTTAATCTGATCCATTAATGTTAAAAGTTTAATTTGTTTAATTTGTCGGTTTTTGCCCCTTTAAAAAGTGGGCACTTGATTTATTGTTTTAAAAAAATAGCTGTAAAGAGAACTGAATACATTTAATTCCCTCTTGCCAGAGAGAAGCAGGCGGAGCGAGCACATGGCTTCGCCAGGATAACAGGTTTCCTCACTGTGCAGGATGCCACTGACTGCACATTTTGCAGGCATTGCATCTCAATTCAGAGATATACTCCAATCGGAAGGGATTCCACCCCTTCAATTTCCAGCTGGTGTACAATCATACTCAGCACATCAAGCAAGTCAATGCTCGGTATCCTGGCAACATTCATGATGCTTTAATTCTGCGGCAGTTCGCTGTACCATCAGGATTTGAGACACCATGACAAACTGGGCAATAAGGGCTATCCACTGACCACCGAGCTCATGATGAAAGCCATGCTGCCACACGGAATCTAATAGAGCAGATCATCGCCGTCCTTAAACAATGCTTCTGCTGCCTGGACCGCTCTGGAGGAGCTCTGCAGTACTCTGCAGAGTGTGTCTCAAGATTCATTGTGGTCTGCTGCATGCTCCACAACCTCGCCATCATGAGGGCACAACTCTTGCCACCAGGCATACGGCAACCAGCTGAGGAGGAGGAGGAGGAGGAGGAAAAGGAAGAGGAGGAGGAGGAGGAGGAAGGGAGGAGGCAACCCAAACAGCCACTTTCTTCCCGGACTCTCCATGATCGACTCATCCAACTGCGGTACCAGTGATCACAAACCCAACTCCCCATTCACCAACAGTCCCACACCTTACCTTCCCTCTGGTATTGACCATCACAGCATTCTCTTGGCCACAAAGTTACTGTACCACCACAAAACAAACATTCCAAACCATTTAATAATGGGAAATGTGGAAATGGCTGAGACCTGAAACAATTATTTTGCTTCGGTCTTCACGGTGGAAGACACAAAAACCATGCCAAAAAATGCTGGTCACGGGATTTTGTGGGAAGGGAGGACCTTGAGACAATCACTATCACTAGTGGGGTAGTGCTGGACAGGCTAATGGGACTCAAGGTAGACAAGTCTCCTGGTCCTGATGAAATGCATCCCAGGGTATTAAAAGAGATGGCGGAAGTTATAGCAGATGCATTCGTTATAATCTACCAAAATTCTCTGGACTCTGGGGAGGTACCATCGGATTGGAAAGCAGTTAATGTAACGCCTCTGTTTAAAAAAGGGGGCAGACAAAAGGCAGGTAACTATAGGCCGGTTAGTTTAACATCTGTAGTGGGGAAAATGCTTGAAACTATCATTAAGGAAGAAATAGCGGGACATCTAGATAGGAATAGTGCACTCAAGCAGACGCAACATGGATTAATGAAGGGGAAATCATGTTTAACTAATTTACTGGAATTCTTTGAGGATATAACGAGCATGGTGGATAGAGGTGTACCGATGGATGTGGTGTATTTAGATTTCCAAAAGGCATTCGTTAAGGTGCTACACAAAAGGTTACTGCAGAAGATAGAGGTATGCGGAGTCAGAGGAAATGTATTAGCATGGATAGAGAATTGGCTGGCGAACAGAAAGCAGAGAGTCGGGATAAATGGTTCCTTTTCGGGTTGGAAATCGGTGGTTAGTGGTGTGCCACAGGGATCGGTGCTGGGACCACAACTGTTTACAATATACATAAATAACCTGGAAGAGGGGACAGAGTGTAGTGTAACAAAATTTGCAGATGACACAAATATTAGTGGGAAAGCGGGTTGTGTAGAGGACACAGAGAGGCTGCAAAGAGATTTAGATAGGTTAAGCGAATGGGCTAAGGTTTGGCAGATGGAATACAATGTCGAAAAATGTGAGGTCATCCACTTTGGGAAAATAAACAGTAAAAGGGAATATTATTTGAATGGGGAGAAATTACAACATGCTGAGGTGCAGAGGGACCTGGGGGTCCTTGTGCATGAATCCAAAAACGTTAGTTTGCAGGTGCAGCAGGTAATCAGGAAGGCGAATGGAATGTTGGCCTTCATTGCGAGAGGGATGGAGTACAAAAGCAGGGAGGTCCTGCTGCAACTGTGTAGGGTATTGGTAAGGCCGCACCTGGAGTACTGCGTGCAGTTTTGGTCACCTTACTTAAGGAAGGATATACTGGCTTTGGAGGGGGTACAGAGACGATTCACTAGGCTGATTCCAGAGATGAGGGGGTTACCTTATGATGATAGATTGAGTAGACTGGGTCTTTACTCGTTGGAGTTCAGAAGGATGAGGGGTGATCTTATAGAAACATTTAAAATAATGAAAGGGATAGACAAGATAGAGGCAGAGAGGTTGTTTCCACTGGTAGAGGAGACTAGAACTAGGGGGCACAGCCTCAAAATACGGGGGAGCCAATTTAAAACCGAGTTGAGAAGGAATTTCTTCTCCCAGAGGGTTGTGAATCTGTGGAATTTTCTGCCCAAGGAAGCAGTTGAGGCTGGCTCATTGAATGTATTCAAGTCACAGATAGATAGATTTTTAACCAATAAGGGAATTAAGGGTTACGGGGAGCGGGCAGGTAAGTGGAGCTGAGTCCACGACCAGATCAGCCATGATCTTATTGAATGGCGGAGCAGGCTCAAGGGGCTAGATGGTCTACTCCTGTTCCTAATTCTTATGTTCTTATGTTCTATTAACCAATTTTATGAATCAAACTATTGCAATATTTCATTCAAAAGTGCCTGTCTTCCGTGTGCCTTCGCCTGTCCTAGTGCTCCTACGCAGTGCTACCCCAGCAGCTGCAGCATGACTGATGGAAGGCTTCTGATTTTCATTGGAGAGACTGCAGATGGCTTTGCAGGACGACCACAGCAGATCTGGGCCTAATAGGCTTGGCTTTGGACTGCATCGGCTTGGCATGAGCAGTGGCAGTTTGGGCTGGCTGGCTGACAGGCAACAGCAAGAGCACTGGCAGAGTGGCAGTGGTGGGGGGGGGGGGGGGCGGAGAATGGATGCTGCCATCCTGAAAAAGGGCAGCAGGTTCGTGCTCCACGGAGCCACTGCCACTTCCCCGGGGCGGCGCCTCAGCAATCCTAGTAATCTACTGGAGGACAGATTGCTGGACTGCTGTGACACCCTGCAAACCCAGCCATGATGGCAGCAGTCTGCTTGCCTGGCAATAAGCTGAGCTTGCATGACTTCAGTCTCAGCTTCCATTGCCGCTCTCAGATGTTGGGTGGCTTCTGTTGGTGCTGCAATGGAAGCTGAGACATCGGCTATCAGACGCTGCATCATGGTTAGGTCCACAAGTGCTTTAATAGATCTGCTCACCTCTTCTACACTAGAAAATATGGGCTCCAAACTCTGTGCAAGGCTGGAGCTGGACTCCTCCATGCTGCTTGACATTGCTTTCAGGCTTTCTGGTAGGCCTGCCAATGAACCAAGTATTTTGTTGTGCATACCCATCAGCGTTCTTCTGTAGGCCGCTCCATCTAAGCTACCCTCTAAAGTTCACGCAGTGCCAGTATCTGAGCTGGTGGCTGCAAGTGTCAGATCGCATGACAGTGTTTCTTCTTCATCATCACCTCTTCCTCTTCCATCATTGCCTGGCTAGGTTGGCTTTCTTAGATCCCTTCAATGAGTAAAGGGTTGTGGTGAGGAGAGGGGTCAGGGGGTGGGGGGGAAGCAAAAGATGCTTGCTTACACCATTTATAGCTTGTAAATCAGAAGAGATTGTGGGATGAGGGGGACGTGGGATGTGAGAAGGAGGATTAGGTATAAGAATACCATCATGTTCAATGGCTTCAGTACCATTGCACAGTCACAGCCTCTCCAATTATGCTGAGCACCGTCTCCTCGAGCAGGGTCAGGGTATGGAGGCGCTCCTGTCCTCATCCGGTTAGCTACAGCTGCCTACGGTTGTGCATCACCCTGTCCTGTCAGAGAGAGGGAAGTGTGTCAGTGAGTGTGGTTCAATGGGTTTGGCTAATGTGGCTGTCATGGTTGAATAGCTGGCAGTGTGTGCAAGCCATGAGATGTGGGTGTGAGGCAGCAGCAGTGTGTGAAGGTGAGGTGGAGCATATGAACGTGAGGTATGAGTCATGATTGATAGAGATTGTTGGTCGGTGAGTAATGGGGGGGGGGTGCTGAATTGAGCAGTGTGTGAGGCAAGTGGTGCAGGTTGTGGGATATGGCATTTGAAGATGCATTTACTGACCTTGACCACTCGTTTGAGGTCATTGAACTTCTTCTGGCACGGCATCCACGTCCTTGAGCCAACACTGTTGGCATTGACCTCTGTGGCTATCTGCTCCCACTGACTTTGCTGTGTCTGTCTGAAGGGTTTCCTGGTCCCCTGGGGAAACAGGGCTTCCCTCCTCCTCTCCACCTCCTGTACTAAGGCCTCCAGTGCTGCATCTGAGGACCTTAGAGCCTTTTATCTGTTGTGTTGTGCCATTGCTCAAAGTTTCCCAGTTGAAACTACCTTCTGGAATGACTTCCAGCACCTGGTCTCTTCAAACTGCACCTCCCCTTTAAGAGGTGCAGGCTAGCTTTAATTGGTGCTAGCCTCTGGAGGGGTTACTGGGATTGTGTGGCCTCAGATCAGCCTGTCCAAAATGCCAGCTTGCATTCGGGCCAATGGAGCCACTTTGAAAGACAGATGGGCAACCACTGTAATGACAACTTTGGAGCAGCTCTATGGAGAAGTGGATACATGAATGTTTGACTTCAAGCAGGGTAGGAATGTCATGTAACAAGATATGTAGTACAAAGTACATATTGTTCTATTAATAGTTTGTTTCTCAGATATGGAATACTTTCGACATAAAATACTGCCGACAGGCTTTCCTTTCATGGTGAGATTTATCTTTTTAGATACTCATCAGCATCATACAGTATTGAGAACAACTCCTTAAGCCTAAGGCCAAAAGTTCTTTCAAATAACATAGCATCTGTCAAAACTTATACTGGAAACCTTTCATAAATGAAACTAGAAATGAAAGGGTTAAAGATGATTGATCACTAGAGAAATTATTTCTAGTAGTGGTTGTGTACTCCTAAGGATGTGATCATACTGTTAAACTGTCCCAAATGAGGTTCAAGAAATTTTCCGCAACAGGATCTACAAAGTCTATTGATTCCTACAGAAACTTGTATCTGTAATTGTTCACTAAATCAAGAAATTCAGAATGGAAATCTTGTACTTGGAGAACAGAATATTGTTGAACTAAAGAGCTGTGTCAGTTGTGCTATATGAAATCATCGCAACAATTGCCCATGCAAATTTCCAATATTATCTGGCCTTTCAGGACACAAGAATTAAAGAATGTTTTGAAACAAAAAATGTGTAACACAACAAATTCACTATGTACCTATGGACAGTTCCTGTCAGCAAGTTACAGAGTGGCATTGGCAGAGGCCTTGGTGCAGGCTGACTGCCGGTTCTCCAATGGTAAGTGGCACAGGAAAGGAAGAACTACAACTAAAAATATGGGTGGTAACTTCCAGAAATGTATATATCAAATTGGTATATCAGCGACATATTTGTCAACAGCTGCATTTTTCACAGTGGCAGCGATAATGTTCCTGTGCAGCTGGAGTTTAAGCTACATCAGCAGTGACGCCATTGCTACAGTTGTACAGGGCCTTGGTGAGGCCACACCTGGAGTATTGTGTACAGTTTTGGTCTCCTAACTTGAGGAAGGACATTCTTGCTATTGAGGGAGTGCAGCGAAGGTTCACCAGACTGATTCCCGGGATGGCAGGACTGACATATCAAGAAAGACTGGATCAACTGGGCTTGTATTCACTGGAGTTCAAAAGAATGAGAGGGGATCTCATAGAAACGTTTAAAATTCTGACGGGTTTAGACAGGTTAGATGCAGGAAGAATGTTCCCAATGTTGGGGAAGTCCAGAACCAGGGGTCACAGTCTAAGGATAAGGGGTAAGCCATTTAGGACCGAGATGAGGAGAAACTTCTTCACCCAGAGAGTGGTGAACCTGTGGAATTCTCTACCACAGAAAGTTGTTGAGGCCAATTCACTAAATATATTCAAAAAGGAGTTAGATGTAGTCCTTACTACTAGGGGGAATCAAGGGGTATGGCGAGAAAGCAGGAATGGGGTACTGTTTCAGCCATGAACTCATTGAATGGCGGTGCAGGCTCAAAGGGCCGAATGGCCTACTCCTGCACCTATTTTATATGTTTCGATGTTTCTATGTTTCGATAACTTAATGTTCTGATGATCACAAAAGTTATCCTTATTTGGAACATTACAAGTGTGGAGAAATTCCATGCAAGCTTGAACCCACCATCATGCAGGAATTCTGCAGTCAAACTAAATCAAAGAAAGGCGTGCACTGAAACACCACCACTTTAGCCAATTGGGAAACATTCATGAATCAGCAGTTCAAAATTCTCCAGTGCTATTCCAGTAATGATTTTCATTAATTTAATTTAAAATTCATTTATCACAGCACCGGTATGAGGTGATAGGCATAAGCATCCAGCATTCGCAAACTTGGGAAAAGGGTCTCAAGAGATACTTATTCCGTTTAACAGTCTTAAAGGAGGCATTGTCATCTAAAACGTTGTATATTCAGAATAATTTCTCGTAAGGCAACTATCCACATTATCGACCTGATCTGTTGTTTAAATAAAAGTTACCCCCCCAAAAAAATACTGCAAAAGTTAACGATGCAACATAAACCCTCTTCATTCAATGGAGCTGCCCAGAACCCTCCGTAAAGAGATAACCTCCTCTGAGATGCCATTACTTCATACCTCTATAGCCAAAAATAAGTTTGATAATAAACACCTATCGTGTGGGATGGCTGTGGTCAATAAAAGTGATGGTTGGTGGCCACTTTCACTAAAAGTTGATACTGGTCCAACTGTGCCACTGCTAGGCCAGATGGTGAGCTAGAGCAGAGTATTTTTATCCTGCTGGAAATAATGTCATGAGGATGAGCCACGACTGAGAGATGAGGGAGGAGAAATTTGCATTGTTTGCACTTCCCATTAGTGAGCCTCAGTGGGGCACAAACATTCCTCGCCCGGGGAGGGGGCAGCGCTACCGCCTCCTGCGAAATTGTGCAGGAGTTAGCGGAGGTGCAAACCGGTAGCGCCCCGGGCCATTGTGCCAGCGATGATGACATCATCGCCATGCATAGCGACCCGTTCCCTACCCGCAGCGAAAATTGGGAAGCATCCCGTGAGGCCGCCGCAGGCGGTATCAACGCCAGCCTCGCAGGTCGTGAACCGGATTGCACTCCGCTCACTGGGTGAAAAGTGAAGGGGTGGTGCGCGGCGCCATTTTTTTTCCCGGCTGACTTACCGGTCCGACCTTTTGTTGTCTATTTTGTGGGGTCCGTGCTGCAATGGTGCAGCCCGGCACTCCGTTTCTGTGTCGGGCTGCGGCCACGGCATCCCGTATCCCCAGTGACATAGTTGCGGTCCCTCACCCCACCGCAGAGCTCGCAGTATGCCCTCCCCTTTAACGGAAGGGGAGGGCCCTGTGCTCGCACCAGCGCTACAGCGGAGAGGCCGTGTAGCACTGGAAAATGTGCGCACTTACCACCCCATTCCCGCCCCCGAGAGGAAATGGAGCGCAATGTCCCGCTCCACTTCCTCTCAGGGCGGTTATCCCAATTTCATGCCCAGGGCAGGACTTCCCCGCCGGACGCAAGAAATCGCGCCGCGCCTCGGTTACCGCCCCCAAACGGGCGAATTTCAACCCCGAGGACTTTGCACACCTTCTCCTCACATTATTATGTGTATGCGTTCTGTAATATAATCGTCTACAAACAACTGGAAATACACATTTCAATTCTCAAAAGTCTGGCGTGGAATACACATGAAAATGTTAATTTTACACTTTGCGATTATCACTCAGGAATACAGATAATGGCAGTCTGCTGAATTAACTGATCCCAACCCGAGCAGAAATTGGAGTGCTCCAATTGGTCTCTGCACCCCGAGACAGGAGCAGGAAAATCAGTCAGGATTCCCAGTACTAATTGCTCTCCATTGACCCCTGCTGGATATTGAGCGAGAACTGGATCAAGCTCTTTGGTGATGCACTCTATGGTGGAGTAGCTTGAGAAAACTTTCTATATAGGCTCACATAAGAACAGCGCCTGTGGACACAAGGCAGCGGCTTCAGGAAAGGCAGAAAGGAAATTTTGTGCTCAATAGCCGAGGAAATGCACAGCTTCCTTTCAATAGCGTGGTGGAAATTGAATAACTTGTTGGGAAACGTCACAGTATCCTACTCCATTCCCTAAATTGGGATTTCCGACATGTTTAGCTGTTTGTACACTACCCGTATCGCTTTCAAATCTAATGTGTCATTTGTGAAATACTAAAATCTAACTTTTTGTAAGGAATTCATGTGAACCCGATTCGTTTTTTTAAGTGCTTAATTTTTCTGCTTGAATTAGTTATTGATGCGATTTATCTTATGAACAAAAATGTGTACTTTATAATAATGCACTGACAAATGTCGACATTCAATAGACCCTTTACTGGTATCCTTCAAGTGCCCAGTGCTACAGTTGGGTTCGTTTGCAAATCCACGGGGGGAACTCGAAACTATCCCCTCTGTAATTGTAATAGAAAATGCGAGGCTAAAATTACCAAAATGCGATTGTATTCTTTGATAATCTTATACAAAAGATAACCTAGCGAAATTATTGCCTGTTCTGTAAACGAAGCTGTATTACGAAGGGAGAGATCTGACACTGAGCAAACAACGGAAGTAAAACAGATCGAGACGGCTGTTATGCGAAGGGTTTTTGCTAAACATCTGATCGAGCTTTGCCCTGTACTTTCCTGATAGAAACTGTACTTACTGCAAGGCCTGTCCGGCTCGGGAAAGTTCTGCTGAGATTGAGTTCAGCTGCAAAAAGACGTGGGTAACTTTTCAGTTGTCAGTGTAAGGTTGCAGCTTCTGGCAAACGACGATCAGAGAAGCTTAGGCGAGTCGCCCTGAAACCAACATGTCACTGACAAAGCAGGAAATCCTGCCAGAGCAGGAGCCCCTCAACTCAACACAAGCGCGTCAGGATGCATGTGCAGTACTGATTGGTCAGCCCATGTTTGAATAGGTCGGGTCTGACACTGGGACAGAAACTCAAACAGCTTCATCTTTCTGACTGCCAAATGAAGCATTTTGCACCGTGTCGCCGACTCAGTACCATATTCATTGCTGATGGTGAGGTATTAGTACGGGTTAGCCACAGCTGGAAATAGATACTGGTTAAATCAGATATGCTGAGGGTTGTCCTGACTTCGATTTCTTTGATCTAATTGTCTGCGCTCCTCTAATTCTGCCCTCTTGAGCATCCCTGATTATAATCGCTCAACCATTAGTGACCGTGCCTTCTGTTGCCTGCCCCCAGTTCTGGAACTCCCTGCCTCAACCTCTCCGCCTTTCTTTCCTCCTTCAAGACATACCTTAAAACAAATACACCTTGTTGTTCTAATCTCTTTTATGAGTTTTCAGCTTTTTGGTGGAATGTGAAGCTGCATTCACATTTTAACTGTGGCGTTGATGCAAAGTGGTCAGAGGACATTATTTGATCAAAAGGGAGGCACGATTGGAGAACTAATTCAAAACATTGGCAAAAGGGGCTTCTCTGCCTCCTGTCCTCTCTCACACACACATAATCAGGAGGCATATCAGAAAGTCCATTATCGGATTACTTTTCTTTATTAATGCTTCTTGTTTCCCAAAAGTTGGTTTCAATTTGATGGAAACGTTGGTGTGAACCAGACTTTAGCACTGGGACCAACTCACTAAACCATTGCATTGCTCATACTCTGAGATGAAGGATGTTAACTCCCCCGAGGATCAAATCATTCTTAATGGCAACAATTTTCCGTTCAAGCACAAAATCTCAACCCAATTAAAGATATTTTAAATATCTCTAATTCATCATGTGACCATTTATTATTTTATATAACATATAGCAGTTTATAGCACAGAAGGAGGCCATTCAGCCCATCATGGAAGGGGGAAGCAATGGAGGCAGATTTCTCTTCATCTTTGTATTGAAGAAATCCATGAGCTACAGGGTGTGTAAAGCTGTCTTCACTAGTAGACAAGAGGGAATGTAAAGCTTTCACTAATAGACTAGTGGATGATCATTGCTCTCTTTATTAGTAGATAGGCTGTGAATGTCTCCAATGTATAAGCTTACATAAGAAAGGGAACTATGGTCTTGTGTCTTTCATTCTAGTCAGAGTAGGAATCGCAGGATAGCTCAGATGAATACATGGCTTGAGCAGTGGTGCAGCAGGGAGGGATTCAAATTCCTGGGGCATTGGAACCGGTTCTGGGGGAGGTGGGACCAGTACAAACCGGATGGTCTGCACCTAGGCAGGACCGGAACCAATGTCCTTGGGGGAGTGTTTGCTAGTGCTGTTGGGGAGGAGTTAAACTAATATGGCAGGGGGATGGGAACCAATGCAGGGAGACAGAGGGAAACAAAATGGAGACAGAAGCAAAAGAGAGAAAGGAGATGAGTAAAAGTGGAGGGCAGAGAAACCCAAGGCAAAAAACAAAAAGGGCCACTGTACAGCAAAATTTTAAAGTGTCAAAGTGTAATAAAAAGGCAAGCCTGAAAGCTCAGTGCCTCAATGCGAGGAGTATTCGGAACCCAGAAGAGGGCTCTGAGCTAGTTAGAGTGGGTGAGAGCTCAGATGAACAGGACTCCAAGAAAGAATGCAAAAGGCAGGAGGCAACAGAGCAGAGTAGCACTGGGGTAAGTGTAAACCACAAGGTGATAGGAAGGGACAATACGTATGAATATAAAGGGGCTGCAGGAGGGGTCAAAACTAAAAATCATGGTTAAAAACTAGTATTAAAACACTCTACCTAAACGCATGCAGCATTCGAAATAAAGTAAATGAGTTGATGGCACAAATCATTACAAATGGGTATGATTTGGTGGCCATTACAGAAACGTGGTTGCAGGGTGGCCAAGACTGGGAATTAAACATACAGGGGTATCTGACAATTCGGAAAGATAGACAAGAAGGGAAAGGAGGTGGAGTAGCTCTGTTAATAAAGGATGATATCAGGGCAATTGTGAGAGACGATATTGGCTCTAATGAACAAAATGTTGAATCATTGTGGGTGGAGATTAGAGATAGTAAGGGGAAAAAGTCACTGGTGGGCATAGTTTATAGGCCCCCAAATAATAACTTCACGATGGGGCGGACAATAATCAAGGGAATAATGGAGGCATGTGAAAAAGGAACGGCAGTAATCATGGGGGATTTTAACCTACATATCGATTGGTCAAATCAAATCGCACGGGGTAGCCTGGAGGAGGAATTCATAGAATGCATACGGGATTGTTTCTTAGAACAGTATGTTACAGAATCTACAAGGGAGCAAGCTATCTTAGATCTGGTCTTGTGTAATGAGACAGGAATAATAAACGATCTCCAAGTAAAAGATCCTCTCGGAATGAGTGATCACAGTATGGTTGAATTTGTAATACAGATTGAGGGTGAGGAAGTAGTGTCTCAAACGAGCGTACTATGCTTAAACAAAGGGGACTACAGTGGGATGAGGGCAGAGTTGGCTAAAGTAGACTGGGAACACAGACTAAACGGTGGCACAATTGAGGAACAGTGGAGGACTTTTAAGGAGCTCTTTCATAGTGCTCAACAAAAATATATTCCAGTGAAAAAGAAGGGCGGTAAGAGAAGGGATAACCAGCCGTGGATAACCAAGGAAATAAAGGAGAGCATCAAATTAAAAATCAATGCATATAAGGTGGCCAATGTTAGTGGGAAACTAGAAGATTGGGAAAATTTTAAACGACAGCAAAGAATGACTAAGAAAGCAATAAAGAAAGGAAAGATACATTACGAAAGTAAACTTGCGCAAAACGTAAAAATAGATAGTAAAAGCATTTACCGATATATAAAACAGAAAAGAGTGACTAAAGTAAATGTTGGTCCCTAAGAAGATGAGATGGGGGATTTAATAATGGGAAATGTGGAAATGGCTGAGACCTTAAACAACTATTTTGCTTCGGTCTTCACAGTGGAAGACACAAAAACCATGCCAAAAATTACTAGTCACGGGAATGTGGGAAGGGAGGACCTTGAGATAGTCACTATCACTAGGGAGGTAGTGCTGGACAGGCTAATGGGACTCAAGGTAGACAAGTCCCCTGGTCCTGATGAAATGCATCCCAGGGTATTAAAAGAGATGGCGGAAGTTATAGCAGATGCATTCGTTATAATCTACCAAAATTCTCTGGACTCTGGGGAGGTACCATCGGATTGGAAAGCAGCTAATGTAACGCCTCTGTTTAAAAAAGGGGGCAGACAAAAGGCAGGTAACTATAGGCCGGTTAGTTTAACCTCATTCCACACATCATTCCACACATCATACCACACCACATTCCACACATCATTCCACACATCATTCCACATATCATTCCACACATCATTTCACACATCATCTGAAGCTATCATTAGGGAAGAAATAGTGGGACATATAGATAGGAATAGTGCAATCAAGCAGATGCAGCATGGATTCATGAAGGGGAAATCATGCTTAACTAATTTACTGAAATTCTTTGAGGATATAACGAGCATGGTGGATAGAGGTGTACCGATGGATGTGGTGTATTTAGATTTTCCAAAGGCATTCGATAAGGTGACACACCAAAGGTTACTGCAGAAGATAAAGGTACGCGGAGTCAGAGGAAATATATTAGCATGGATCGAGAATTGGCTGGCTAACAGAAAGCAGAGAGTCGGGATAAATGGTTCCTTTTCGGGTTGGAAATCGGTGGTTAGTGATGTGCCACGGGGATCGGTGCTGGGACCACAACTGTTTACAATATACATAGATGACCTGGAAGAGGGGACAGAGTGTAACAAAATTTGCAGATGACACAGAGATTAGTGGGAAAGCGGGTTGTGTAGAGAACACAGAGAGGCTGCAAAGAGATTTAGATAGGTTAAGCGAATGGGCTAAGGTTTGGCAGATGGAATACAATGTCGGAAAATGTGAGGTCATCCACCTTGGAAAAAAAAACAGTAAAAGGGAATATTATTTGAATGGGGAGAAATTACAACATGCTGCGGTGTTGAGGGACCTGGGGGTCCTTGTGCATGAATCCCAAAAAGTTAGTTTGCAGATGCAGCAGGTAATCAGGAAGGCAAATAGAATGTTGGCCTTCACTGCGAGAGGGATGGAGTACAAAAACAGGGAGGTCCTGCTGCCACTGTACAGGGTATTGGTGAGGCCGCACCTGGAGTAGTGTGTGCAGTTTTGGTCACCTTACTTAAGGAAGGATATACTAGCTTTGGAGGGGGTACAGAGACGATTCACTTGGCTGATACCTGAGATGAGAGGGTTACCTTATGATAGGTTAAGTAGACCGGGTCTTTACTCGTTGGAGTTCAGAAGGATGAGGGGTGATCTTATAGAAACATTTAAAATAATGAAAGGGATAGACAAGATAGAGGCAGAGAGGTTGTTTCCACTGGTCGGGGAGACTAGAACTAGGGGGCACAGCCTCAAAATACGAGGGAGCCAATTTAAAAATGAGTTGAGAAGGAATTTCTTCTCCCAGAGGGCTGTGAATCTGTGGAATTCTCTGCCCAAGGAAGCAGTTGAGGCTAGCTCATTGAACCTATTCGAATCACAGATAGATAGATTTTTAACCAATAAGGGAATTAAGGGTTACGGGGAGCGGGCGGGTAAGTGAAGCTGAGTCCACGGCCAGATCAGCCATGATCTTGTTGAATGGCGGAGCAGGCTCGAGGGGCTAGATGGCCTACTCCTGTTCCTAATTCTTATGTTCGTATGTTCTTATTTTTCTAAAATGTCATGTGTTATCATTAACAGGCGATAGATTTCATGAGCAAGGATAGATCAATTATATCTGAATATGCAGAACTATGTTAATACCTGAAAATGGAGACTCAAATAACTGTTTTTAAAAACAAGCGATATACAGTTGCCACAGGTGAGAACAAACCAATGTGTTTGCTGTTGTGACCAAGCAAAGCTCCGCTGATATTTTCTATAGAATGACAAGACTTGGAAAAGTAGCAGTGATGCTCTGATACGTGTTTCATGACAGTGTTTGTGTTTATAGCTCTTTCCACACTCTCAAAACATACAACTAATTATGGTAATTATGGTTAGAACAATTTGCAAAGCGAACCTCCTGCCCCAGAGGATTTGTGAAAGGTGTCTCTTATGCTTCCTATCTAATGTTCTTCAACTAAGATACTCAGATAATGCATCTTTAAAAAATGTAATTGTTCCCAAGGGGCCACATTCACAGATGTTCCCTACCCCGAGTTAGGCTATTAATCAAGTATTGAAACCTCCATATGTTGGAATTGCTTGTGTCAATATTGCTAGGAAGTACTTGGGAGTGACAACATTGCCTTCCGATTTTGCATCCCTCAATCTACACAAGCACCTCACATCTAACAAATTTCTAATGTTAAAATGAACATTTAAAGAGTGAATACTGAACTGACATTTGGCGCATTATCACTGAAAACACTCATTGTTTGGTTATATGATTATCAAGTAAACTAAAAAAACTATATGGATATTGATGCATCTTTGCTTTTTACAAAGCATGTTTTATTAATTTTTTAAAAATCCTTAAAATGCAGTAAATTGCCTTGTATAATGAAGCAGAGTGACACACTGCAGTCCTCTGGAATGTTCTGGCACTTCTACAATTCCAAAGTTTCCAATTTTAGCAAAGTCATCAGAAAGGGAATAAAATTGTTGTAAGTAGGATCTGCAAGTAAATATATGTGATTTTTATTATCTAAAGAGAGCCTTTTAATTAAATCAGCTGTTTGCTGAGTAGCGGCTAGGTGTGTTGTGCTAAGGTTCTACTTGATAGTTGCGAGTGTAACAAGAGAGATGGCAGGGTAGCTCAGTCCTGTGGATTGCACATCCTGTGGCATGTGGGAAGTCCTGGATGCTTCGCGCAGCCAGGAAAACCATGTGTGCGGGAGATGTCTCCAGCTGCACCAACTCAAGCTCCGTGTTTTGGAGCTTGAGCGACAGCTGGGGTCACTGCGGTGCATCCATGAGACTGAGAGCTATGTGGATAGCACGTTTCTAGAGGTGGTCACCCCGCAGCTTAAGAGTTTACGGGCAGAGAGGGTTTGGGTGACCCCTGGACAGAAGAGGAGGACTAGGCAGGTAGTGCAGCAGTCCCCTGAGTCTATCTCGCTCGCCAACCGGTACTCTCTTCTGAGTACCGGTGAGGGCAATGGTGGCTCTGGGGAGTGCAGCCTGAGCCAAGTCCACGCCACCATATGTGGCTCAGCTGCACAAGGGGGAAGGAAAAAGAATGGAAGAGCTATAGTGGTAGGGGATTCACTAGTCAGGGGAGCAGATAGGCGTTTCTGCGGCCGCAGATGTGACTCCAGGATGGTATGTTGCCTCCCTGGTGCCAGGGTCAAGGATGTCACTGAGCGGCTGCAGGGCATTCTGGGTGGAGAGGGTGAACAGCCAGAAGTCGTGGTCCACATCGGTACCAATGACATAGGTAGGAAGAGGGATGAGGTCCTGCAGGCAGAGTTTAGGGAGCCAGGAGAAAGATTAAAAAGCAGGACCTCAAAGGTAGTAATCTCCGGATTACTCCCAGTGCCACGAGCTAGTGAGTACAGAAATAGGAGGATAGAGCAGATGAATAAGTGGCTGGAGAGCTGGTGCAGGCAAGAGGGCTTTCATTTCCTGAGAAATTGGGACTGCTTCTGGGGGAGGTGGGACCTGTACAAGCCGGACGGGCTGCACCTCAACAGAGCCGGGACCAATATCCTCGCGGGGGGCGGTTTGCTAGTGCTGTTGGGGAGGGTTTAAAGTAGCTTGGCAGGGGGATGGGAACCTGAAAATAGATTCAATAGGGAGGGGAGTCAAGCTGGAATTAGAAAGCAAAAATAAAGAAAGTGAGTTTGAAGGAGAGAGGAAACAAGCAGGAAAAAAGGGTAAAACAAAACAAACTTAAAGGCACTTTGTCTAAATGCACGTAGCATTTGTAACAAAATAGACAAGTTGACGGCACAAATTGAGACAAATGGGTATGATCTGATAGCCATTACAGAGATGTGGTTGCAAGGTGACCAAGACTGGGAATTAAATATTCAGGGGTACTTGACAATCCGGAAGGACAGACAGAAGGAAAAGGAGGTGGGGTAGCTCTATTGATAAAGGATGGAATCACTGCAATAGTAAGAAACAATATTGGCTCAAATGATAAGGGTGTTGAAACAGTTTGGGAGGAGATAAGGAATAATATGGGGAAAAAGTCACTGGTGGGCGTAGTCTATAGGTCCCCTAACAGTAGCAACTCTGTTGGTCGGAGCATAAACCAGGAAATAGTGGGGGCTTGTAAAAAGGGAACAGCAATAATCATGGGTGATTTTAACCTCCATGTTGGTCAGGGTAGCCTTGAGCAATTGTTCACAGAGTGTATAAAGGATGGGTTCATTGAGCAGTATGTAACAGAACCAACCAGGGGGCAGGAGGATTACTAAACAATCTCCTTGTAAAGGATCCCCTTGGAATGAGTGATCATAGCATGATTGAATTTCAAATTCAGATGGAGGATGAGAAAGTTGGATCGCTAACCAATTACTAAGCTTAAATAAAGGAGACTATGAAGGTATGAGGGCAGAGTTGGATAAAGTGGACTCGAAAAATAGATTAAAGTGTAGGACGGTTGATGAACAGTGGTGTACATTCAAGGAGATACTTCACAACTCTCAAGAAAAATATATTCCAGTGAGGAGGAAAGAGTGTAAGAGAAAAGATAGCCATCCGTGGCTAACTAAAGAAATCCAACTAAAGGTATCCAATTAAAAACAAGGGCATACAAAGTAGCCAAAACTAGTGGGAGGACAGAAGACTGGGAAGCTTTTAAAAGCCAGCAAAAAATGACTAAAAAAATGATTAAGAAAGGGAAAATAGACTATGAAAGTAAACTAGCACAACATATAAAAACAGATAGCAAGAGTTTCTATAGGGATATAAAAAGGAAAATAGTGGCTAATGTAAATGTTGGTCGCTTAGAGGATGAAACCGGGGAATTAGTAATGGGGAACATGGAGATGGCAGAAACTGTGAACAAATATTTTGTATCAGTCTTTACGGTAGAGGACACTAACAATATTCCGACAGTGGATAGTCAAGGGGGCTATGGGGGGAGGAACTTAACACAATCACAATCACTAAGGAGGTGGTACTCAGTAAGATAATGGGACTCAAGGCAGATAAATCCCCTGGACCTGATGGCTTGCATCCTAGGGTCTTAAGAGAAGTAGCAGCAGGGATTGTGGATGCATTGGTTGTAATTTACCAAAATTCCCTGGATTCTGGCGAGGTTTCAGCAGATTGGAAAACTGCAAATGTAACGCCCCTATTTAAAAAAGGAGGCAGACAAAAAGCAGGAAACTGTAGACCAGTTAGTCTAACATCTGTGGTTGGGAAAATGTTGGAGTCCATTATTAAAGAAGCCGCAGCAGGACATTTGGAAAAGCAAAATTCGGTCAGGCAGAGTCAGCATGGAGTCAGAAGGGGAAGTCATGTTTGACAAATTTGCTAGAATTCTTTGAGGATGTAATGAACAGGGTGGATAAAGGGGAACCAGTGGGTGTGGTGTATTTGGACTTCCAGAAAGCAGTTGACAACGTGTCACATAAAAGGTTACTGCACAAGATAACAGTTCACGGGGTTAGGGGTAATATATTAGCATGGATAGAGGATTGGCTAACTAACAGAAAACAGAGGATCGGGATATATGGTTCATTCTCTGGTTGGTGACAGTAACTAGTGGGGTGCCGCAGGGATCAGTGCTGGGACCCCAACTATTTACAATCTATATTAGCGACGTGGAAGAAGGGACTGAGTGTAATGTAGCCAAGTTTGCCGATGATACAAAGCTGGGAGGAAAAGCAATGTGTGAGGAGGAAACACAAAATCTGCAAAAGGACATAGACAGGCTAGGTGAGTGGGCAAAAATTCGGCAGATGGAGTATAATGTTGGAAAGTGTGAGGTCATGCACTTTGGCAGAAAAAAATCAAAGAGCAAGTTATTATTCAAATGGAGAAAGATTGCAAAGTGCTGCAACACAGCAGGACCTGGGGGTACTTGTGCATGAAACACAAAAGGATAGTATGTAGGTACAGCAAGTGATCAGGAAGACCAATGGAATCTTGGCCTTTATTGCAAAGGGGATGGAGTATAAAAGCAGGGAAGTCTTGCTACAGCTATACAGGGTATTGATGAGGCCACGCCTGGAATACTGCGTACAGTTTTGGTTTCCATATTTACAAAAGGATATACTTGCTTTGGCAGTCCAGAGAAGGTTCACTGGGTAGATTCTGGGGATGAGGGGTTTGACGTACGAGGAAAGGTTGGGTAGGTTGGGCCTCTACTCATTGGAATTCAGAAGAATGAGAGGTGACCTTATCGAAACATAAAAGATTATGAGGGGGCTTGACAAGGTGGCTGCAGAGAGGATGTTTTCACTGATGGGGGAGACTAGAACTAGAGGGCAGGATCTTAGAATAAGGGGCCGTCAATTTAAAACTGAGATGAGGAGAAATTTCTTCTCTCAGAGGGTTGTAAATCTGTGGAATTCGCTGCCTCAGAGAGCTGTGGAAGCTGGGAGATTGAATAAATTTAAGACAGAAATAGACAGTTTCTTAAATGATAAGGAGATAAGGAGTTATGGGGAGCAGGCAGGGAAGTGGAGCTGAGTCCATGATCAGATCAGCCATGATCTTATTGAATGGTGGAGCAGGCTCAAGAGGCCGTATGGCCTACTCCTGTTTCTATTTCTTATGTTCTTATGTCAAATGGATGCTATGCTCCAGGGAAGGTACAGTATTAATGTACTGGAAACGACAAAAATGTAGGTTGTCTACTCCATCCATAGATTAGGGAATCATGTGATCCAAGGAGATAAAAGAAAATAAATCAAAAACACCATCCTATGTGTTAGATGACCAACAGTACTTTAAGCCTTCTTACATAACAGAAAACACTCAATGTTAACTCTGGCTACAGTAGAGAGAACCGAGATTGGGAACTTGCTAAGTGGAGAATGTGAGCAGCTGTGTCATCCTGCAGCCTGGCACGTGATGACAGTTGGGCAAATATCTTGGCAATTAGTTTATCTCATGTAACCAGAAGTAGTAAAAGAAGGTGAATCTCGCTATGCCTTAGGGTTTAGGTTACAGTGTTCCAAAAAAATATATATATTAACTGTTTGCTACTCCATCTTTTCAAAAACAAAAATATATTTATCATTTTTTTTTTGGGACCTAAATTTTGCCTTTATCTTAAATAAAATGATGTTATTAGAGTATGAAGTGTACTAGTTTAATAAAATGATGTTATTAGAGTATGAAGTGTACTAGTTTAATAAAATGATGTTACTAGAGTATGAAGTTTACTAGTTTTGACTGACAGTTTTCCTGAGTGAGTGTCAAGTTTTCCAGACTAATTCAGAATAGAGAGAGATAAATAAAACTCAGTATCAAAGTTCAGGGGCAAGAATGGAGAAATGACCTATTATGTGTTCCTTATTCATTCAGGGTATGTTCTGGTGTATTGTCCAAAGAGTACAGTGTACAAGGGCTGCACATCTTACCTTTTTGATCACCATTCTTTCACGGTCTCTGGGTCAAAAAATGCTGGAATTCCCTACCGAACAGCATTGAGGGACTATCTTCACCACATGGACTTCAGCAATTCAAGAAGAAAGCCACCCTCACCCACCTTCTCAAGGACATCTCGGGGTGGCCAATAAATGCTGGACTTGCCAGCGATGCCCACATCCTGAAGAATTATATATTAAAAGAAATCAAAGAGAGTAACATCAGTGTGAGGAAAGGCAAGAAAAATAGAGGAAAAAGTAAGATAAAAATACGATGTGCACTGATACAAGTTATTCCTCATCAGGAGGATATTGATTATTAAAATAAATAAAGAATCACAACATATAACTAATTGGGGAATAAAGATGTCTAAAATCAGAAAATCTTATTTTACACAAATGTGGTTGCTCCAATAGCGGAATAGCAGCCACCTCATAGAATTGGCATATAAAAACATATTTTTTACATGAGAGAACATTTCAGCTGGGGCTATTTTTCTATATGGTATCTGCAACAGACAAATCAATTTCGAATCTTGGCTACTGCTGAGCCTCCTGGGAGCCTACTGCCTCCGTGCAGACAAGAGAAAGTGTTCGTATTCTCAAATCCCTCCCCCCCATTCTACAGTAAAAAAAAACAAATAAAGAGCTGCATAAGCAACTTAAACAACAAAATCTATATCAAACATGAAGAAATGCAATTGTGGCAATTGTGGCAATGGCAACACCAACTGCCCACAGTAAAGTATCATTGAGAAATAGAGTGACGTATTGAACTTATAAATTAAAAGATTCCTCAATCTTTAAAAATATGTTGCTTTTCTTTCTAAGTTCAATTTTTAAATTCTCCATAAAAGAAGAAAACAGGCAACAGATAATTAATTTACCCTGTCGGCCTACTTGGAAAAGCCAGTGTAAGGAATGCCTAAATCGAACCCACTGTGCTGTCAAATTAATTTGATGCCCTTGAAGAGAATCTAGCTTTGCTGAAGTTGCTGACGTATGTTCTTCACGACAAGGTATCTTCCCCTTCTGCTGTGCTGTTTCCACTCAGCTCCTACCATGTGCTGTGATCTGCACCGAGAATGTCCAAGACACAAATTAAGATATCAGTGCCAGAGCAGTCTCGGGTGTGACTCTCCATAACAATTAGGATCTGTCCCCATCTGATACAAAAGTTAGTCTATTGCTATTAAAATCTTTAAAAAAAAAAGTACCACCAGTTTTCAAACATTTTAGGATCTTCTAAGAAATTCTCAAAAATGTTTATTGCATGGATAGGATAAATTATTTCATTAAAAGCTGGAGTAAGAATGAACACAATGATAGTGTGTTTCCTGATTCAAAATTTGTTATTATCTAATTCTTGTTGGGAAATTATTGAATATATTTTTATTACATTTGCCAGACTTCACCTCACTCACGGGCTATGTACTGGTTTTGTGGTTGTGAGTTTTCCAATCAGTGAAATGTTAGATTACTTTCTCTACCATGTTACTATAAGAAGCACGGAGATCTGTTGCCTTTTGAATCCCCCAAGGATATATCCCTGGCTCTTTCCTCTACAGACATAGGGTTAGCTTCCACATGAGCACTGATGACACCCAGCTCTACCTCTCCACCACCTCTCTCAACCCCTTCGTGTTGTCAGCCTGCTTATCCAGTCTTGGATAAGCTATAATTTGTTCCAGTTAAACATTGGGAAGACTGAAGCCATCATCTTCGGTCCCCATCACAAACTCGGTACTTTTGCCACCGATTCCATTTTCATCCCTGGCCACTGTCTCAGGCTAAACCAGACTATTCGTATCCTCGGCGTACTATTTCACCCCAATATGAATTTTCAATCCCATATGCTCTCCATCACAAAGACTGCCTACCTCCACCTTGTAACATCGTCTGCCTCTGCCCCTGCATCGGTTAATCTGCCACTGAAACCCTCGAAAAACTCAACTATTTCAATGCTCGCCTTTCCGGCCTCCCATTCACCACCCTCCATAACTTCACCATATCCAAAACTATGCTGTCCATATCCCATACTATGTCCTCCTCTCCCATCACCACTCTCCTTGCAGACCTACAGTGACTACATTTGGGCCTTTACAGCAGCCTTCTTCAGCCCTACAACACCAACCCCCCCTCCCCCCCCCACAACCTGCCTCAGAACTCTCTGTTTCTTTGACTGTAGCCTTCTCCCTTTGCCCTATCATTGCCGATCGTGCCTTCAGTCATCTAGGCCCTAAGCTCTGGAATTCCCTTCCTATACCCCTCCACCTCTCCTCTTATAGGACCCTCCTTAAAACCCACCTCTTTCTCTTTGACCAAGCTTTTGGTCACCCTTCCCAATAGCTCCTTCTTTGCTTTGGTGTACAAATGCAGAAATTGCAATGTGGAAAAAGCTGGTTCTATAGGTGAATTGGCTACAGATTATTGCAATAATACCAGATGACCTTAATATATTAGTACTTTTTAATTACAAAGCCTTTAGTGTCAATCTCACCAGAAGCCTATCTCAATAAGTATCTGTATAGTTATCAATCTATTGACTCTGGCAGATTGTCAGCTTAGCACCATGTTTGCCTGCAGATATGTTCTGGGAGGCCAGCCCTATGTCTTTGAACCTATGTGAGTGACAACTGTATTAATTTGTGCAAAACACACTTTAATTTCCTTTGTCTCAGTCCAGTCTTCACAGTAAAAGTTGGTGGAAGCCTAGAGGCAGATTGATGAGGGGAGAGGGCTCTGACCATTTGAAGTCTACTTGACAGATTTCTCAGGTAACCAGGAGTTGCCAATTCTGAGGATCAATGTGAAAGCCCCCTTACAGTTCATCCATTCTTCTAGGTACATTGAGATAGAGGACTGTGCCTGGAGACTAGATGGGGATGGATTAATTCTCATTTTTTAGTTTGTAGTATGGAGCTTTGATATTAGGGAAGTTAGCGAGATGTTGTGACTTGTTATTCTCTTATTCAGGAAAGATGAGCAAATTTTATCAATTTAAACTGCTGTACTATTTTCTACTATTGTTTAATTTTTACTTTTAATAAACCTATTAATACTTTATAGCCTAAACTTCATGATCCGATAGTGTGATTATTCTTCCGCTATCCAAGGACTAAGAGAATATAGCAATTCCATGAGCTAATTACAGCAACAGGGTTTTTGTTTGACCCTGAACAACACTACAATAGTAATATTGTATAGATAAAGCAACTCTTCTGTTCTTAGGATAGAGAGGGTTCACTTATGGGAGTGCCTTTTTATGCTGAGAACAAGAAAAGTATCTGGTAATGCCCTAAAAATGTAACAGTCACAATAATTGCTCTGTTGTGACAACAAATTTCTCACAACATTAAAAAGCAACTTAAAGAAGGAGGGTCATACTCGCCCATCTGTATCTGTATATACATGTAAATCTGGAGCTAACAAATGCTGACCAATAATTTCAAAAAGGTGACAACCTCAAAGAAGCTGACACTTAAAAAATAGCCCTAATTATAGGCTTTAAACATTCAATTACACTGAAAATGCAGTGGGGCATAGGCTTGTCATAACTTAAGCTGTAGGTGTACCAAGCATTCCATCTGCTGTACACAGATGGTTGTGGCAAACATTGTGGACTATTGTGCATTTATATTGGTATTCTGTTGCTAAATCTGATTGTTAAATTCTCTCTCACAAGCTGTAATGTATGTACATAAGGTCTGCCCACCACCAGGGGGCACTACCGTCGGAGGTCCTAGGGTCATAGGTACACTTGTGCTGGGCCCGGTATATAACCTGAATTTCACCTTTGTATTTTCACTTCTGGAAGCCATTAAAGACTGACCAGGTTACACCTGGTCACTGGCTCACAGTACGGAGTTCATTGTATCATTTCATACACCACAACTGATGATGAGGCAAATACGAACCCACGCAAAAGTATGGCGAGCACAGCACGATTGAGTACTGTTGGAATTATTGAGATTCAATGAGGGAGAGGATTGGGGAGATTTCACGGATTGTCTTGACCCGTATTTCGTGGCAAACGACCAAAACAAAGACGAGGATGCAGAGAAGTGCAGGGCAGTTCTTCTCACCGTCTGTGGCCCTACAATCTATGCACTCATTAAGAATCTGCTCTCACCCATCTTCCTACAGAAAAGGATTACAAAGAACTGTGTGATCTAGTTCAGGAACACCTTAAACCCAAGGAAGGAATCCTCATATCCAGATATCGCTTCTATACGCATGTTCATCCAGAAGGCCAGGACGTAGTGGCATTTGTTGCCAACCTGAGACATCTTGCAGGGCCTTGGAAATTTGGGCCTGCGTTGGAAGACTTGCTGTGTGACTTTTTCGTGATTGGGGTCAACCACGAGGCGATCTTAAGTAAGCTGCTGGCTGCCGAGACGCCGGACCTCAGCAAGGTCATCACCATTGCCCAGGCTTGCATGTCCACGCAGAAAAGCACGAAGCAGATATTGTGACAAAACAGTAATTCCACGACAAGTACTGTGTACAAAATTGTATCGACGGCCAGCAGAGCTGCACATGGCAGGGACTACTCGACTGCGTCTGCAAGACCGGGAGCCGCTCAAAGTTCACCATTGAGGGGCTACTCGACTGCATCTGCAAGACCGGGAGCCGCTCAAAGTTCACCATTGAGGGTCTACTCGACTGCGTCTGCAAGACCGGGAGCTGCTCAAAGCCCGCCATCGGGCACAAATCCGAGCTCAACGTGTTGGCGTTGCGGGGGCAATCACCGACCCCATCAATGCCGCTTCAGGCAGTATGTATGCAGAGAGTGTGCAAAGACGGGGCATCTTCAGCGGACATGTCCACAGCGGAGCAAGCAAGCTGCGATGCACCACGTGGATGATGATCAATTCAGCGTGGATCTGGTGATGCAGCCCGAGGCATTTGAGAGCTCCGAGGAGGAAGTGTATAGCGTACGTGCATTCCTAACAAAGAGCGAACCGATAATGATGGAGGTAAGATTAAACGGCGTGCCGGTATCCATGGAATTAGACACGGGTGTGAGTCAATCAATAATGAGCCAGAGGACTTTTGAAAAGCTGTGGAAGACCAAAGCAAAGAGACCCAAGCTGCGTACCGATAAATGCGAAGTTGCGTACCTACACCAAAGAGCTCATCCGAGTGATCGGTAGTGCAGCAGTAAGAGCGCCGTACGAGGGAGCGGTTCATGATCTACGGTTATGGATTATCCCGGGCAACGGCCCATCGTTATTTGGCAGGAGTTGGCTCGAGAAAATAAAATGGAAATGGTTCGATATCAAAGCTTTGTCATCAGCGGATGATGATTTGTGTGCTCAAGTGCTGAGCAAATTTCCCTCATTGTTGAACCGGGAATTGGCAGCTTCAAGGGAGCCAAGGTGCAGATTCACCTAGGCCCAGATGCAAGGCACATCCATCACAAAGCCAGGGCGGTCCCGCACCTGATGAGAAAAAAGGTCGAGCTCGAATTGGACAGACTACAACGCGAGGAGGTCATCTCACCAGTCGAATTTAATGAATGGGCCAGCCCCATTGTTCCGGTGTTAAAGAGCGACGGCACGGTCAGGATTTGAGGAGACGACAAGGTCACGATCAGCCGAGTTTCGAAACAAGATCAGTACCCGCTACCGAAAGCTGATGACCCATTTGTAACGCTAGGCGGGGGGAAATCGTTCACCAAATTGGATCTAACGTCGGCCTACATGACACAGGAACTGGTTGAATTATCAAAGAAACTTACGTGCAGCAACACACACAAAGGACTGTTTATTTACAACAGGTGCCCTTTTGGCATTCGTTCGGCAGCAGCCATATTTCAGAGAAACATGGAGAGCCTATTGAAATCCATCCCCAGGACCGTGGTATTCCAAGATGACATCCTAGTCATGGGTCATGACACCGCCGAGCACCTGCACAATCTGGAAGAGGTTCTGCATCATCTGGACAAAGTGGGACTCAGGCTGAAACGTTCAAAGTGCGTTTTCATGGCACCAGAGGTCGAATTCCTTGGATGAAAGATTGCTGCAGATGGAATCAGGTCTACAGACGCGAAAACGGTTGCCATCAAAAATGCACCCAGGCCCCAGAATATGACAGAGCTGCATTCGTTCCTGGGTCTTCTCAACTACTTCGGTAACTTCTTACCCAAATTGAGCACTGTATTAGAGCCTTTGCACAAGCTGCTCAGGAAAGGAGATGACAGGGTGTGGGGTGAACTTCAAGACAGAGCCTTTGAGAAGACTAGAAATCTGTTGTGTTCCCATAAGCTACTGGTACTGTATGACCCATGCAAGCGTCTAGTTTTGATCTGTGATGCATCATCCTATGGGGTCGGCTGCGTACTCCGGCAAGCCAATGAGTCAGGCAAACTACAATCAGTTGCATACGCGTCTCGAAGCCTGTCCAAGGCGGAAAGAGCCTAAGGCATGGTAGAGAAAGAGGCTTTAGCATGTGTTTATGGGGCAAAAAAAATGCACCAGCACCTGTTTGGGCTTCGCTTCGAGCTGGAAACTGATCACAAGCCGCTTATATCGTTGATCTCGGAACATAAAGGTATCAATACTAACGCTTCATCTCGCATCCAGAGGTGGGCACTGACATCATTTGCCTATGATTATGTCATTCGCAATAGACCAGGCACCGACAACTGCGCTGATGCATTGAGCCGGTTACCGTTGCCCACACCGGAGGTGGAAACGCCAATACCCGCAGAGCTACTCATGGTCATGGATGCCTTTGAGAGTGAAGGGTCGCCTGTCATTGCTCAACAAGTTAAGACCTGGACCAGCCAGGATCCGACCCTATCGGTTGCAAAACGTTGTGTTCTTAACGGAGACTGGTCGACCATCCCCAAGGAAATGGGTGATGAAACCTGTGGTCCTTGCACCTTACTACAAATTCACACGAGGCATGTATAGCAGACACAGTCACTACGTGACCTTAACCTTTATTCCCAGGACCAAGGAGTGCTGATCCTGGGTGGGACCTCCCCTTTTATACCTGGAAACCCAGGTGAGGAGTGTCTCCCACAAGTTCACCCCCTGTGGTCAGGGTGTGTATTTCTAGGGTATAAGTACAGTGTACAGGAGTTGCATGAAGGTTACAGTTACATGACGATTACCGTTGCATGATGGTTACATACATGACATCACCTCCCCCCTTATGTCTTTTTGTGTCAAAGGTTAAGTCTTTCAGGTGGTCGACATGGAGCGCCGCAGTTGGAGCTCCGGTGGCTGAGCCTTGGCATGCTTCTCTGTCACCTGAGGTGATTCTGGCCTGTCCGGGCTGGCCGCAGGGACTGTGCATGCTGTGGACTGTCCTTGTTGCTTGTCCACTGGCAGTGGTGTGGGTAACATCTCACGCTCTTCTATAGGTTCCTCCGTGTCTATGCTGAACCTTTTCTTTACTTGGTCCAAGTGTTTGCGGCATATCTGCCCATTGTTTAGTCTGACCACTATGACCCTGTTCCCTTCTTTGCCAATTACCATGCCCTCAAGCCACTTGGGTCCCAAAGCATGGTTAAGAACAAATACCGGGTCATCCATTTCTATACACCTCTCCCTTGAGTTTCGATCATGGAACTCGGTTTGGGACTGGCGCTTGCCCTCAACAATGTCTGCCAGGGCTGGGTGAATGAAGGACAGCCGCGTTTTAAGCGTGCGTTTCATGAGGAGTTCCGCTGGTGGGATTCCCGTGAGCAAGTGTGGGCGGGACCTGTAAGCCAGCAGGAGGCGCGATCGTCGGTACTATAGGGAGGGTCCTTGGATGCGTAGCATGCCCTGTTTTATGACTTGGACCGCACGTTCCGCCTGGCCATTGGAAGCCGGCTTGAACAGCGCTGTCCGGACGTGTTTGATACCATTGCCCAACATAAACTCCTGGAATTCATGGCTGGTGAAACACGGGCCATTGTCGCTGACCAGGATGTCCGGCAAGCCGTGGGTCGTGAAAACCGTACGCAGACACTCCACGGTGATGGATGTCATGCACGAGTTTAATATGATGCACTCGATCCATTTCGAGTATGTATCAACAACGATCAGGAACATTTTCCCCATGAATGGGCCCGCATAGTCTACGTGAATACGTGACCGTGGCCTGGTGGGCCAGGGCCACGGGCTGAGTGGGGCCTCCCTGGGGGCATTGCCCAGCTGGGCACACGTCGTGCACCTGCGAACCTAGTGTTCCAGGCCTGTCAATCCCCGGCCACCATACATGTGACCAGGCAATGGCCTTCATTAAAACGATGCCAGGGTGCTCGCTGTGGAGTTCCCTGATGAACGCTTCCCTTCTTTCTGGGGCATGGCTACCCGGCTGCCCCATAGCAGGCAGTCGGCTTGGATGGAGAGCTCATCCCTCCGTCTCTGAAATGGTCTGACTTCCTCGGGGCACGCCCTGTGTGCGGGCGCCCAATCCCCAGTCAGAACACATTGCTTTATCATGGATAGGAAGGGGTCTCTAATGGTCCAGAGTTTGATCTGTCGGGCTGTAATGGGGGACCCTGCTGTGTCAAAAGCCTCAACGGCCATGACCATCTCAGCGCTTTGCTCCGACGCCCCCTCAGTGGTGGCCAGTGGGAGCCTGCTGAGCGCGTCAGCGTAATTTTCGGTGCCTGGCCTGTGCCGTATGGTGTAGTCATACGCAGCCAGCGTGAGGGCCCATCGCTGTATGCGAGCTGACGCATTGGCATTGACAGCCTTGCTGTCTGACAACAGGGATGTTAACGGCTTGTGGTCCGTCTCTAGCTCGAACTGTTTACCGAAAAGGTACTGGTGCATCTTTTTCACACCGTAAACACAAGCGAGTGCTTCCTTTTCGACCATGCCGTATCCACACTCTGCCTGGGAGAGTGACCTGGAGGCATAAGCCACCGGTTGGAGTCGGCCATCATCATTACCCTGCTGCAACACACACCCAACCCCGTAGGATGATGCATCGCACATTAAAACCAGTTTTTTTACAGGGGTCATACAAAGTCAACAGTTTATTAGAACACAGCAGGTTCCTCGCCTTATTGAAAGCCCGTTCTTGACAGTCCCCCCAAAGCCATTCACAACCTTTACGGAGGAGCATGTGTAACGGCTCCAACAATGTGCTTAAGTTCGGCAGAAAGTTCCCGAAATAGTTCAAAAGTCCCAGGAAGGATCGCAACTCCGATGTATTGCCGGGCCAGGGCGCCCGGCGGATCGCCTCTGTTTTTGATTCAGTGGGCCGGATCCCGTCTGCGGCAACCCTCCTGCCCAGGAACTCGACCTCTGGGGCCAAAAACACGCATTTGGCCTTTTTCAGCCGCAAGCCTACCCGGCCCAGTCGGCGTAGCACCTCCTCCAGGTTGTGGAGATGTTCCTCGATGTCTCGACCCATTATAAGGATGTTGTCTTGGAATACGATTGTTCCAGGAATGGATTTGAGCAAGCTTTCCATGTTTCTCTGAAAGATAGCTGCTGCCGAAAGAATGCAAACGGACACCTGTTGTAGATAAATAATCCCTTGTGCGTTGTGATGGTGGTCAGAAGCTTGGATTCTTCAGCCAGTTCCTGAGTCATGTAGGCCAAAGTGAGGTCCAGCTTCATGAACAGCTTGCCACCTGCCAGCGTGGCAAAAAGGTCATCCGCTCTCGGGAGCGGGTATTGGCCTTGCAGCGACACTCGGTTGATGGTGGTTTTGTAGTCGCCACAAATCCTGATCGAGCCGTCTGCTTTAAGGACAGGAACGATGGACTTGCCCAGTCGCTGAATTCAACGGCCGAAATTATGCCCTCTCTGAGCAGCCTGTCCAATTCACTTTCAATTTTCTCACGCATCACATACGGCACCACTCTGGCTTTGTGGTGCACTGATCTGGCGTCTGGAGTGATGCGTATCACTACTTTAGTGCCCTTGAACGTTCCGACACCAGGTTGAAACAGTGACCTGAATTTTTGTAGGACCTGTGAGCATGAACTTCGCTCCACAGATGAAATGGCGTGCACATCCCCCCATTTCCAATTCATCTCAGCTAGTCAACTCCTCCCCAAGAGCGCGGGTCCATTTCCTGGGACGATCCAGAGTGGCAGCCGGTTCTGAGATCCACTATGTGTTACCACCAAGTTTGCACTGCCTAGCACTGGGATGATCTCTTTGGTGTATGTCCGTAGCTGCGTGTCAATGCGTTCCAGTTTGGGCCTGCTACCTCTGTGCGGCCATAGTCTCTCAAATTGTTGGGCACTCATTAGTGACTGGCTAGCTCCCGCATCCAGCTCCATGCACACCGGGATGCCATTCAATAAAACTTTCATCATCATGGGTGGCGTTTTAGTGTATGAGCTGTGGATGTCAGCCGCATGAACCCGCTGAACTTCAGCATCCATGGCTTTTCCCCAGGCATCATCCTGCATTGCAGACCCCTCGTCTGGTTCCTCTGTCTCGTAGATTAGCCTCGCTACAGCCTTTTTGCACATCCTGGCCAAATGTCCACTGACGTTACAAATCCTACAGGTATATTGCTGAAACCTGCAGCTTTTCGCAGTATGTCTACCCCCACATCTCCAGCATGAGCTGAGATTGTTGTTAACAAAAGGACTGTTACCAGACATTCCTCTCTGATTGCCCATTTGGTTGTTTCTAAGCACTCTGATGGTGGGTGTTAATGGTCCCATCGCGGGACGCATTGTTCCTCGTGATGGCGTGAATTGCCGATCCCCTTTCCATTGTCCCTATTGCGGGCCCACCCTAAAGTCTGTTGCTGCCTGGGTGGTTTCGAAATGCCCTTGCCTGCGGGGTCCCGAGCCGCGTTCACCATGTTAACGCCCTGGTCCATCGCCACGTTGGGACCAGGGCTGCGCGTGTAAATTAGCTTGGTCTCCTCTTCCCCTGCCATGAAGGTCTGAGCTATCAATGCCTCCCCTTCTAAAGTCAAGTCCTTGGTCTCTATGAGCTTCCTGAAAATCCCGGCATGATTAATGCCCCCAATGAAGAAATCCCTTAACATCTCCCCCCTGCAGGCGTCTGTGAACTTAGAGACTGGCCAAGCGCCGCAGGTCCGCAACGAAGTCCGAGATGTTTTGTCCCTCCCGACGCCGGTATGTGTAGAACCGGTGCCGGGCCATGTGTACGCTACTCACCGGCTTGAGATGCTCACTGATCAGCTGGCTGAGCTCTTCAAAGGACTTGTCCACTGGCTTTTGGGGTGTGAGCAGGTCTTTCATCAGCGCATACGTCTGTGGTCCGCAGCTGGTCAGTAGATGCACCCTCCACTTGTCAGCCACTGCTGCCCGCAGCCAGTCCTTCGTGACAAAGCTCTGCTGGAGTCTCTCCATGAAGTCGTCTCAGTCCTCACCCACACAGTAACGTTCCTCTGTGCTACCGGTGGCCCTACAGTCCCTGGAGTCGCTGGCCGAAACCATGTAGGCCTGGCTCACTTGAATTGCTTTCTGCAGGGTGACCGTAATGTCAGCCGAGAGCAATTTGTGTAGGAGACCTTCGTGGCCGATTCCTATGACAAATATGTCCCTTAGTGCTTCATTAAGGTGGTCGCCAAACTCACATGGTGCAGCTAGTCTTCTTAAGTGTGCAGCATACTTGGCAAAATCAGGTCGCTAGTAAGTGTAGAACCGGTGCCTGGCTGTGAGGATGCTTTCTTTCAGTTTTAGTTGCTCCTGTATGATTGTTACAAGTTCCTCATAGCTCTTGGTGGTTGTCTTCTCCGGGGCTAGTAAGTCCCTGACGAGACCGTAGATGGTGGGCCCACAACTGCTAAGCAGGATGGCCCTGCGTTTGTTCGGTAGTGTGGCCGGTGTGTTCCCGCCCAGGTCATTGGCTATGAAGAAGTGTTCCAATCTTTCCACAAAAGCGTCCCAATCCTCCCCCTCCATAAATTGCTGAAAGTTGCTGAGGTTAGACATGTTGACCGTGTAGTTCGTGATCCCGTATTCCCGTCGCCAGTTATAGTGTATGCAGGCACCTTTAGTAATGACTCCACGAGGCAGGGTATGGTGCTTAAACTCTGCAGACTTGCAGTCCTTCATTAGCAACTCCTGAGTGCCAACAACAAGCTGTGTGTTCCTTTTTATGCTGGGTTACCTGCCGTGTGCAGGCAACCCCTGGGTCTCCAGCAACAGCACCCTCTAGTGTACTGATAAGGTGTGTACAGTACAAGTGTACATGCAATGTTGCATACAGTGTTACAGACATCACACAGTAAACAGTCATGCATACACAACAGATAGAATGTGTGATCATGTCATCCAGCACTTCCACTGCCACTATTGAGAACCTGAGAGCCATGTTTGCCCCACATGGTCTGCCAGACATTGCTATCAGCAACAACGGACCGTGCTTCACGAGCCTGGAGTTTCAAGAGTTCATGAAACGCAACGGCATAAAACACAAGAGGTCTGCCCCGTTCAAACCTGTGTCCAGTGGTCAAGCTGAGCGGGCATTTCAAACCATCAAGCAGAGCCTGAAACGCGTAACTCACGGTTCCTTGCAGACATGCCTGTCACGCATACCGCTCAGTTACAGGACACACGTTCACTGGGGTCCCGTCTGCGTAACTATTGATGGAGCAAGGCCTCAAAACCAGGCTCTCTCTAGTCCATCCTGACCTTAACGATCATGTTGAAACGTAAGAACATAAGAACATAAGAATTAGGAACAGGAGTAGGCCATCTAGCCCCTCGAGCCTGCTCCGCCATTCAAAAAGATCATGGCTGATCTGGCCGTGGACTCAGCTCCACTTACCCGCCCGCTCCCCATAACCCTTAATTCCCTTATTGGTTAAAAATCTATCTATCTGTGATTCGAATAGATTCAATGAGCTAGCCTCAACTGTTTCCTTGGGCAGAGAATTCCACAGATTCACAACCCTCTGGGAGAAGAAATTCCTTCTCAACTCGGTTTTAAATTGGCTCCCCCGTATTTTGAGGCTGTGCCCCCTAGTTCTAGTCTCCCCGACCAGTGGAAACAACCTCTCTGCCTCTATCTTGTCTATCCCTTTCATTATTTTAAATGTTTCTATAAGATCACCCCTCATCCTTATGAACTCCAACGAGTAAAGACCCAGTCTACTCAATCTATCATCATAAGGTAACCCCCTCATCTCCGGAATCAGCGTAGTGAATCGTCTCTGTACCCCATCCAAGGCTAGTATATCCTTCCTTAAGTAAGGTGACCAAAACAGCACGCAGTACTCCAGGTGCGGCCTCACCAATATCCTATACAGTTGCAGCAGGACCTCCCTGCCTTTGTACTCCATCCCTCTCGCAATGAAGGCCAACATTCCATTCGCCTTCCTGATTACCTGCTGCACCTGCAAACTAACTTTTTGGGATTCATGCACAAGGACCCCCAGGTCGCTCTGCACCGCAGCATGTTGTAATTTCTCCCCATTCAAATAATATTCCCTTTTACTGTTTTTTTTTCCAAGGTGGATGACCTCACATTTTCCGACATTGTATTCCATCTGCCAAACCTTAGCCCTTTCGCTTAACCTATCTAAATCTCTTTGCAGCCTCTCTGTGTCCTCTACACAACCCGCTTTCCCACTAATCTTTGTGTCATCTGCAAATTTTGTTACACTACACTCTGTCCCCTCTTCCAGGTCATCTATGTATATTGTAAACAGTTGTGGTCCCAGCACCGATCCCTGTGGCACACCACTAACCACCGATTTCCAACCCGAAAAGGACCCATTTATCCTGACTCTCTGCTTTCTGTTCGCTAGCCAATTCTCGATCCATGCTAATACATTTCGTCTGACTCCGCATACCTTTATCTTCTGCAGTAACCTTTTGTGTGTTACCTTATCGAATGCCTTTTGGAAATCTAAATACACCACATCCATCGGTACACCTCTATCCACCATGCTCGTTATATCCTCAAAGAATTCCAGTAAATTAGTTAAACATGATTTCCGCGACGTCAACCTCAGCAGTGGTATCACGACTGTGCCGCAGTGTCACGCAACATATCTGTAAATGACTCAGTGTATGTACTTAGCCATGGTCAAGGGTCCAAGTGGCTCCCGGGCAATGTTACAGATAAGGAGGGTAACCGGGTATATATGGTTAAGGTCAAGAATGGGCAGATGTGCAGGAAACACATTGATCAAATCAAGCTAAGACACACTGACGAACTGGAACAGTTGGAAGAAGACACCGCGAGCTTAGACAACCAACCAACTCACGTCCAGCCACTGGGATTGTACCGAGACGGTCAACCAGGGAGCGAAGGGTTCCGGACCGTCTGAACTTGTAATATGGACTTGTGCTAAGAACTTGGGGGGGAATGATGTAATGTATGTACATAAGGTCTGCCCACCACCAGGGGGCACTACTGCCAGAGGTCTTAGGGTCATAGGTACACTCGTGCTGGGCCCGGTATATAACCTGAACTTCACCTTTGTATCTTCACTTCTGGAAGCCATTAAAGACTGACCAGGTTACATCTAGTCACTGGCTCACAGCTCAATTAGGCTTGAGAGTTGGCAATGTTCAAAAACAACAACTTTTACTTGCCAATGAAGTAGATTCATCAATGTCAGATTACACTACAAGTACTGAATAAATAGTCACAGATATTAAAAAATCTGCTTTACAATTTCCTCTAGGATTGCTACATAGTTAGAGATACAAAATATGATGTCTGAACAAAATGAATACAATTTATAATACATTTCAAAGACAGACATTGATCCAGGGGTCTTATCTACAATTATTGAATAAACAGACTATTCTATCAGATTTGAGAGTACGTTTTTATAGTACAGGCCCAAAAACCCAAAACCTAGGAATCTATTGAACTAACATGCATCTTGCTTTCTCTATGTCAGCCTAGACTCAGTAGTTGCACTTTCACCTCTGAGTCAGCAGCTCATGGGTTCACGCCCCAATTCACAGACTTGAGCACGTAATCTAGGTTGACATTTCAGTACTCCGAGAGCTACTGTCTTTCAGAGGAGATGGTAAATTGAGGCTCTGCCTGCCCTCTGAGATGGGCGTGAAAGATCCCATGAAAGATTATGAGTTAGGAAATCGTTTTTAGCAGTGGAAAGGAATGGATGTTCCATAATTATCCACTACCTCCCCATCACATATGTAATAGCCTGGGATGGGCAAAAATGCTTGCTACAACAGGAATATCAGTAAAGCCCTAAATGTCAAGAGCAAGTTGGAATTTGGTTTAAAAATATATAGCAGGAATTCGATTATATTAAATTTGCATTTACTTGTCCAATATATGGCCCTTAATAGGATGGCTTGTGATATGATCAAACAACTTTATACAGTTACAGTAAACAAACACTAATAACTATGGGGAATGACTTATCACTTAATAGGACAGTGATTCTAACAGTGTGGCCATTAACTGCTTAAGTTGTTCAAATATCTGTGTAACTATTTAGACATTACACAAAATATATTGAGATAAGTGTCTGCTGTTTTAATACACAACATGTTAAAAGGAGATCCCTACAGCATTAATTAAATGAGTACCAAATCCCACAATACAGCAATAATTACAACAGGGTCACCTGCATGTAGTGAATATTAATTATAGTGATTAAAATATGCAGCATGTGCATTAATATGCAAATACAAGATTCATTTTTGAGTTTTGGTCTATTTTTTACAGGTAAAATCCTGCTGTTATAACTGTGAGGACATTCCAGAATTAGAGAGGAAATCTTTTCAGACACATCATAACCCTTTTTAGGGGTTTCAGCCAGTAGGAAGTGTAACTTGGAGTTAGTGTAATTGATATCTGATTAGCCATCAGAGTTCAAACTTCATATCCTAGAGGGCTGTCTTTCTCTTTAGAAAGAGTAAACACGCTATTGCATTGTCTTCTGAGAACTAACTGTCAAATTATAGTTTCCCACTAATTTATTTGATTAATACCCTGGAATATACCTTACATAATCTTAGGAGTACGTGGTATCAGTATTGGAGCATTCGTGTACTTTCCTTGCCTTCGTTACTTTGGCTGAGTTGATTTTCCAAGTCACATTCCAGTCAGGCTGCACATTAGGCTCAGTGTCTGAGATCAGTGTGTAGTTCCACTACAGTACTATTTAGAATTTGATTCACGGGTTACTCAGAGATTACAGATAAAGAAATGGAAAATGTTAACCTTGAAAGCACAGCCCTGTATGCACTAACAATTGCTTTGTAACTTACACCATACAAAGCTTTATTTATTTCTGATCATAAAAGCGCTGCAAAATGATAAACAATGGCTAAAATTAAAGGTCACAGAGAACAGACAGAACCAGCAAAAAATAGAATGTGACTTAGTATTTATCAATTGGCTGGGAGGGGAAAGGAAGAATCATTTGCCAAGTAAATATTTGATTTGGCTTGCAAGATGAGCATCTGCAAATATATCTTGTAAAGAGATAACGTACATTGTAGGCTAAATGCAATGTGCTTCAACAAGGTTTACATTGTGCGTTGAATTTGGATATATTTACATAATGACATTGTATAATTAACAGACAGATATGCACCTGGAATTATTAATATTGAGTAGCTGTTGGAGCTAAGTAGCTTAACTCTAAAATAAAAGTCAGCCGTGTATTATCTGCTTTGAACTGAGCCACTGGGGTCGATTTTGATTTTTGGGTGACCAGCCGGTGTAGCGGGCTAGCCGGTTGCCAGTACCCGCGGTGAAGGGGAGGCCGTGGGTTTGAGGCTCTGGCCTCGCGTATCTTGGGCCAGCTAATTGTGGGGCGTCAATCGGACATCTCATTGGAGCTCGCAGAATTAGGGCTGGTCAATATCAGGCCACCCTGACCTCCAGCAAGATAAGTACTGCAGGGTGGGGGATCAGTTGCAATTGCAAAGGCGGGGGGGGAGGTGTTATGTCTGTAATGTACTTATGAATGACTCCACGAGGCAATGTGTTGTACTCAAACTGTAGTGACCTTGGTCCTTTATTCGTAACTCCAGAGTCAGGCACAAAGCATGGTGAGCAGCCTTTTATACTGGGCCCTGCACACCTATGCAGGTAATCCTCAGGTCTCCCACCGCAGTGCCCTCTGGTGGACAGTCTCTGCCACAGGGGCAGGAAAACCCGGTCTCCACCAGTTGCACCCTCTATTGGTGCCAGCATAGTATATACACAGTGTAAACCTTATTGATAGTACATCAGGTAACAAGTCTCCGTCTTAAGCAACTATACAGTGACTACACAGAGAGTATATCTATAGTCTGCATCACTCTCCCCCAAGTCCTTTGTGCCGATTACCTTTGCACTATGTGCTCTGGCTTAGCTCTCCCCAGACTTAAGTGCCAATAGCCCTTGCACCTTGGCTGTGCTTTGGCTTGGCTCTCTCCCTGTTAACCCCCAAGTCCTTTTGCCACAATGTTGGGTAGTAGTTACCAGTTTGGATGGTTCAATGATGCAGTAGAGGTTCCAGTGGGTTCTGGGTGTGATCCATCAGTGTGTCCATGGCTACATACACCCATTCCCGCCACCCCTCCCCACAGCGAGATCATGCAATAGGCTCATTACATTAACATACAGGATCAGACACAGTGCAATTACAAAGAAAGGAAGTTACAGTTTGTAGCGTGACACCTTGGTTCAGTGACTTACATTCGTTACGTTTTGCGGTCGTGCGCCAGGATTGGGTAGATTGCATTCATGGTTCGGTCATTGTAAGTACTGAGGTAGCAGTACAGGTATGCGAGGATGCAGGTTCCAGAGCAACCAGACGAGGTCCAAGTCGTCTGATAGCGGTGCTGCGCCCCTTGCTAGTGGAGTGGGCTTGGTTCGCTCACCTAGCCAGGACTCAAGGCTTTTGCCGTTGCCTAGTGGTGGGCAGAGCCACAGATGTGTGTGGCCTCCCTGTCCTCCTTTGAGGGCTGCAGAGTCTTCTGCCTGCTCTCTAACAGTGTTGGAAACCTGGCTGTTCCAGGTCCCGTTTGGGGAACTCGTTGGTTCTGACCTTTCGCTCCCGGACATGGCCGAGGTATCGACGGGGTCTGGGGGCTGCTCCGTCTCCACCCAGGTGGTGGGCAACGGTGGCCGACTGCACGTATTGACGCCGTTTACGTTTCCAGGTCCATGGCGAATAGTGCCATTGGGTGCCTGCAGCGTGGGATAGACCTGGGGGAGGGTATCAGGATCAGTGCCTTCACCCACCTGAGGTCGCTGGCCTATATCTTGTGGGGACAATTGGGGCAGGGCATCAGGATCAGTGCCTTTACCCTCCCGAATTCGCTAGTTTGGTACTTTAGGGAACACTCTATTCCCAACATCTCCCAACATTTTGTTCTTTACATTAGGACTGGTACCGACATCTTGCAACAACACTTTGTTCTTTACATTAGGAATAGTACCGACATCTCGCAACAACATTTTGTTCACAATCTTACTCGGTTCATTACATTGATTGCCATGCATACGGTGTCTCTTTAAGTTCAGTTGGTTGCAGGTCTCCTTTAAGAGAACCCTGCTGTCTTTACCCCAATCAAATCCTTTGTTAGACACCACGTGTTGGTCCCTCAGTGTTGCACCTCGTGGAATGGCCGTGGCCATCTTTTTTTTCAGCCATGCTGCACCTCGCTGCAGCAGGGACGCCATCTTGCCTCTGTCCTCGAGGTCGACTGCCTTGACCTCTCTCTCCCGCGATTCTGCCACAAAAGCTGGAAGAGTGCCTGTGAATTTGATCTTCCTCTCCAGGAGTCCTGCCACTGGAGCCGGGAAGGTACTTTTATGTTGTTCCGGTCGGATCATTGCCACGCAGTCATGATGGACGGTCTGTGCCTCAGGTGCTGCGCTGGTCTGTTCTCTGGTGCCTGGCACCAGCGAAGGTGAGGTTTTGCTCTGCCTCTGAGCACGGGGGACATCGATTGCTGGAGTGAAGAGGTCTTCCCATTTCCACTGGATCTTCCCCATCCACCTTCTTCCGAGTAGCGTTGGACCATCACCTGCAACAATCCACAGAGGCAACTTGTGCACCATGCCATTATGGATTACACTTACATCCGAACTACCAAGGACTGGGATCAGCTCCTTGGTGTAGGTGCGCAACTTTTCCTGTACTGGAACCAGCTCAGGTCGTTTTTCATTCCATAGCCTCTCAAAGGCATCCAGGCTCATCACTGACTGGCTCGCTCCTGTGTCCACTTCCATGAAGACTAGAATGCCGTTTATCTTGACTTCCATCTTCACTGGAGGACAATCAGTGGTGCAGGTATAGCTCCATACACTTCTTCTTGGGGCTGAGCTGCCTCTCTGGCCAAATCATCATACTCCCCGCTGGATTCAAAGTCATCTACCGACTCTTCTGCTTGACGGTGAGTTGTTTTTCTTTTACACATACGCTGGAGGTGGCCCTTCATGTTATAGGCTTTGCATATGTACTCAGAAAAC
Source organism: Pristiophorus japonicus (assembly GCF_044704955.1). Lineage (NCBI taxonomy): Eukaryota > Metazoa > Chordata > Chondrichthyes > Pristiophoridae > Pristiophorus > Pristiophorus japonicus. Next base: position 235,802,176 of record NC_091980.1, read on the forward strand.
TGACACTGGTGAGCCCTATGGTTTCCTCCGCAACACCAGCATGGTGCTACTTGATTAGCACCCCTCGGCGGACTCTGAGTTCTGGGCAGAGCCACGTTCTACAGTCTTGCCTGTGAAAGGCACCATTCTGTGTACAGTACTTGCCGGGTTTGAGTCCACAGGATGAATAATTTGCTTGGTGCTGCAGGTCGAGGTCATGAACGCCTGACTAATGCTGATGACTTTCTGCAGGTTGACTGTGGTGTCATCAGATAATAGCTTGTGAAGGAGGCCCTCATGGTCAATTCCCATAAAGAAGATGTCTCGCAATGCTTCGTTGAGGTGCGTGCCGAAATCACACGGTGCCGCAAGTCTCCTGAGGTTAGAGGCATATTTTGCAATGTCCTGGCCCTCAGGTCTGCGGTGAGTGTAGAATCTGTGCCTGGCCTTGAGGATGCTCTGTTTCGGTTTTAGTTGGTCACGAATTAGTTCAGTCAGCTCATCGTATGTCTTATCCTTGGCCTTCGTGGGTACCAGCAAGTCCCTGATGAGGCGGTAGACCTCAGGCCCACAACTGGTCAGCAGTATAGCCTTGCGCTTCTCTGCCAGGTTGTTTGCCACAAAATATTGCTCGAGCCTTTCCGTGAAGGCATCCCAATCATCACCCTCTGCGAAGTCTTTTAGTGTGCCAAAGGTAGCCATAATCGCGTGAAAGTCCGTATTCTCATTGCCAGATATTATGTCTGTAATGCACCTATGAATGACTCCATGAGGTAATGTGTTGTACTCAAATTGTAGTGACCTTGGTCCTTTATTCGTAACTCCAGAGTGAGGCACAAGCATGATGGGCAGCCTTTTATACTGGGCCCTGCACACCTATGCAGGTGACCCTCAGGTCTCCCACCGCAGTGCCCTCTGCCACAGGGACAGGACACTCCGGTCTCCACCGGTTGCACCCTCTAATGGTGCCAGCATAGTATATACACAGTGTAAACCTTATTGATAAGACATCAAGTAAGAAGTCCCCATCTTATGCAACTATACAGTGACTACACAGAGCGTATATCTATAGTCTGCATATATAACATCAGGGGATGCCCTAGAATGATAGAGCTCAGATTATTTCTGTGGGGCCCGGAGGAGCATTCCTGTTCCTGCGGGCCACTCAAAAGTAATTTCAAATATATAATTGCTGGGCCTCTTCAGAAGCCAAAGATGTGGGTATGATTCTTAATGAGGAAATAGCAGAGGTTCTGACCATCATTTTCCAATGATTCTTAAAGGAGGTAACCAGGAGGGTTGATGAGGGCAGTGCGTATGATGTAGCGTACATCTGTTTTCACAAAAGAGAGGGTCAATGCAGACTTTGCAATGAGGGAGAAGTGTGAAATATTAGATGAGATAAACATAGTGAGAGAAGAAGTATTGAGGGGCTTAGCAGCTTTGAAAGTGGATAAATCCCCAGGCCCGGATGAAATGTACCCAGGCTGTTAAGAGAAGCAAAGGAGGAAATAGCAGAGGTTCTGACCATCATTTTCCAATCCTCTCTGGCTACAGGTGTGGTGCCAGAGGACTGGAGGACTGCTAATGTTATACCTTTGTTTAAAAAGGGAGAAAGGGATAGACCGAATAATTACAGGCCAGTCAGCCTAACCTCAGTGATGGGAAAATTATTGGAAAAAATCCTGAGGGACAGGATAAATCTTCATTTGGAAAGACATGGATTAATCAAGGACAGTCAGCATGGATTTGTTAAGGGAAGATTGTGCCTGACTAACTTGATTGAATTTTTCGAGGAGGTAACCAGGAGGGTTGATGAGGGCAGTGAGTATGATGTAGCGTACATGAATTTTAGTAAAGCTTTTGATAAGGACCCACATGGCAGACTGGTCACGAAAGCAAAAGCCCATGAGATCCAGGGCAAAGTGGCAAGTTGGATCTAAAATTGGCTCAGAGGCAGGAAGCAAAGGGTCATGGTTGATAGGTGTTTTTATGACTGGAAGGCAGGGGTGGGGTTCCGCAGGGCTCAGTGCTGGGTCTCTTGCTTTTTGTGGTTTACATCAATGACTTGGGGCCAGAATTTGGTCAAGGTCTCCGCCCGCCCAAGTGCCGCCCAAAGTGCAGCCGATGACTGCCGAGGTACCTGACGGTACTTTCAGCGGGATGTTCATGAAGCAGGTCCCTTGAAGGTCGGCAGGCGGCAAATGGCGGACTTACGCTGCCAATCTGGGGGGCAGCCAGCTGGAGCTCCCATTCTCGGCAGCAGAGGCGCTTGCCGTCCAAGTGCCATCGAGGATGGAGTCGGGCCCATGGAGGGTCGAAGACCTAAAAGTAAAAATCAATAACAAAAAATAAACAAACTATCAGAAGACCTACAGGATCCCATCAAGGTAAGTCACTGTGGAAAAAAACAATAAAAAAATGTTCACTAACCTTTTTTCAACGATTTTCATACTTACCGTCGGGGACAGACCAGCCTCCTTGCAGTGGTCCACCCCTGTTCTGTCGCCGAGTCCCGCCGACTCCCGCCCGCATCAATATGGGAGCTCGGCAGGCGGGAGGTCAGTTGCACCACTCGGCCGCCTGCGGGTGGTTCCCGGCGACTCTCCCCTCCTGCCCACTCCAGGCCACCTCCAAAGTGGCACTGGGTGGATCTGCAAGAGCAATGTCGGCGGCAGCGGGCGGCGAGTTGATGAATTTCTGCCCAAGGGATTGAATGTTAGGGGTATGATTAAGAAGTTTACAGATGACACTAAAATAGGCTGTGTGGTTGATAATGAAGAAAGCTGCAGACTGCAAGAAGATATCAATGTCCTGGTCAGGTGGGCAGACCAGTGGCAAATGAAATTCAATCAGGATAAGTGTGAGGTAATGCATTTGGGGGGGTCTAAAAAGTCAAGGGAATACACATTAAATGGTACGACACTGAAAAGTGTAGAGGAACAAAGGGACCTTGGAGTGCAGGTCCACAGATCCCTGAAGGTAGCAGGCCAGATAGATAAGGTGGTTAAGAAGGTGTAGTGTCTCTGCACCTTGTTACAAACTCACACCAGGCATGCATATATCAGGCACGGTCACTACGTGACCTTCACTTTATTCCCAGGACCAAGGAGTGCTGACCCTGGGTGGGACCTCCCCTTTTATACCTGGAAACCCAGGTGAGGAGTGTCTCCCGCAAGCTCACCCCCTGTGGTCAGGGTGTGCATTTCAAGGGTACAGGTACAGTGTGCATGAGTTACAGTTACATAACTATTGTCATTGCAAGATGGTGAAATACATGACATCACCTCACCCCTTAAGTCTTTTAGTTTCAGAGGTTAAGTCTATCGGGTGGTCGACGCTCTCTCGTGGAGCGCCGCAGTTGTGGCTCTGGTGGCTGAGCCTCAGCACGCGTCTGTCACTTGAGGTGATTCCGGCCTGTCCGGGCTGGCTGCCGGGACTGTGCATGCTGAGGGCAGTCTTTGTTGCTCGTACGCTGGCAGTGGTGTGGGTGCTATCTCATCATGCTCTTCTTCCGGTTCCTCCGTGTCTATGCTGAACCTTATCTTTACTTGGTCCAAGTGTTTGCGGCATATCTGCCCATTGTTTAGTCTGACCACCATGACCCTGTTTTCTTCTTTGTCGATTACAGTGCTCTCAAGCCATTTGGGTCCCAAAGCATGGTTAAGAACAAATACTGGGTCATCTATTTCTATACACCTCCCCCTTGATCCTCGGTCATGGAGCTCGGTTTGGGACTGGCGCTTGCCCTCAACAATGTCTGCCAGGTCTGGGTGAATGAGGGACAGCTGCATCTTGAGCGTGCGTTTCATGAGGAGTTCCGCTGGTGGGACTCCCATGAGCGAGTGCAGCTGGGACCTGTAGGCCAGCAGGAGGCGCGATAGGCGGTACTGAAGGGAGGGTCCTTGGATGCGTAGCATGCCCTGCTTTATGACTTGGACCGCCCGTTCCGCCTGGCCATTGGAAGCCAGCTTGAACGGCGCTGTCCGGACGTGCTTGATCCCATTGCCCGACATAAACTCCTGGAATTCATGGCTGGTAAAACACGGGCCATTGTCGCTGACCAGGATGTCCGGCAACCTGTGGGTCGTGAAAACCATATGCAGACTCTCCACAGTGATGGATGTCGTGCACGAGTTCAATATGATGCACTCGATCCACTTCGAGTATGCATCGACAACGATCAGGAACATTTTCCCCATGAACGGGTCCGTATAGTCTACGTGAATGCGTGACCATGGCCTGGTGGGCCAGGGCCACGGGCTGAGTGGGGCCTCCCTGGGGGCATTGCCCAGTGTTCCAGGTCTGAGTCAATCCCCGGCCACCATACATGTGACCGGGCAATGGCCTTCATTAACACGATGCCAGGGTGCTCGCTGTGGAGTTCCCTGATGAACGCTTCCCTTCCTTTCTGGGGCATGACTACCCGGCTGCCCCATAGTAGGCAGTGGCTTGGATGGAGAGTTCATCCATCCGTCTCTGAAACGGCCTGACTTCCTCGGGGCACGCCCTGTGTGCGGGCACCCAATTTCCAGTCAGGACACATTTCTTTATCATGGATAGGACGGGATCCCTGTTGGTCCAGAGTTTGATCTGTCGGGCTGTGATGGGGGAGCCCGCAGTGTCAAAAGCCTCAACGGCCATGACCATCTCGGCGCTCTGCTCCGACGCCCCCTCGGTGGTAGCCAGTGGGAGCCTGCTGAGTGCGTCAGCGCAATTTTCGGTGCCTGGCCGGTGCCGCATGGTGTAGTCATACGCAGCCAGGGTGAAGGCCCATCGCTGTATGCGAGCTGACGCGTTAGCGTTGACAGCCTTGCTGTCGGACAACAGGGATGTTAACGGCTTGTGGTCTGTCTTTAGCTCGAACTGCCAACCGAAAAGGTACTGTGCATCTTTTTCACATCGTACACACACGCGAGTGCCTCCTTCTCGACCATGCCGTATCCACGCTCTGCCTGGGAGAGCGACCTGGAGGCGTAAGCCACCGGTTGGAGTCAGCCGTCATCGTTGCCCTGCTGCAACACACACCCAACCCCGTAGGATGATGCATCGCACGTTAAAACCAGTTTTTTACAGGTCAGCAGTTTGTTGGAACACAGCAGGAGCATGTGTAACGGCTTCAACAATGTGCTTAAGTTCGGCAGAAAGTTCCCAAAATAGTTCAAAAGTCCCAGGAATGATCACAACTCTGACGTGTTGCCGGGCCTGGGCGCCCGGCGAATCGCCTCAGTTTTTGATTCAGTGGGCCGGATCCCGTCTACAGCAACCCCCCTGCCCAGGAACTCGACCTCTGGGGCCAAAAACACGCACTTGGCCTTTTTCAGTCGCAAGCCTACCCGATCCAATCGGCGTAGCACCTCCTCCAGGTTGCGGAGGTGTTCCTCGGTGTCTCGACCCATTATAAGGATGTCGTCTTGGAATACGACCATTCCAGGGATGGACTTGAGCAAGCTTTCCATGTTTCGCTGAAAGTTAGCCGCTGCCGAACAAATGCCAAACGGGCACCTGTTGTAGATAAATAATCCTTTGTGCATCATGATGGTGGTCAGAAGCTTGGAATCTTCCGCCAGTTCCTGAGTCATGTAGGCTGAAGTGAGGTCCAGCTTCGTGAACAGCTTGCCACCTGCCAGCTTGGCAAAGAGGTCCTCCACTCTCGGAAGCGGGTATTGGTCTTGCAGCGACATTCAGTTGATGGTGGCTTTGTAGTCGCCACAAATCCTAACCGATCCATCTGCTTTGAGGATGGGAACAATGGGACTTGCCCAGTCGCTGAATTCAACGGCAGAAATTATGCCCTCTCTGAGCAGCCTGTCCAGTTCACTTTCAATTTTCTCAGGCATCACGTACGGCACCGCTCTGGCTTTGTGGTGCAATGGTCTGGCATTCAGAGTGATGCGTATCACTACTTTAGTGCCCTTGAACGTTCCGACACCGGATTGAAAGAGTGACTTGAATTTTTGCAATACCTGTGAGCATGAATTTCACTTCACGGATGAAATGGCATGCACATCCCCCCCATTTCCAATTCATCTCAGCTAGCCAACTCCTCCCCAAAAGCGCGGGGCCATTTCCAGGACCAATCCAGAGTGGCAGCTGGTTCTGTAATTTATTATGCGTTGCCACCAAGTTTGCACTGTCCAGCACTGGGATTATCTCTTTGGTGTACGTACGTAGCTGCGGCTCAATGCGTTCCAGTTTGGGCCTGCTAGCTCTGTGTGGCCATAGTCTCTCAAATTGTTGGGCGCTCATGAGTGACTGGCTTGCTCCCGTATCATTAAACATAGAAAATAGGTGCAGGAGCAGGCCATTCAGCCCTTCTAGCCTGCACCGCCATTCAATGAGTTCATGGCTGAACATGAAACTTCAGTACCCGCTTCCTGCTTTCTCACCATACCCCTTGATCCCCCGAGTAGTAAGGACTTCATCTAACTCCCTTTTGAATATATTTAGTGAATTGGCCTCAACTACTTTCTGTGGTAGAGAATTCCACAGGTTCACCACTCTCTGGGTGAAGAAGTTTCTCCTCATCTCGGTCCTAAATGGCTTACCCCTTATCCTCAGACTGTGACCCCTGGTTCTGGACTTCCCCAACATTGGGAACATTCTTTCTGCATCTAACCTGTCTAAACCCGTCAGAATTTTAAACGTTTCTATGAGGTCCCCTCTCATTCTTCTGAACTCCAGTGAATACAAGCCCAGTTGATCCAATCTTTCTTGATAGGTCAGTCCCGCCATCCCGGGAATCAGTCTGGTGAACCTTCGCTGCACTCCCTCAATAGCAAGAATGTCCTTCCTCAAGTTAGGAGACCAAAACTGTACACAATACTCCAGGTGTGGCCTCACCAAGGCCCTGTACAACTGTAGCAACACCTCCCTGCCCCTGTATTCAAATCCCCTCGCTATGAAGGCCAACATGCCATTTGCTTTCTTAACCGCCTGCTGTACCTGCATGCCAACCTTCAATGACTGATGTACCATGACACCCAGGTCTCGTTGCACCTTCCCTTTTCCTAATCTGTCACCATTCAGATAATAGTCTGTCTCTCTGTTTTTACCACCAAAGTGGATAACCTCACATTTATCCACATTATACTTCATCTGCCATGCATTTGCCCACTCACCTAACCTATCCAAGTCACTCTGCAGCCTAATAGCATCCTCCTCGCAGCTCACACTGCCACCCAACTTAGTATCATCCGCAAATTTGGAGATACTGCATTTAATCCCCTCGTCTAAATCATTAATGTACAATGTAAACAGCTGGGGCCCCAGCACAGAACCTTGCGGCACTCCACTAGTCACTGCCTGCCATTCTGAAAAGTACCCGTTTACTCCTACTCTTTGCTTCCTGTCTGACAACCAGTTCTCAATCCACGTCAGCACACTACCCCCAATCCCATGTGCTTTAACTTTGCACATTAATCTCTTGTGTGGGACCTTGTCGAAAGCCTTCTGAAAGTCCAAATATACCACATCAACTGGTTCTCCTTTGTCCACTTTACTGGAAACATCCTCAAAAAATTCCAGAAGATTTGTCAAGCATGATTTCCCTTTCACAAATCCATGCTGACTTGGACCTATCATGTCACCATTTTCCAGATGCACTGCTATGACATCCTTAATAATTGATTCCATCATTTTACCCACTACTGAGGTCAGGCTGACCGGTCTATAATTCCCTGTTTTCTCTCTCCCTCCTTTTTTAAAAAGTGGGGTTACATTGGCTACCCTCCACTCCATAGGAACTGATCCAGAGTCAATGGAATGTTGGAAAATGACTGTCAATGCATCTGCTATTTCCAAGGCCACCTCCTTAAGTACTCTAGGATGCAGTCCATCAGGCCCTGGGGATTTATCGGCCTTCAATCCCATCAATTTCCCCAACACAATTTCCCGACTAATAAAGATTTCCCTCAGTTCCCCCTCCTTACTAGACCCTCTGACCCCTTTTATATCCGGAAGGTTGTTTGAATACCGAACCAAAGTACTTGTTCAATTGGTCCGCCATTTCTTTGTTCCAGCTCCATGTGCACCGGGATTCCATTCAGTAAGACTTTCATCATCATGGATGGCGTTTTAGTGTATGAGCTGTGGACGTCAGCCACATGAACTCTCTGAACTTCAGCATCCATGGTTGTTCCCCGGCATATGGAATACTTGCCCTTATTAGTCGAGGCATGGAATACAAAAGCATGGATGTTATGCTTGAACTGTATAAAACACTGGTTAGGCTGCAGCTGGAGTACTGTGTGCAGTTCTGGTCACCACATTACAGGAAAGATGTGATTGCACTGGAAAGGGTGCAGAGGAAATTTACAAGAATGTTGCCTGTACTGGAAAATTTTGGCTATGAGGAAAGATTGGAGCTGCTGGGGCTGTTTTCTTTGGAACAGAGGAGGCTAACGGGAGACCTGATTGAGGTGTATAAAATTATGTGGGGCCTGGATGGAGTGGATAGGAAGGATTTGTTTCCCTTGGCAGAGGGGTTAACAATCAGAGGCCATAGATTTTAAGTAGGGGGGAGGTTTAAAGGAGCTATGAGGGGAAATGTCTTCACCCAGAGAGTGGTGGGGGTCTGGAACTCACTGCCTGAAAGGGTGGTGGAGGCAGAAAGCCTCGTCACATTTAAAAAATACTTGGATGTGCACTTAAAGTGCCGTAACCTACAGGGCTATGGACCAAGAGCTGCAAAAGTGGGATTCAGCTGGATAGCTCTTGGTCGGCCGCCGCGGACACGATGAGCTGAAATGGCTTCCTTCCATGCTGTAAATTTCTATGATTCTATGATTCTATGATTCAGCTCCATTGCCCATGGATTATGCATGGCGCGATGCACAGGTCCAACATAAAATTGCAACTGGGGTTGTGGGACGCCGCTTCGCATATTAAAAGGGCCTGAGACAGGTGGGCATGTTGGGTCAAAGACAGTGGCCCCTTGTGAAATGTCACCAGCCATATTACTGGTGTTAGTGGGGCAATAAGGCTACCGACCCCATTTTGAGGCCATGTTTAAGCCAGGCAAAATGATTCCAAATTGACCCCTGTGTGTTGAACAGAAATAAAGCAACACCAAGCAATAAATAATGCTTTAAATGTGATGTGGATAACAGATGTCATATTTTCAATTGTACTCCCTCCCCTTTATTTCATTGGAGGTTCTAAACATGTTTTGTGTATGTTGAAAATTAAGATGAACAGATTTTGAAATCTGAAAAATCACAATATGCTTGCAAGTGGTTAATGAGATCACTGGTAAACACTTACAATTGGAACATAGCAACAAGAATAGTAGCACGAAATATAAAAACAGATAGCAAGAGTTTCTATAGGCATATAAAAAGGAAAAGAGTGGCGAGAGTAAATGTTGGTCCCTTAGAAGACGAGCCCAGGGAATTAGTAATGGGGAACATGGAGATGGCAGAAACTCTGAACAAATATTTTTTATCAGTCTTCACGGTAGAGGACATTAATAATATTCCAACAATGGATAGTCAAGGGGCTATACGGGGTGATCACAATCACTAAGGAGGTGGTACTCCGTATGATAATGGGACTAAAGGTGAATAAATCCCCTGGACCTGATGGCTTGCATCCTGGGGTCTTAAGAGAAGTAATGGCAGAGATAGTGGATGCATTGGTTGTAATTTACCAAAATTCTCTGGATTCTGGAGAGGTCCCAGCAGATTGGAAAACTGCAAATGTAATGCCCCTATTTAAAAAAGGAGGCAGACAAAAAGCAGGAAACTATAGATCAGTTAGCCTAACATCTGTGGTTGGGAAAATGTTGAAGTCCATTATTAAAGAAGCAGTAGCAGGACATTTGAAAAAGCAAAATTTGGTCAGACAGAGCCAGCATGGATTTATGAAGGGGAAGTCATGTTTGACAAATTTGCTAGAATTCTTTGAGGATGTAACAAACAGGGTGGATAAAGGAGAACCAGTGGATGTGGTGTATTTGGACTTCCAGAAGGCATTTTACAAGGTGCCACATAAAATGTTACTGCACAAGATAAAAGTTCACACGGTTGGGGGTAATATATTAGCATGGATAGAGGATTGGTTGATGAACAGAAAGCAGAGAGTCGGGATAAATGGTTCATTCTTGTGTTGGCAATCAGTAACCAGTGGGGTGCCGCAGGTATCAGTGCTGGGACCCCAACTATTTACAATCTATAATAACGACTTGGAGGAAGGGACTGAGTGTAACGTAGCCAAGTTTGCTGACGATACAAAGATGGAAGGGAAACAATGTGTGAGGAGGAAACATAAAATCTGCAAAAAGACAGAGACAGACTAAGTGAGTGGGCAAAAATTTGGCAGATAGAGTATAATGTTGGAAAGTGTGAGGTCATGCACTTTGGCAGGAAAAATCAAAGAGCAAGTTATTATTTAAATGGAGAAAGATTGCAAAGTGCTGCAATACAGCGGGACCTGGGGGCACTTGTGCATGAAACACAAAAGGTTAGTATGCAGGTACAGCAAGTGATCAGGAAGGCCAATGGGAATGGAGTATAAAAGCAGGGAAGTCTTGCTACAGTTGTCCAGGGTATTGGTGAGACCACACCTGGAATACTGCGTGCAGTTTTGGATTCCATATTTAAGAAAGGATATGCTTGCTTTGGAGGCAGTTCAGAGAAGGTTCACTAGGTTGATTCCAGAGATGAGGAGGTTGATTTATGAGGAAAGGTTGAGTAGGTTGGGCCTCTACTCATTGGAGTTCAGAAAAATGAGAGGTGATCTTATCGAAACGTATAAGATTATGAGGGGGCTTGACAAGGTGGATGCAGAGAGGATGTTTCCACTGATAGAAGAGACAGAATTAGAGGCCATAATCTTAGAATAAGGGGCCACCCATTTAAAACAGAGATAAGGAGAAATTTCTTCTCTGAGGGTTGTGGATCTGTGGAATTCGCTGCTTCAGAGAGCTGTGGAAGCTGGGTCGTTGAATAAATTTAAGACAGAAATAAACAGTTTCTTAAACGATAAGGGAATAAGGAGTTATGGAGAGTGGGCAGGGAAGTGGACCTGAGTCCATGATCGGATCAGCCATGATCGTATTAAATGGTGGAGCAGGCGCGAGGGGCCGTATGGCCTACTCCTGCTCCTATTTCTTATGTTCTTATCCAACCCCCTCGAGCTTGTTCTACCATTTGACAAGATCATGGCTGATCTGTATCTTAACTCCATCCACCTGCCTTGGCTCCATATACTTTTATACCCTTGGCTAGCAAAAATTTATCGATCTCAGATTTAAAATGATTAATTGAGCTAGTATTTACTGCTTTTTTGTGGGAGAAACACTTCTACCACCCTTTGCATGAAGTAGTGTTCCCTAACTTCTATCCTGAATGGCTTGGCTCTGATTTTATGGTTATGTGCCCTTGTCCTAAACTCCCCCACTAGCAGAAAAAGTTTCTCTCTGTCTACCCTATCAATTAATTTCATAATCCTAAAACCTCAATCAAATCACCCCTTAACTTTTATATTCCAGAGAATACAAACCTAGTTTATATAATCTCACCTCACAATTTAACCCTTGCAGCCCTAGTAACATATGGTGAATATGTGCTGCCCTTCGTTCCAAGGCCAATATATGGTGTCAACTGTGGTTCAGTACTCTTGAGCACTCTTGCCTCTGAGTCAGAAACTGGTAGGCTCAAGTCCCACTCCAGAGACTTGAGCACAAACATCTAGGCAGACACTCCATTGCAGTAGTGGGGGAGTGCTGTACTGTCGGAGCTGCTGTCTTTTGGATAAAACGTTAAACCATGGCCCCGTCTGCCCTCTCAGGTCTTATGGCACTATTTCGAAGAAGAACAGTGGAGTTAACCCCAGTCCTCTGCCCAATATTTATTCCTCAATTAACATAATAAAAACAGATTATCTGGTCATTATCACATTGAGGTTTGTGGGAGCTTGCTGTGCGCATTGGCTGTCGTGTTTCCTCCTCCTTATCATCATCATAGGCAGTCCCTTGGAATCAAGGAAGACTTGCTTTCACTCTAAACATGAGTTCTTGGGTGACTGAACAGTCCAATACAAGAGCCACAGACTCTGTCACAGGTGGGACAGACAGTCGTTGAGTGAAGGGGCGGGTGGGACAGGTTTGCTGCACACTCTTTCCGCTGCCTGCGCTTGATTTCTGCACGCTTTCGGCGATGAGAATCGAGGTGCTCAGCGCCCTCCCGGATGCACTTCCTCCACTTGGAGCGGTCTTTGGCCAGGGACTCCCAGGTGTTGGTAGGAATGTCACACTTTATCAGGGAGGCTTTGAGGGTGTCTTTGTAACGCTTCCGCTGCCCACCTTTGGCTCGTTTGCTGTGAAGGAGTTCCGAGTAGAGCACTTGCTTTGGGAGTCTTGTGTCTAGCATGTGAACTATGTGGCCTGCCCAGCGGAGCTGATCAAGTGTGGTCAGTGCTTCAATGCTGGGGATGTTGGCCTGGTCGAGGACGCTAACGTTGGTGCGTCTGTCCTACCAAGGGATTTGTAAGGTATTTCTTCAGCGACTTGACGTGTCTACTGTACATGGTCCATGTCTCTGAGCCATACAGGAGGGCAGGTATAACTACAGCCCTGTAGACCATGAGCTTGGTGGCAGTTTTTAGGGCCTGGTCTTCGAACACTCTTTTCCTCATGCGGCCGAAGGCTGCACTGGTGCACTGGAGGCAATGTTGGATCGCGTCTTCAATGCCTGCTCTTGTTGATTGGAGCCTCCCAAGATATGGGAAGTGGTCCACGTTGTCCAGGGCTGCGCCGTGGATCTTGATGACTGGGGGTGGGGGCAGTGCTGTGCAACGAGGACAGGCTGGTGGAGGACCTCTGTCTTACAGATGTTTACCATAAGGCCCATGCTTTTGTATGCCTCAGTAAATACGTTGACTATGTCCTGGAGTTCAGCCTCTATATGTGCGCAGACGCAGGCAGCGTCCGTTTACTGTAGCTCGAAGACAGAGATTGGGGTGGTCTTGGACCTGGCCTGGAGACGGCGAAGGTTGAACAGGTTCCCACTGGTTCTGTAGTTTAGTTCCACTCCAGTGGGGAGCTTCTTGACTGTGAGGTGGAGCATGGCGGCGAGGAAGATTGAGAAAAGGGTTGGGGCGATGACGCAGCCCTGTTTGACCCCGGTCCGGACATGGATTGTGTCTGTGATGGATCCGTTGGTAAGGATCACAGCCTGCATGTCATTGTTGAGCAGGTGGAGAATGGTGATGAACTTTTGGGGCATCTGAAATGGAGGAGGATGCTCCATAGACCCTCGCGGTTGACAGTGTCAAAGGCCTTTGTAACATCGAAGGAGGCCATGTGTAGGGGCTGGCACTGGTCCCTGCATTTTTCCTGTAAATGTCGCGCTGCAAAAATCATGTCCGTTGTGCCCCGTACGGGACGAAATCTGCACTGTGACTCCGGGAGGAACTCCTCGGCCACAGGAAGAAGACGGTTGAGGAGGACTCTAGCGACGACTTTCCCAGTGGCTGATAGTAGAGAGATTCCTCTGTAGTTGCCGCAGTCGGACTTGTCCCCTGTGATATATTCACAGAGCACAGCACACACAGCTTCCTAACATGGCAGGCAGCTCTCTCGGAAGTCTCCGGAAAATCTGCCGGTTCTGTTTATTATTAACCCTGCACTTGCAGTACACAATACGTCCACATCCACAGTGTGGCGCTACAACATTACAAGCTTCCAGGCATTACACTTCTCCCTCCTCAATGAAGAAGCCATCAGAACAAACATCATACATAACTGTCATGTTTATCCATAACACAGGATATAAACTTTTTTCTTCCATATTTACAAATTTAACTTTACCACTTGTTTTCTGTTTCGAAGAGTATACCTTCGCTCTCGAACAGAACCTTCCAAACATGGTGTCGAATCTAAATTAATTCGAAGCTCATCCTGAGGAACATTTTCCTCCATGGAATTTCCTTGATTTTCATTTGAACTCACTCTAACTTCAGGCTCTTTGTTTTCCTGACTCGGACTCAGACTTTCATTATGATTTTCTCCTGGATTTGTTTCCAGTACATTGGATTTAGGATTTGCTACTGGTGTATCAAAACTATCTGATGAGTCAGAAATAATTGAATCATTCCCACCTTCAACTCCTTCCATGTCTGTAGGTAAAATATGATCAATATGAACAAACCTATCCTGTCCATTATCAAACATCTTTACCAAATATGTGCGAGGACCACATATCTTCACCGCTCTTCCTGGTAACCACTTTAACCATTTATGGTGATGGTTCTTCACTCTCACCTTCTGGTTTAATTTCACACTTCTCTCTTTTACTCTACCTTTATCATAATTCTCTTGCTGTCTCTTATACGGACTGTGCAAAATTTGGCTTTAACAACGAGTATCTGGTTCATGGCTGTCGTTTGAGAAACAACTCTGCTGGTGTTCTACCAGTAGTTGTATGAGGAGTATTTCGATATATAATCAAAAAATTAGCCAATTTGTGATCCAATGACAACTGTCGTTTCTTTGGATTTGGATCTAACATTTGTTTTATGAGGGTACGTTTTACCATTTGTACAGTGCGCTCTGCTGCACCATTCGAAGCAGGATGGTATGGTGGAACCTTGGTATGTTTCACACCATTTTTGCTCGTGAATTGTGCAAATTCTTCTGAACGAAATTGTGGTCCATTATCCGAAACAATCTCTTCAGGGAGGCCAAATGAAGAAAATAATTTTCATAAAATGTCCAATGTTTTACTTGTTATTTTCCACATTGGAAACACCTTAACCCACTTCAAATGGCTATCAATCACAATGAACAATTGTTGTCCTTCTAACTCAGCAAAATCAATATGTAGCCTTTGCCGCACCCTGGGAGGCCATTTCCATGGCTGTAATGGTACTGGTGGTGGTTGCTTGCTTACCGATTGACATGCCGTATACTGACTCACGATGTACTCTATATCTTTATCAAGACCTGGCCACCATAAATAACTGCGTGCAAAACTCTTGGTCAAGCACATTCCCAGGTGCTGGTCATGGAGGTCTCCTAACAATTTAGGCCTGAATTTATTTGGTATAATCACTCTTGCACTCCACATGATACAATCTTTATCGACTGATAATTCATTCCTACGAATTAAGAATGGATGTGTATCTTTGTCTGTTACCTGGTTTGGCCATCCATTTGCAATATAATCATACAACTTTTACATCACTGGGTCACGTTTGGTTGCTCTACCAATCTCTTCAGCTGTGACTGGCAGTTCATCAATGTATGAAAAATAAAACACTTCTTCCCTATCGGGTGTAACTTGTGATGGAGAAGGCAATCTAGACATTGCATCAGCACTCCTGTGATCAGCTGATCGTCTGTATTCAATATCATATGTATATGCTGACAAAATCAAAGCCCATCTCTGCATTCGGGCTGCAGCTAATCGGGACTTTGGATGGAGGACTGCTGTTAGGGGCTTATGGTCCGTAACGATGGTAAACTTATGACCATACAAGTATTTGTGAAACTTCTTGACCCCAAAAATTAATGCCAAAGCTTCCCTTTCAATTTGCGCATAATTACTCTCACTGGCACTGAGAGTGCGTGAAGCAAAAGCAATTGGTCTCTCCTCCCCACTACTTAATAGATGAGAGATTACTGCCCCAACTCCATACGGAGAGGCATCACATGCTAGCTTGATCTCTTTAGCTACGTCATTGTGAACTAACATGATGCTCTCTACCAATTTGCTTTTACACTCCTTGAATGCTGTATCACATTCTTTTGACCACTTCCAATGGACCTGTTTTTTCAAAGGTTTATTCAGTGGATGTAATACTGTAGCCAAATTTGGTAGGAACTTCCCATAATAGTTCAAAAGACCCAAGAATGAACAAAGTTCAGTGACATTCCTGCGAGTGGGTGCATTTCTAATTGCATCCAATTTTTCCATGGTTGGATGTAAACCATCTTTGTCTACTCTGTACCCTCTAAGTATTCCACTGAGTTTTTAAATAACTCACACTTACAAGCAGACACTCATACTCTGTGCTTCTCTAGCCGTTTGAGGACTTCATTCAATATGTTATTATGAATTTGCCTATTTGGTGCTGAAATTAGTATGTTATCCAAATAACATACTATCCCTTCAATACCTTGCAAAATCTGGTTCATCACCCCTTGGAATATGGCAGGGGTGGAAGATACTCCAAACGGTAGCCTATTAAATTGATATAGGCCTAGATGAGTATTTATAGTCAAACATGACTTGGACTCCTCATCTAGTTCAAGCTGTAAGTAGGCATTCGTAAGATTCAGTTTTGAGAAGATCTGACCACCTGTCAGTGTTGTGAACATATCTTCTATATTCGGCAATGTATTGGGGACATTACCCTCTAGAACCTGGTTTACGGTTACTTTATAATCACCACACAATCTTACCTTACCATCGGACTTAGGTACAACAACAATGGGTGTAGCCCAATTACATCGATCTATCTTACAAATAATGTTCTTAGTCTCTAGTCTTTTGATTTCTTGCTCAAGTTTCTCCTTGCGTGCATATGGAACGGAACGTGGCTTGTAGTAAACCGATCTAGTGTCCTTCTATACCCTGACACTCGCCTTGAAGCCTTGGATCGGACTGCCAGATTCACAGAACACCTTCGGTTACTGCTTGATAACCTCATACGTTGATGAAAATCTCGCTTCCACACAGAAAATCTTACTTCAATCCAGCTTCAGTGAGCTCAACCAATTTCTTCCTAGTAAGGCAGACTTGTCTCCTTTCACTACTATTAGAGGCAAGTTCTGAAATTGATTTTTATATTTCACCGATACGGTGATACGACCTACCACAGGAATTTTCTCTCCCGAGTAGTCTCATAGCTCTATCTTGGATTTCTCTAGTTGAAAATCATGCAATTTGTCGAGGTATAATGACTCCGGTACTACACTCACGGATGCACCCGATTCTTGAATCCCGCAACATCTATGTGGATTTTGATGCTTTCCGAATCGCTGTCCGTTAACCTTGTGCTCCTGATGACGTGTAATTCTAACATCTCCTCGTCCCGTTGTTGTTCTTCCAAGCTATGTAGTCTCGTTGGATTTCTACTCATAGCTTTGAACGCTGGACTCATAGCTTTGAAAGTTGGTTTACCCTTTAGTCAGCATGCTTTCGCAAGATGCCCAGTCTTTCTGCAGAAGAAACACTCTGCCTTCACATATGGACAAATTTGAGCAATGTGTTGTCCCAGGCACGTATAGCACAACTTTGATGCTCTTTTGGAATTTCCAGTTTCTGAGACTTTCGGCCATGCCCGTCTTTTACCTTGAACCTGCAGGTGATTTACCTCAGTTGACTGACGACCGTAATCATTATTTAATTCTCGGGAATATTATTTGGCCATGCTCATCGACCTCGCTGTCTGACAAGCAATCTCAAAAGTCAAGTCATTCATCATCAATAACTTCCTTCTGATCGCATCATTTTTCACCCCACAAACAAAACGATCCCGTAATGCTCAGTTTTGAAAGTTTCCAAAATTACAGTGCATCGATAGCTTTTTTAATGCTACGATGTAATCACTGATACTTTCATCAGCCTTTTGATTCCGAATCCCGAAACGATAGCTTTCAGCAATTTCTAACGGTTTGGGGTTATCGTGCTGCTCCAGCTTCATTAAAATCTCTTTAAGCATTGTGTCCTTTGGCTCGTCAGGCACAAGCAGATTTACAAGGGTTTCGTATAATGCCGGACCCGCCTCCGATAAGAAGATCGCTTTCTTACGTTCCAACACAGCCCGGTTCTGGACTGCATTGTCTGGAACTTCGATTATGTTATTTGCAGTGAAATACATTTCTAGCCAATCCACATATGTTTTAAAACATTCCCGGTCATGTCTATATTCACCCAAATATCCTAATACACCTGCCATTTTAGTCTCCAGCTGTTTACACCGTGTGCTGTATTTTACCTCGAATTTTTGTAGCTTTTTTCAAAGACAGAAACTTCCAAAGTCTTTCTGTCGGCTGGCTGAATCCTTCACCAACAAAAATTAAGCTTTAAATCATCCAAAAAATCCCATCTTCCGTCGCCAAATGTGATATATTCACAGAGCACAGCACACATAGCTTCCTAACATGGCAGGCAGCTCTCTCGGAAGTCTCTGGAAAATCTGCCACTTCTGTTTATTATTAACCCTGCACTTGCAGTACACAATACATCCACATCCACAGTGTGGCGCTACAACATTACAAGCTTACAGACATCACACCCCATTTTTTAATGATGGTCACGATCACTGCATCTCTGAGATCTCCCAGCATGCTCTCCTCCCTCCAAATGAGAGAGATGAGGTCATGTATTCGTGCCAACAGTGCCTCTCCGCCATACTTCAGGATTCCATCTGCACTCGTAGCCTTGTTGTTTTTAAGCTGTCTTATGGCTTTTTCTACCTCGTGTAATGTTGGGGTCTTACTGAGGTGATGGCAGGTAGCATGCTGCGGGATGGAGTCGAGAACACTCAAGTCAAAGGCAGAGTCTCGATTGAGGAGATCTTCGAAGTGCTCCTTCCAGCGGGCCCTGACTGCCTCGGTGTCCTTGATGAGTGTTTCCCCATTCTTGGCCAGCAGCAGGGTGGGACTTTGGTAGTTTGGACCATAGGTGGCCTTGACTGCGATGAAGAATCCTCGCACATCATGGCTGTCGGCCAGCTGCTGTATCTCCTGTGCTTTCTCCATCCACCACCTGTTCTTTAGGTCTCCTGGTTTTTTGTTGGACCTCAGCTGTGAGCCGTCTGTAATGCTGCTTTGCTGCTCCCGAGTTGGGTTGTTCTTTGAGGCTCAGAAATGCTCTGCGCTTGCGATCTATTGGATCTCCTGATCATTCTCATCAAACCAGTCCTGATGTTTCCTGGTTGGGTGACCAAGCGTCTCTTTGCAGACACTGGTTATGGAGGCCTGGAGGACAAACCAAGCGCTGTGGGCATTCTGCATCTCGGGGTCATCAAGGCACGCCAGGTCAACAGTGAGGCGCTGACTATATAGGGCTCTCATAGCTGGGACTTTGAGTGCCCTGGCATTGACTTTTTTGCGGCACTGCTTCTGCTGCCCCCTCCACTTTGGGGCTATGTTGTTGTCAATGATGGATCGGATTAGGCGGTGGTCCATCCAGCAGTTGTCAGCTCCTGTCATGATGCGGGTGATGCGCACATCCTTGCGATCCCTGGCTCGGATGATGACATAGTTGAGCAGGTGCTAGTGTTTGGAACGAGGGTGTTGCCACGATGCCTTGTATTTGTCCCTCTGGCGGAACAAGGTATTGGTGATAAGTTCATGCTCTAGACATTTTGTCAGGAGTAGGGTACCGCTGGAGTTGGCTTTCCCTGCCCCCTCTCTGCCAATCACGCCACCCCAGAGATCTGTATCCTTGCCGACCCTGGCATTGAAGTCACCGAAGAGAATCAGCTTGTCACCCGCGGGGACGCAGGACAGGGATTTTTCGAGGTTGGAATAAAAACCCTCTTTGGCCTCATCTGTTGCATCAAGTGTTGGGGAGTACGCACTGATGACTGTGACACACTGGTTCCGGGATAGGGTGAGTCGAAGAGTCATGAGGCGTTTGTTAGCCTCATAGGGGGAGTCTTTGAGGCGGTCAACCAGCTCACTTTTGATGGCGAAGCAGACTCTGTGGAGGCGGCATTCTTCCTCTGGTTTCCCTTTCCAGAAGAAGGTGTAACCTCCACCTTGTTCCTTGAGCTGGCCTTCTCCTGCCCATCGGGTCTCGCTTAGGGCGGCGATGTCGATATCAAAGTGTCTAAGTTCCCGGGCAAATATGGCGGTGTGGCATTCCGGCCTGTCGCTTTTGGAGTTGTCCATGAGGGTCCTGACATTTCAGGTCCCGAACTTCATGTTAAAGGAGTGGAAGATGCCTGTGCGTTATTTCTTTTGACATAGCGTGGTTGTTGCACACCGGCTACCACACGGGCTTAGCTGAGCGAGGTCTTGATCCAGTGGCAAGGGTGTCCAAGATGACTGGAGACCAGACACTGCTATATAGGCCTAGTTGCCCACGGTGAGATGTTGGCCACAGGCTCGGCACTGGGTAGCGCCCTTGATGGTAAGCGGCCCGAGGCTTGGTTGGGGGCAGGCATTGGGAGGGACAGTGGCCCACTGGGGTTCAGAGTGGGAGGGCATGGGGGTCACAGCCATGGTACTCACCATGTGTTGGAGGAGGAGCGGAGGCCAGGTCACCAGTGAGGAAGGAGAGGTCCTGTCACCGTCGTAGGAGAGGAGGACCCATTCGCCATTGAGGAGGAAGTCGCCTGTCACCGCTACATTTCATCAGTGACTACACTTCAAAAGTACTTCATTGCTGTAAAGCACTTTGGGATGTCCTGAGGTCGTGAAAAGCGCTATAGAAATGCAAGCCTTTCTTCTATATCCTTTCTAATGTGTGGTGCCCAGAACTGTATAAAGTACTCCAGATGTGGTCTAACCAGGGCTTTGTATAGCTGTAGCAAAACTTCTCCCCTTTATTTTCTAGCAGACTAGTGAAAAGGCTATCATTCCAAAAGGCAAATATTTTGAATATTTTTTTCCCTGGCTACTACATTTTATTGATATGTGTACATGGATCTCTAAATCTCTTTGGACCTCCACTTTTCCTAGCTTTTCACCATTTAAATAATACTTGTATCTATCCTTTTTTGGTCCAAAATGAATGATCTCACATTTACCTGCATTGAAATCCATCTGCCAGTTTTGCCAACTCATTTAATCTATCAATGTCTCTTTGTAGTTTTATGCTTCTGTCTACACTACTTACTATGCCATCAATCTTTGTGTCATCAGCAAACTTGGATATATGGCTCTCTATTGTGTTGTCTAAGTTATTAATAAATATAGTGAATAGTTGAGGCCCCAGCACAGCTCCTTGTCATCACTTCTTTCCAATTCAAGTACATATCCATTATCCTTACTCTCTGTCATCCATCGCCTAACTAATCTCCTAACCAGATAAATAATTTGCCTTAACTTCCATGAGCGGTAATTTTAGCTAACTGTTTCTTATGTGGAATCTTATCAAATGCTTCTGGAAGTAAATGTAAACTACATCCATAGACATTCTCCTGTCTACTACTTTAATACAGCCTCAAAAAATTCAAATAGGTTAGTTAGCCATGATCCATGTTTACAAATCTTTGTTGGCTCTCTCTAATCAGTCCAATTTCTCTTAAGTGTTCAATCACTCTGTCCTTTACATAGAAACATAGAAAATAGGTGCAGGAGCAGGCCATTTGGCCCTTTGAGCCTGCACCGCCATTCACTATGATCATGGCTGATCATTCAACCTCAGTACCCCACCCCAGCCTTCTCTCCATACCCCCTGATCCCTTTAGCCGTAAGGGCCACATCTAACTCCCTTTTATTATAGATTCCAATAACTTCCCTACAGCAGATGTTAGACTAACAGGTCTGGAAATTCCCAATTTCTCTCTTTCACCTTTCTTAAATAATAGTGTTACATTTGCAATTTTCCAATATAAAGGAAACATTCCTGAATCGAGAGATCTTTGGAAGATTATAACTAAAGCATCTGCAATTTCCTCATCTACTTTCTTTAAAATCTTCGGGCAGAAACCATCAGATCCTGGGGATTTGTCAGTCTTTAGTTTTTTTCTAATACTGTTTTCTTGCTCACGTTTACGTTCGTGAGTTCCAGTCCTTGATACATTATTAATTTCCCTGGAATTCCAGGTATAGTATCCCCTTCCTCCACTGTGAACACTGAGACAAAGTAATTACTCAACAAGTCTTCCTTATTCCATTTCCTTATTTTCATCTACAATATTACCCCCATCTATTTTTAAATAATTATACTTTCACTTTTTATTTAACAGGGACACTAGGCAGTCCAAAGTAGTTTGTCAGGAAATCGATATATCAAACTGTTCTGACTGTTCTGGCAATCAAAGACATCTAATGATCCAAACAGAAATCAAACATTTTGGCTCAAGACAAATCACAAAAAATGTCCAATTCCTGGGTCAATATTGGTTCCATTTTACAATAGCTAAGATTTTTTATTGCAAGCTCATTTCAACACAGTTAATAGCTATTGGCAGGACAGAGAAACGTCCCTCAGGATTTGAAAGCATTACATTTGTCTTATTGATTGTACCACATCAGTCAGTCTCCAATTCTTAAGTAATCTTTCTGCATCATTTCTTAAGTAATCACTTTTTCTCTGCACCTCACAATATTAGATTCTTAATAGCCTTGCAATAGCAATAGAAAACCAAGGAAGCATTTTTGCCATTGTGATATCCCCACTGTTTTGCATCCACGAACTGTACCAACTTACCCCTCCAGCACCTGTGGAGAATTCCCATATATCTGCCAGATCAAGAAAAGTTTCAATTTTGTCAATTTGCAGGAGGTATGTGATGACAAGAACATGATCACAAAACGTATGTGTCAGCTTCCCGTCCGATAGCCACAGCTCTTTAATACTTGCCAGTTTGAAGCTTGGCAGGAGATTTCAAGAAGAAAAATTGTGCAGTGCATAGCCGATGGGCAAAAGATCAACTTACAATTTTCATACATGTTCCTTTTAATTGGAATTCTTAAAAGTGTTGTTCTTCAATCAATTTCGGGCTGGACTTGTAACGTAATTGACTTAACCGCAACACCAAACTGTCAATATATTATGAAGTTGTACCACTTTCAGGTGAACCAGTACCCATGTTGAGTTTCCTTTCAGACACTCAGAAAACAGGGTCTAACCGTTCACGCATTTTGAGTTAGTTCCAGAATATTTCCTGGATTTGATATAATATGAACAAATAATATTAGGTTAATCCAGCTACCGGCACAAATCCAACCCACCTCCCTTGGGTTAGAAGATTTATATCAGGAACTAAGTTGAACATGTATGCAGCTGGGTGAAGTGAGCTGTACGCAGCATGCGTTCTCACTTTATCATAACCTCAGAATGTCAGGATCTCCGAGTGTCAGGTAGGTAATAACATGGCAGGTGCCAGGGAGGCAGCATTGTTTAACACTGCTTCACAAGTCTGTTGCTGGCACTGTAAAGCTGCTGTTCAAAGTAAAAAACAGCAACAATGTTTGTGTTCCATGTTGCTCTATTTAATTAATACTATTCTTTTTTTTTTCTGGTGATCGAGCCTGCAAGCAAAAGTGTTACTAGGTACTCAAAAACTTTTACAAGAGAGGAACAACGGTCTCCCACTACGCTACTGTTTGGGATTTTGAAAACAATATTTAGATGTTTAGACTTCGCCAGGGTAGACCATAATACAACTCTTAGGAAGGATTGTAGAGAATTTGTTGCTTGTTTATTCTGCGCCACATGTCAATGTTTGATGATGTTACTGTCGACTTATCTGATGGCAACATTGACAGATGGACAATGCAGATGGATAACTGGGGGGGTGCTCAGCAACATGATCATGTGACCACAAGGGACCTTTCTAATGCCATCGGCTATAATCATTTTACGTAAAGGGGATTGAGCGACGCCATCACACACGCAGCACCTTGTAAAATCAAGACTGGCCACAGAGCAGAGGAATCACATTCATGTTTAATGTGATAACTGCACAGAAAAATGACAACAAACATCAAAATGAAGGAAAGATTCATTTATTTTAAAGAAATGAGAATTGTTTTTGATTTTATAAAAAGTTCTTTTCACACAGGCTCAAGGGACAGAATGGCCTACTCCTATCCCTATGTTCCACACTCTGCCCAGTTTCACTTGGCAGTCCAGTCAAAGGGGAGCAAAAAAGGAGTGCTCCTCTGTGCTTCACAAAAATATGAGCCGCTACCCCACACAGTTCCCCCTCCCCACACATACACTTTGACAAACAGACCCTCCCCCCGCCTCCCCGCCCCACTCCATGGACCTACCTTGATGTTAGCCTCTGACTACCCAATATTGCACCAGGCTGGAGCTGGCGAGCTGCCGCGAGGTGTCCATTTGTCACCTGCAGCTTGCCAACTGTATGGTAATGAAGCCCAGTCCTCAAAATGGACCAGGACACATGTGGGCACTGTCGGGCGGCTGGGTGGTGCGCTCTGCCAGTCGGCCGCCTGATAGATAAAATCTACCCCGTACTACTGAGGAAAGGAAATACATTGCAATGAAGCCAAGCAATGAGATTTACGTGTTTCACGTGTTTATTTTCCAAAGATAGCGCTTTCACTTCATTCTGTATTACAGAAGAGCAGCATCACTAATTTTCATGGTGCATGATCCATTCAAGTTTTAAACATTTTCAGGTTATCAAAACACCATTCATCACCAAAATCAATGACATTTGACAGCAAACGAATAGAAAATAGTTTTGAAGTATAATTTTGAGCCCCTTATCCTCCCATCTACAGTGAAGCCAAGGACCGAGTTAGGCTTTAGTATATTAACATGCTGGCATTGGCATTAAAGTAGCACATTGATTGTGTTGCTGGGTGAAAGCAATCTTAAAAAAGAGGCTAGTATATGACTGAGCATAATGAGTGGTGGCTTCAGAGCATCGCTCCAATTTAGCTTAATGACCAAACAAACAAACACAGACTGAAAGGATATGCAATGCAAGAGGGTTTTACAAATTATTGGAATATGGTGATTAATATATATCAACAGGCTTTTTAATGGAGTGTGTTCTTCCTGTAGACTTGTTAGATTATATTTTTGCAGCATTTTCAGGCTTTCAGAACTGCACTACCTTGTATTGTGATTGAAACTAAGCAGCAAGGGAAGTCAACTGCAATTTCCTGGCGTGTCTGTTGTTGCAATCTAACCTTGGCTAGTGACCATGTGCGTCATTATGCATATTGCATGTGGACAAATCATCCCCTTTGGCAGCCATCAAAGTTTTGACACTGAGGTATGACAAGGTCATAGTTATTATTTATTCAGATTGCCCACGTTTAAAAAGTCAGATACGATGCAATTCGCACTGATTCATCTTTATACTATTCAGCATCTAAAAGCAAAGCGTGCGAACAGTACAGATGGCTGAGACGTCATTCTCAGTTTTTATTCTTACTCTCCAGAGATGAAAATTTTCATCCAGCCCAGGTAAAAGAAATGAAGGTCTGATTTTTCTGGAGCTAGGAGGGTGTAATTTATGAGATGGGGAGCATGCACTGAGTTCTGATACCATCAGCCTCATCCTCACTGGTGGCGCAACTGAGCTCCCGCCCGCTGAGCTCCCAGATTCCTACGAGCGGGAGTCGGCGGGACTCAATGCCAGAATGGGGGTGGACCGCTGACTGCAGGCTGGTCTGTCCTCGATGGTGAGTATGAAGAACCTTAAAAAAAGGTAAGTGAACATTTTTAAAAAAAATTTCCACAGCAACTTACCTGCATGGGGTCCCCTGAAGGTCTTGCAATAGTTTTTTTATTTTTTACTGCTGCATTTTCTTTTTCAAGTCTTCGATTCTCCATGGACCCGACTCCATCCTCGGTGGCACTTGGGCGGCAAGTGCCTCTGCCGCTGAGAATGGGACCTCCCGTCCGCTGCCGCCAGATTGGCGACATATGTCGTCCATTTGCTGCCCGCCGACCTTCGAGGGACCTCGGCGATGAATATCAGGCCGAAAGTACCATCCGGTACCTCGGCGGCACTTTGGGCGGCATTTGGGCAGGTGACGGCCTTGGTGAAAATCGGCCCCAAGGTTTTTAAATTTTTGTAAAACAGAAGGGATTCTTAGGAATGTAATCAGGGATCTAGTTTTTGATTTTTCCTGTAAAAGAGACTATGGTCTCAAGTATTCCTGACTTTTGCTCCCTGCCCTAGCCCATACAACCCTCTCCACCAAAGTTTGCATTTTATAAGTTGTTTCTTGGGAACATTTTCAGTAATACTAGTAGTGTGCTCCATAGCTTTCCTTTAGTATTAGCTGCATAAACACCACAAGACAGGACCCCATTTTTCCCAATGGAATTATGAAATGAATTGAAAAATTGTCCTTAGCTTGTCAGTAAATTCTACACAGGCCTTCAAAATCAGCCCTTTAACAGTTCTATTTTTCATTATTTCTTTATAAACAGTTGTATAATGTCTTCAGTATTGCAAATGATTACTTTTCATTATTGCCTCATTTATCATTATTGTTTTTTAGAAGATGTCTTGTGTCAGCTTCCCATCTGCTCCCAGGTAATTTCCTAATGAAAGAGAGGAAGTTCCGGACTAAATGGCATAATTATTCAAGTAACAGGCCTGGAATTTCTTGAAAATCTATGGGATACTCGCTGCAGAAATTCCAAAGAAATTATGGCACAGTGAGTTATGCATTTACTGACGCCCCACCATCATTTCCTGGGACTTTGTTTTGCTTCACAGAGATGCTCGGTGGAACCGTTAAAAGTTAGTTATAACAGCTCCACTCCCATCAAAATCATGGCGATTGCGAATTTGCTAAAATAATATTACTTTGAACACCACTGCCACTGAGACCATTACAAATTGGCAAAGGTGGGTTACACAATGGGGGCAGTGGGTTACACAATGGGGACAGTGGGTTACACAATGGGGACAGTGGGTTCCACAATGGGGACGGTGGGTTACACAATGGGGATATACACAATGGGGACAGTGGGTTACACAATGGGGATAGACACAATGGGGACAGTGGGTTACACAATGAGGATATACACAATGGGGACAGTGGGTTACACAATGGGGATATACACAATGGGGACAATGGGTTCCACAATGGGGACAGTGGGTTCCACAATGGGGACAGTGGGTTACACAATGGGGATATACACAATGGGGACAATGGGTTCCACAATGGGGACAGTGGGTTACACAATGGGGATATACACAATGGGGACAATGGGTTCCACAATGGGGACAGTGGGTTCCACAATGGGGACAGTGGGTTACACAATGGGGATATACACAATGGGTTACACAATGGGGACAGTGGGTTACACAATGGGGATATACACAATGGGGACAATGGGTTACACAATGGGGACAGTGGGTTGCACAATGGGGATATACACAATGGGTTACACAATGGAGATATACACAATGGGGACAATGGGTTACACAATGGGGACAGTGGGTTACACAATGGGGACATACAAAATGGGGACAATGGGTTACACAATGGGAACAGTAGGATACACAATGGGGACCGTGGGTTACACAATGGGGACAGTGGGTTACACAATGGGGATATACACAATGGAGACAGTGGGTTACACAATGGGGATATACACAATGGGGACAGTGGGTTACACAATGGGGATATACACAATGGGGACAGTGGGTTACACAATGGGGATATATACAATGTGTAAACCACTGTCCCCAATGGGGATATACACAATGGGGACAATGGGTTACACAATGGGGACAGTGGGTTACACAATGGGTTACACAATGGGGACCGTGGGTTACACAATGGGGACCGTGGGTTACACTATGGGGGCAATGGGTTACACAATGGGGACAGTGGGTTACACAATGGGGATAGTGGGTTACACAATGGGGATAGTGGGTTCCACAATGGGGACAGTGGGTTACACAATGGGGATAGTGGGTTCCACAATGGGGACAGTGGGTTCCACAATGGGGACAGTAGGTTACACAATGGGGATATACACAATGGGGACAATGGGTTCCACAATGGGGACAGTGGGTTCCACAATGGGGACAGTGGGTTACACAATGGGGATATACACAATGGGGACAGTGGGTTACACAATGGGGATATACACAATGGGGACAGTGGGTTACACAATGGGGATATACACAATGGGGACAGTGGGTTACACAATGGGGATATACACAATGGGGACAGTGGTTTACACAATGGGGATATACACAATGGGAACAATGGGTTACACAATGGGGACCGTGGGTTACACAATGGGGACCGTGGGTTACACAATGGGGACCGTGGGTTACACTATGGGGGCAATGGGTTACACAATGGGGACAATGGGTTACACAATGGGGACAGTGGGTTACACAATCGGGACAATGGGGACCGTGGGTTACACAATGGGGACCGTGGGTTACACAATGGGGACAGTGGGTTACACAATGGAGATATACACAATGGGGACAATGGGTTACACAATGGGGACAGTGGATTACACAATGGGGATATACACAATGGGGACAATGGGTAACACAATGGGGATATACACAATGGGGACATTGGGTTACACAATGGGGATATACACAATGGGGACAGTGGATTACACAATGGGGATATACACAATGGGGACAGTTTTTACACAATGGGGACCGTGGGTTACACAATGGGGATATACACAATGGGGACATGGGTTACACAATGGGGACAGTGGGTTACACAATGGGGATATACACAATGGGGACATTGGGTTACACAATGAGGATATACACAATGGGGACAGTGGATTACACAATGGGGATATACACAATGGGGACAGTGGGTTACACAATGGGGACCGTGGGTTACACAATGGGGATATACACAATGGGGACCGTGGGTTACACAATGGGGACAGTGGGTTACACAATGGGGACCGTGGGTTACACAATGGGGATATACACAATGAGGACCGTGGGTTACACAATGGGGATATACACAATGGGGACAGTGGGTTCCACAATCAGGACAGTGGGTTACACAATGGGGATATACACAATGGGGACAGTGGGTTACACAATGGGGATATACACAATGGGGACAGTGGGTTCCACAATGGGGACAGTGGGTTACAAAATGGGGATATACACAATGGGGACAGTGGGTTCCACAATGGGGATATACACAATGGGAACAATGGGTTACACAATGGGGACAGTGGGTTACACAATGGGGATATACACAATGGGGACAGTGGGTTCCACAATGGGGACAGTGGGTTACACAATGGGGATATACACAATGGGGACAATGGGTTACACAATGGGGACAGTGGGTTACACAATGTGGATATACACAATGGGTTACACCATGGGGATATACACAATGGGGATATACACAATGGGGAAAGTGGGTTACACAATGGTGATATACACAATGGGGACAATGGGTTCCACAATGGGGATATACACATTGGGAACAATGGGTTACACAATGGGGATATACACAATGGGGACAATGAGTTACACAATGGGGACAGTGGGTTACACAATGGGGATATACACAATGGGGACAGTGGGTTCCACAATGGGGACAGTGGGTTACACAATGGGGATATACACAATGGGGAAAATGGGTTACACAATGGGGACAGTGGGTTACACAATGGGGATATACAAAATGGGTTACACAATGGGGATATACACAATGGGGACAATGGGTTACACAATGGGGACAGTGGGTTACACAATGGGGATATACACAATGGGGACAGTGGGTTACACAATGGGGATATACACAATGGGGACAATGGGTTACACAATGGGGACTGTGGGTTACACAATGGGGATATACACAATGGGGACAATGGGTTCCACAATGGGGACAGTGGGTTCCACAATGGGGACAGTGGGTTACACAATGGGGATATACACAATGAGGACAATGGGTTACAAAATGGGGACAGTGGGTTCCACAATGGGGACAGTGGGTTACACAATGGGGATATACACAATGGGGACAATGGGTTACACAATGGGGACAGTGGGTTACACAATGGGGATATACACAATGGGGACAATGGGTTACACAATGGGGACAATGGGTTACACAATGGGGACAGTGGGTTATACAATGGGGATATACACAATGGGGACCGTGGGTTACACAATGGGGACCGTGGGTTACACAATGGGGACAGTGGGTTAGACAATGGGGATATACACAATGGGGACAGTGGGTTACACAATGGGGATATACACAATGGGGACAGTGGGTTACACAATGGGGATATACACAATGGGGACAGTGGGTTACACAATGGGGATATACACAATGGGGACAGTGGGTTACACAATGGGGATATACACAATGGGGACAGTGGGTTACACAATGGGGACATTGGGTTACACAATGGGGATATACACAATGGGGACAGTGGGTTACACAATGGGGACCGTGGGTTACACAGTGGGGATATACACAATGGGGACCGTGGGTTACACAATGGGGACCGTGGGTTACACAATGGGGACAGTGGGTTACACAATGGGTTACACAATGGGGACCGTGGGTTACACAATGGTGACCGTGGGTTACACAATGGGGACCGTGGGTTACACAATGGGGACAGTGGGTTACTCAATGGGGACAGTGGGTTACACAATGGGGACAGTGGGTTACACAATGGGGACCGTGGGTTACACAATGGGGACAGTGGGTTACACAATGGGGACAATGGGTTACACAATGGGGACAGTGGGTTACACAATGGGGATATACACAATGGGGATATACACAATGGGGACAGTAGGTTACACAATGGGGACAATGGGTTACACAATGGGGACAGTGGGTTACACAATGGGGATATACACAATGGGGACAGTGGGTTACACAATGGAGATATACACAATGGGGCAGTGGATTACACAATGGGGATATACACAATGGGGACATTGGGTTACACAATGGGGATATACACAATGGGGACCGTGGGTTACACAATGGCGACAGTGGGTTACACAATGGGGACAGTGGGTTACACAATGGGGACCGTGGGTTACACAATGGGGACCGTGGGTTACACAATGGGGACAGTGGGTTACACAATGGGGATATACACAATGGGAACAGTGGGTTACACAATGGGGACCGTGGGTTACACAATTGGGACCGTGGATTACACAATTGGGACCATGGGGTACTCAATGGGGACAGTGGGTTACACAATGGGGACAGTGGATTACACAATGGGGATATACACAATGGGGACATTGGGTTACACAATGGGGATATACACAATGGGGACATTGGGTTACACAATGGGGATATACACAATGGGGACAGTGGATTACACAATGGGGATATACACAATGGGGACAGTGGGTTACACAATGGGGACCGTGGGTTACACAATGGGGATATACACAATGGGGACCGTGGGTTACACAATGGGTTACATAATGGGGACATTGGGTTACACAATGGGGATATTCACAATGGGGACAGTGGGTTAAACAATGGGGACAATGGGTTACACAATGGGGACCGTGGGTTACACAATGGGTTACACAATGGGGACATTGGGTTACACAATGGGGATATACACAATGGGGACAGTGGGTTAAACAATTGGGCAGTGGGTTACACAATGGGGACCGTGGGTTACACAATGGGGACCGTGGGTTACACAATGGGGACAGTGGGTTACACAATGGGGACCGTGGCTTACACAATGGGGACCGTGGGTTACACAATGGGGACCGTGGGTTACACAATGGGGACCGTGGGTTACACAATGGGGACATACACAATGGGGCAGTTGGTTACACAATGGGGACAGTGGGTTACACAATGGGGACCGTGGGTTACACAATTGGGACCGTGGATTACACAATTGGGATCATGGGTTACTCAATGGGGACAGTGGATTACTCAATGGGGACATACACAATGGGGACAGTTGGTTACACAATGGGGACAGTGGGTTACACAATGGGGACATACACAATGGGGACAGTGGGTTACACAATGGGGACAGTGGGTTACACAATTGGGACCATGGCTTCCACAATGGGGACAGTGGGTTCCACAATGGGGACAGAGGGTTCCACAATGGGGACAGTGGGTTCCACAATGGGGACAGTGGGTTCCACAATGGGGACAGTGGGTTACACAATGGGGATATACACAATGGGGACAATGGGTTACACAATGGGGACAGTGGGTTACACAATGGGGATATACACAATGGGGACAATGGGTTACACAATGGGGACAGTGGGTTACACAATGGGGATATACACAATGGGGACAATGGGTTACACAATGGGGATATACACAATGGGGACAGTGGGTTACACAATGGGGATATACACAATGGGGACAGTGGGTTACACAATGGGGACATACACAATGGGGACAATGGGTTACACAATGGGGACAGTGGGTTACACAATGGGGACATTGGGTTACACAATGGGGATATATACAATGGGGACCGTGGGTTACACAATGGGGCCGTGGGTTACACAATGGGGACAGTGGGTTAGACAATGGGGATATACACAATGGGGACAGTGGGTTAGACAATGGGGATATACACAATGGGGACAGTGGGTTACACAATGGGGATATACACAATGGGGACAGTGGGTTACACAATGGGGATATACACAATGGGGACATACACAATGGGGACATTGGGTTACACAATGGGGATATACACAATGGGTTACACAATGGGGATATACACAATGAGGACATTGGGTTACACAATGAGGACAGTGGGTTACACAATGGGGACATTGGGTTACACAATGGGGATATATACAATGGGGACCGTGGGTTACACAATGGGGCCGTGGGTTACACAATGGGGACAGTGGGTTAGACAATGGGGATATACACAATGGGGACAGTGGGTTACACAATGGGGATATACACAATGGGGACAGTGGGTTACACAATGGGGATATACACAATGGGGACATACACAATGGGGACATTGGGTTACACAATGGGGATATACACAATGGGTTACACAATGGGGATATACACAATGGGGACAGTGGGTTACACAATGTGGACCGTGGGTTACACAATGGAGATATACACAATGGCGACCGTGGGTTATACAATGGGGACCGTGGGTTACACAATGGGTTACACAATGGGGACAGTGGGTTACACAATGGGGACCGTGGGTTACACAATGGGGACAGTGGGTTACTCAATGGGGACAGTGGGTTACACAATGGGGACCGTGGGTTACACAATGGGGACCGTGGGTTACACAATGGGGACAGTGGGTTACACAATGGGGACCGTGGCTTATACAATGGGGACCGTGGGTTACACAATGGGGACCGTTGGTTACACAATGGGGACCGTGGGTTACACAATAGGGACAGTGGGTTACACAATGGGGACATACACAATGGGGCAGTTGGTTACACAATGGGGACCGTGGGTTACACAATGGGGACCGTGGATTACACAATTGGGACCATGGGTTACTCAATGGGGACAGTGGGTTACTCAATGGGGACATACACAATGGGGACAGTTGGTTACACAATGGGGACAGTGGGTTACACAATGGGGATATACACAATGGGGACAGTGGGTTACACAATGGGGACAGTGTGTTAACAATGGGGACATACACAATGGGGACAGTGGGTTACACAATGGGGACAATGGGTTACACAATGGGGATATACACAATGGGGACAGTGGGTTACACAATGGGGATATACACAATGGGGACAGTGGGTTACACAATGGGGATATACACAATGGGGACATACACAATGGGGACATTGGGTTACACAATGGGGATATACACAATGGGTTACACAATGGGGATATACACAATGAGGACATTGGGTTACACAATGAGGACATTGGGTTAGACAATGGGGATATACACAATGGGGACAGTGGGTTACACAATGGGGATATACACAATGGGGACAGTGGGTTACACAATGGGGACAGTGGGTTACACAATGGGGATATACACAATGGGGAAAATGGGTTACACAATGGGGACAGTGGGTTACACAATGGGGATATACAAAATGGGTTACACAATGGGGATATACACAATGGGGACAATGGGTTACACAATGGGGACAGTGGGTTACACAATGGGGATATACACAATGGGGACAGTGGGTTACACAATGGGGATATACACAATGGGGACAATGGGTTACACAATGGGGACTGTGGGTTACACAATGGGGATATACACAATGGGGACAATGGGTTCCACAATGGGGACAGTGGGTTCCACAATGGGGACAGTGGGTTACACAATGGGGATATACACAATGAGGACAATGGGTTACAAAATGGGGACAGTGGGTTCCACAATGGGGACAGTGGGTTACACAATGGGGATATACACAATGGGGACAATGGGTTACACAATGGGGACAGTTGGTTACACAATGGGGATATACACAATGGGGACAATGGGTTACACAATGGGGACAATGGGTTACACAATGGGGACAGTGGGTTATACAATGGGGATATACACAATGGGTTACACAATGGGGACAGTGGGTTACACAATGGGTATATACACAATGGGGACAGTGGGTTTCACAATGGGGACAGTGGGTTACACAATGGGGACATACACAATGGGGACAATGGGTTACACAATGGGGACAGTGGGTTACACAATGGGGACATTGGGTTACACAATGGGGATATATACAATGGGGACCGTGGGTTACACAATGGGGACCGTGGGTTACACAATGGGGACAGTGGGTTAGACAATGGGGATATACACAATGGGGACAGTGGGTTACACAATGGGGATATACACAATGGGGACAGTGGGTTACACAATGGGGATATACACAATGGGGACAGTGGGTTACACAATGGGGATATACACAATGGGGACAGTGGGTTACACAATGGGGATATACACAATGGGGACAGTGGGTTACACAATGGGGACATTGGGTTACACAATGGGGATATACACAATGGGGACAGTGGGTTACACAATGGGGACCGTGGGTTACACAGTGGGGATATACACAATGGGGACCGTGGGTTACACAATGGGGACCGTGGGTTACACAATGGGGACAGTGGGTTACACAATGGGTTACACAATGGGGACCGTGGGTTACACAATGGTGACCGTGGGTTACACAATGGGGACCGTGGGTTACACAATGGGGACAGTGGGTTACTCAATGGGGACAGTGGGTTACACAATGGGGACCGTGGGTTACACAATGGGGACAGTGGGTTACACAATGGGGACAGTGGGTTACACAATGGGGATATACACAATGGGGATATACACAATGGGGATATACACAATGGGGACATTGGGTTACACAATGGGGATATACACAATGGGGACCGTGGGTTACACAATGGCGACAGTGGGTTACACAATGGGGACAGTGGGTTACACAATGGGGACCGTGGGTTACACAATGGGGACCGTGGGTTACACAATGGGGACAGTGGGTTACACAATGGGGATATACACAATGGGAACAGTGGGTTACACAATGGGGACCGTGGGTTACACAATTGGGACCGTGGATTACACAATTGGGAGCATGGGGTACTCAATGGGGACAGTGGGTTACACAATGGGGACAGTGGATTACACAATGGGGATATACACAATGGGGACATTGGGTTACACAATGGGGATATACACAATGGGGACATTGGGTTACACAATGGGGATATACACAATGGGGACAGTGGATTACACAATGGGGATATACACAATGGGGACAGTGGGTTACACAATGGGGACCGTGGGTTACACAATGGGGATATACACAATGGGGACCGTGGGTTACACAATGGGTTACATAATGGGGACATTGGGTTACACAATGGGGATATTCACAATGGGGACAGTGGGTTAAACAATGGGGACAATGGGTTACACAATGGGGACCGTGGGTTACACAATGGGTTACACAATGGGGACATTGGGTTACACAATGGGGATATACACAATGGGGACAGTGGGTTAAACAATTGGGCAGTGGGTTACACAATGGGGACCGTGGGTTACACAATGGGGACCGTGGGTTACACAATGGGGACAGTGGGTTACACAATGGGGACCGTGGCTTACACAATGGGGACCGTGGGTTACACAATGGGGACCGTGGGTTACACAATGGGGACCGTGGGTTACACAATGGGGACATACACAATGGGGCAGTTGGTTACACAATGGGGACAGTGGGTTACACAATGGGGACCGTGGGTTACACAATTGGGACCGTGGATTACACAATTGGGATCATGGGTTACTCAATGGGGACAGTGGATTACTCAATGGGGACATACACAATGGGGACAGTTGGTTACACAATGGGGACAGTGGGTTACACAATGGGGACATACACAATGGGGACAGTGGGTTACACAATGGGGACAGTGGGTTACACAATTGGGACCATGGCTTCCACAATGGGGACAGTGGGTTCCACAATGGGGACAGAGGGTTCCACAATGGGGACAGTGGGTTCCACAATGGGGACAGTGGGTTCCACAATGGGGACAGTGGGTTACACAATGGGGATATACACAATGGGGACAATGGGTTACACAATGGGGACAGTGGGTTACACAATGGGGATATACACAATGGGGACAATGGGTTACACAATGGGGACAGTGGGTTACACAATGGGGATATACACAATGGGGACAATGGGTTACACAATGGGGATATACACAATGGGGACAGTGGGTTACACAATGGGGATATACACAATGGGGACAGTGGGTTACACAATGGGGACATACACAATGGGGACAATGGGTTACACAATGGGGACAGTGGGTTACACAATGGGGACATTGGGTTACACAATGGGGATATATACAATGGGGACCGTGAGTTACACAATGGGGCCGTGGGTTACACAATGGGGACAGTGGGTTAGACAATGGGGATATACACAATGGGGACAGTGGGTTAGACAATGGGGATATACACAATGGGGACATGGGTTACACAATGGGGATATACACAATGGGGACAGTGGGTTACACAATGGGGATATACACAATGGGGACATACACAATGGGGACATTGGGTTACACAATGGGGATATACACAATGGGTTACACAATGGGGATATACACAATGAGGACATTGGGTTACACAATGAGGACAGTGGGTTACACAATGGGGACATTGGGTTACACAATGGGGACATTGGGTTACACAATGGGGATATATACAATGGGGACCGTGGGTTACACAATGGGGCCGTGGGTTACACAATGGGGACAGTGGGTTAGACAATGGGGATATACACAATGGGGACAGTGGGTTAGACAATGGGGATATACACAATGGGGACAGTGGGTTACACAATGGGGATATACACAATGGGGACAGTGGGTTACACAATGGGGATATACACAATGGGGACATACACAATGGGGACATTGGGTTACACAATGGGGATATACACAATGGGTTACACAATGGGGATATACACAATGAGGACATTGGGTTACACAATGGGGACAGTTGGTTACACAATGGGGATATACACAATGGGGACAATGGGTTACACAATGGGGACAATGGGTTACACAATGGGGACAGTGGGTTATACAATGGGGATATACACAATGGGTTACACAATGGGGACAGTGGGTTACACAATGGGTATATACACAATGGGGACAGTGGGTTTCACAATGGGGACAGTGGGTTACACAATGGGGACATACACAATGGGGACAATGGGTTACACAATGGGGACAGTGGGTTACACAATGGGGACATTGGGTTACACAATGGGGATATATACAATGGGGACCGTGGGTTACACAATGGGGACCGTGGGTTACACAATGGGGACAGTGGGTTAGACAATGGGGATATACACAATGGGGACAGTGGGTTACACAATGGGGATATACACAATGGGGACAGTGGGTTACACAATGGGGATATACACAATGGGGACAGTGGGTTACACAATGGGGATATACACAATGGGGACAGTGGGTTACACAATGGGGATATACACAATGGGGACAGTGGGTTACACAATGGGGACATTGGGTTACACAATGGGGATATACACAATGGGGACAGTGGGTTACACAATGGGGACCGTGGGTTACACAGTGGGGATATACACAATGGGGACCGTGGGTTACACAATGGGGACCGTGGGTTACACAATGGGGACAGTGGGTTACACAATGGGTTACACAATGGGGACCGTGGGTTACACAATGGTGACCGTGGGTTACACAATGGGGACCGTGGGTTACACAATGGGGACAGTGGGTTACTCAATGGGGACAGTGGGTTACACAATGGGGACAGTGGGTTACACAATGGGGACCGTGGGTTACACAATGGGGACAGTGGGTTACACAATGGGGACAATGGGTTACACAATGTGGACAGTGGGTTACACAATGGGGATATACACAATGGGGATATACACAATGGGGATATACACAATGGGGACATTGGGTTACACAATGGGGATATACACAATGGGGACCGTGGGTTACACAATGGCGACAGTGGGTTACACAATGGGGACAGTGGGTTACACAATGGGGACCGTGGGTTACACAATGGGGACCGTGGGTTACACAATGGGGACAGTGGGTTACACAATGGGGATATACACAATGGGAACAGTGGGTTACACAATGGGGACCGTGGGTTACACAATTGGGACCGTGGATTACACAATTGGGACCATGGGGTACTCAATGGGGACAGTGGGTTACACAATGGGGACAGTGGATTACACAATGGGGATATACACAATGGGGACATTGGGTTACACAATGGGGATATACACAATGGGGACATTGGGTTACACAATGGGGATATACACAATGGGGACAGTGGATTACACAATGGGGATATACACAATGGGGACAGTGGGTTACACAATGGGGACCGTGGGTTACACAATGGGGATATACACAATGGGGACCGTGGGTTACACAATGGGTTACATAATGGGGACATTGGGTTACACAATGGGGATATTCACAATGGGGACAGTGGGTTAAACAATGGGGACAATGGGTTACACAATGGGGACCGTGGGTTACACAATGGGTTACACAATGGGGACATTGGGTTACACAATGGGGATATACACAATGGGGACAGTGGGTTAAACAATTGGGCAGTGGGTTACACAATGGGGACCGTGGGTTACACAATGGGGACCGTGGGTTACACAATGGGGACAGTGGGTTACACAATGGGGACCGTGGCTTACACAATGGGGACCGTGGGTTACACAATGGGGACCGTGGGTTACACAATGGGGACATACACAATGGGGCAGTTGGTTACACAATGGGGACAGTGGGTTACACAATGGGGACCGTGGGTTACACAATTGGGACCGTGGATTACACAATTGGGATCATGGGTTACTCAATGGGGACAGTGGATTACTCAATGGGGACATACACAATGGGGACAGTTGGTTACACAATGGGGACAGTGGGTTACACAATGGGGACATACACAATGGGGACAGTGGGTTACACAATGGGGACAGTGGGTTACACAATTGGGACCATGGCTTCCACAATGGGGACAGTGGGTTCCACAATGGGGACAGAGGGTTCCACAATGGGGACAGTGGGTTCCACAATGGGGACAGTGGGTTCCACAATGGGGACAGTGGGTTACACAATGGGGATATACACAATGGGGACAATGGGTTACACAATGGGGACAGTGGGTTACACAATGGGGATATACACAATGGGGACAATGGGTTACACAATGGGGACAGTGGGTTACACAATGGGGATATACACAATGGGGACAATGGGTTACACAATGGGGATATACACAATGGGGACAGTGGGTTACACAATGGGGATATACACAATGGGGACAGTGGGTTACACAATGGGGACATACACAATGGGGACAATGGGTTACACAATGGGGACAGTGGGTTACACAATGGGGACATTGGGTTACACAATGGGGATATATACAATGGGGACCGTGAGTTACACAATGGGGCCGTGGGTTACACAATGGGGACAGTGGGTTAGACAATGGGGATATACACAATGGGGACAGTGGGTTAGACAATGGGGATATACACAATGGGGACAGTGGGTTACACAATGGGGATATACACAATGGGGACAGTGGGTTACACAATGGGGATATACACAATGGGGACATACACAATGGGGACATTGGGTTACACAATGGGGATATACACAATGGGTTACACAATGGGGATATACACAATGAGGACATTGGGTTACACAATGAGGACAGTGGGTT
The DNA here is from genome assembly GCF_044704955.1 of Pristiophorus japonicus. Classification (NCBI taxonomy): domain Eukaryota; kingdom Metazoa; phylum Chordata; class Chondrichthyes; family Pristiophoridae; genus Pristiophorus; species Pristiophorus japonicus. The sequence goes on from NC_091980.1 coordinate 235,842,084, forward strand.
ACACAATGGGGACATTGGGTTACACAATGGGGACATTGGGTTACACAATGGGGATATATACAATGGGGACCGTGGGTTACACAATGGGGCCGTGGGTTACACAATGGGGACAGTGGGTTAGACAATGGGGATATACACAATGGGGACAGTGGGTTAGACAATGGGGATATACACAATGGGGACAGTGGGTTACACAATGGGGATATACACAATGGGGACAGTGGGTTACACAATGGGGATATACACAATGGGGACATACACAATGGGGACATTGGGTTACACAATGGGGATATACACAATGGGTTACACAATGGGGATATACACAATGAGGACATTGGGTTACACAATGAGGACAGTGGGTTACACAATGGGGACATTGGGTTACACAATGGGGATATATACAATGGGGACCGTGGGTTACACAATGGGGCCGTGGGTTACACAATGGGGACAGTGGGTTAGACAATGGGGATATACACAATGGGGACAGTGGGTTACACAATGGGGATATACACAATGGGGACAGTGGGTTACACAATGGGGATATACACAATGGGGACATACACAATGGGGACATTGGGTTACACAATGGGGATATACACAATGGGTTACACAATGGGGATATACACAATGGGGACAGTGGGTTACACAATGTGGACCGTGGGTTACACAATGGAGATATACACAATGGCGACCGTGGGTTATACAATGGGGACCGTGGGTTACACAATGGGTTACACAATGGGGACAGTGGGTTACACAATGGGGACCGTGGGTTACACAATGGGGACAGTGGGTTACTCAATGGGGACAGTGGGTTACACAATGGGGACAGTGGGTTACACAATGGGGACCGTGGGTTACACAATGGGGACCGTGGGTTACACAATGGGGACAGTGGGTTACACAATGGGGACCGTGGCTTATACAATGGGGACCGTGGGTTACACAATGGGGACCGTTGGTTACACAATGGGGACCGTGGGTTACACAATAGGGACAGTGGGTTACACAATGGGGACATACACAATGGGGCAGTTGGTTACACAATGGGGACCGTGGGTTACACAATGGGGACCGTGGATTACACAATTGGGACCATGGGTTACTCAATGGGGACAGTGGGTTACTCAATGGGGACATACACAATGGGGACAGTTGGTTACACAATGGGGACAGTGGGTTACACAATGGGGATATACACAATGGGGACAGTGGGTTACACAATGGGGACAGTGTGTTAACAATGGGGACATACACAATGGGGACAGTGGGTTACACAATGGGGACAATGGGTTACACAATGGGGATATACACAATGGGGACAGTGGGTTACACAATGGGGATATACACAATGGGGACATTGGGTTACACAATGGGGATATACACAATGGGGACATACACAATGGGGACATTGGGTTACACAATGGGGATATACACAATGGGTTACACAATGGGGATATACACAATGAGGACATTGGGTTACACAATGAGGACATTGGGTTAGACAATGGGGATATACACAATGGGGACAGTGGGTTACACAATGGGGATATACACAATGGGGACAGTGGGTTACACAATGGGGATATACACAATGGGGACATACACAATGGGGACATTGGGTTACACAATGGTGATATACACAATGGGTTACACAATGGGGATATACACAATGAGGACATTGGGTTACACAATGAGGACATTGGGTTACACAATGGGGATATACACAATGGGGACAGTGGGTTACACAATGTGGACCGTGGGTTACACAATGGAGATATACACAATGGCGACCGTGGGTTACACAATGGGGACCGTGGGTTACACAATGGGTTACACAATGGGGACGGTGGGTTACACAATGGGGACCGTGGGTTACACAATGGGGACCGTGGGTTACACAATGGGGACAGTGGGTTACACAATGGGGACAGTGGGTTACACAATGGGTTACACAATGGGGACCGTGGGTTACACAATGGGGACCGTGGGTTACACAATGGGGACCGTGGGTTACACAATGGGGACCGTGGCTTATACAATAGGGACCGTGGGTTACACAATGGGGACCGTTGGTTACACAATGGGGACCGTGGGTTACACAATAGGGACAGTGGGTTACACAATGGGGACATACACAATGGGGCAGTTGGTTACACAATGGGGACCGTGGGTTACACAATGGGGACCGTGGATTACACAATTGGGACCATGGGTTACTCAATGGGGACAGTGGGTTACTCAATGGGGACATACACAATGGGGACAGTTGGTTACACAATGGGGACAGTGGGTTACACAATGGGGATATACACAATGGGGACAATGGGTTACACAATGGGGACAGTGTGTTAACAATGGGGACATACACAATGGGGACAGTGGATTACACAATGGGGACAATGGGTTACACAATGGGGATATACACAATGGGGACAGTGGGTTACACAATTGGGACCACGGGTTCCACAATGGGGACAGTGGGTTCCATAATGGGGACAGTGGGTTACACAATGAGGACAGAGGGTTACACAATGGGGACAGTGGGTTATACAATGGGGACAATGGGTTATACAAAGAGGATAGTGGGTTACACAATGAAGGATAGTAATTCTGGATACCCTAGCTTAAACTTTTATTGGATGATTCTAGCTAAACAACAGAGAGACTGGAGAGGTCCTCTGTTTGCAGAACAGCTAAGAATCCAAGGTAAATTACAAGTACACTTGGCTGAACTAAAGAGTCCAAATGGCCATGCCTATGGGAATAATAGGGCGCTTGGGTGCATTACAAAGTGACAGTGAATCTTTTGGAGCGTATGTGGAGTGGCTCGAAATGTTTTTCACTGCAAATTGTATCATCGAAGTCCCTCCCTGATGATAAAAACCGTAACCAGGTGGTGTTAGAAAGAAAACGGGCTGTTTTCTTGACTGAAGCAGCTCCCGAGGTGTATAAAATCCTGAAAAATGTGCTTGTTTCCGCCAAGTCAATGAACACATCACTTATGGAGCTGCACTACAGTCCTGAGCCTCTGGAAATTGCTGAAAGTTATCGTTTTGGAACATGAGATCAATTCATTGATGAAAGTATCAGTGAGTACATTGTAGTATTAAAGAAGCTATCTATTCACTGTCATGTCGTAAACTTTCAGGACCGAGCATTGAGTTTGTTTATGGGATGAAAAATGAAACAATCAAAAAAAAATTGTTGACAACTCATAACTTGACTTTTGATTTAGCTTGTCAAACAGCTATGTCAATGGATATGGCTGACCAATAGTCCCGAGAATTTTGTACCATTTCTAGTCATCAGATATCTGACGTGAATCGCCTGCAGGTTAAAAGTAAAAGGCAGTTGGGCCCCAAGGCCTCAGCAACTAGCCACAGTAACAGAGCATTGAAGTTGTGCTATCGGTATCTGGGACAACATATTGCTCAAAGTTGTCCATATGTGAAGGCAGAGTGTTTCTTCTGCAGGAAAACTGGACATCTTGTGAGGGCATACCGACTGAAGAGTAAACCAACTTTCAAAGCTATAAGTAGAAATCCCCAGAGACTACATAGCATGAAAAAAAAGCAACAGGACAAAGAGGTACACGTCATCAGAAGTATGGGGGTATCTAACAGCGATTCAAAAAGTATTGTCATTCAAGTAGACATTGCAGGAACCAAGATACCCATGGAAATCAATAATGGTGCATCCGTGAGCCTAATACCGGAATCGTTATATCTCAACAAATTGCATGATTTTCCATTGGAGAAATTCAAGGTAGAGCTGCGAGTCTAGTCAGGAGAGCAAATTCCTGTGGTAGGTCGTATCACCATACTGGTGAAATACAAGGATCAATTTCAGAGCTTGCCTCTCTTAGTGGTGGCTGGATTGTAATGAGATTTTTCGTGTTGAAACGAAATTTGCATCGAAGGATGATGTCATCAAGCAATATCTGAAGGTGTTCTGTGAAACAGGCAGTCCGATTAAGGCGAGTGTCAGGGTACAGAAGGACGCTAGCCCAGTTTACTGCAAGCCACGTTCGGTACTATATGCACTCAAGGAGAGAGTTGAGCAAAAACTCAAAAGACTAGAGACTGAGAACATTGGGCCAGAAATGATGTCCCGTGCTTGTACGAAGTTTCTACGGACCCGGGAAGGCATTGGAATAGTCGGTTTTCAGCGAGCAATGTGCATGCGCTGAAAACCGGCTTTTCCGATCTGTCAAGCTCCAGCATATCGGGAGTAAGGACATATGCTTGGACAAGATTGCAGTATTTACGCATATCTTGCCCAGCAAATGTCCTCAAAAATCTTGCGCCTGATGAAAGCAGGCACATAGCCTACTTTTACAGGCGCAAGTGTTTTAAAACACACTAAAACATGTTAAAATAAAATTATAAAAACATATTTGATTGTTTAAAAACCCTCCCCACTACAGTAAGTTTATTTTTAACCATAATTAAAAAAACTTTTTTAAAAATCAGAAAAATATTTTATTTTTATGACATTAATAACTTTAATTTCAATTAATTTTAAATATGTGTGGTCTGTTTTTTATTTTTTATTATTGTGTGTTGGTTTTTTTCCCTATTAATAGCAATGAGAACTCGTAGATATGGAGTTCTCAGTGCTATTTATGGGAACTTGTGAAATACTTACCTGATTGGCTGAGCAGTCACACGTGACTGCATCTTCTGCGTGGGAACCCTCCAGGCGGGAGTGCGCTTTGTAGCGCTGGAAGAGAAGGTCTCCCCACGGCAATCCAGGTACTTTTGTAAAAATTCTCCGGTTGGGAGGCAATTGCCCGTGGGAAGACCTCGAGAGGAATTTCTGGGCCATTATCTCTAAGATAGATCTATGTAATTGGGCTACACCCATTGTTGTTGTTGTGGTAAGGTAAGGTTGTGTGGTGATTATAAAATAACCGTAAACCAGGTTCTAGAGGGCCAAATGTAGAAGATTTGTTCACAAGGCTGAATGGTGGTCAGATCTCCTCAAAGTTAGATCTCACAAATGCCTACTTACAATGCCTACTTGAACTAGATGAGGAGTCCAAGTCATGCTTGACTATAAATACTCATCTAGGCCTATAGCAATTTAATATGCTACCATTTGGAGTGTCTTCCGCCCCTGCCATATTCCAAAGGGGTGATAAACCAGATTTTGCAAGGCATTGAAGGGGTAGTATGTTATTTAGATGACATACTCATTTCAGCACTAAACAGGCAAATCCATAATAACGTATTGAATGAAGTGTTCAAACGGCTAGAGAAGCAGAGTGCGAGTGACTGCTTACAAGTGTGAGTTATTTCAAAACTCAGTGGAGTATGTAAGGCACAGAGTAGACAAAGATGGTTTACATCCAACCAAGGGAAAGCTGGATGCAATTATAAATGCACCCACTATCAAGAATGTCACTAAACTTCGATCATTTTTGGGACTTTTGAACTATTATGGGAAATTCCTACTAAATTTGGCTACAGTTTTACATCCGCTGAATGAGCTTTGAAAAAACAGGTCCAGTGGAAGTGGTCAGAAGAATGCAATGCAGCATTCAAGGAGTGTAAAAGCCAATTGGTAGAGAGCACCATGTTAGTTCACTATGACGTATCTAAGGAGATCATGCTTCTCCGTATGGATTTGGGGCAGTGATCTCTCATGTACTAAATAGTGGGGAGGAGAGACCAATTGCTTTTGCTTCACGCACTCTCAGTGCCAGTGAGCATAATTATGCACAAATTGAAAGGGAAGCTTTGGCATTCATTTTTGGGGTCAAGAAGTTTCACAAATACTTGCATGGTTGTAAGTTTACCATTGTTATAGACCATAAGCCCCTGACCACAATCCTCCATCCAAAGTCCCCAGTTCCAACCTTAGCTGCAGCCCAAATGCAAAGATGGGCTTTGATTTTGTCAGCATATAGTTATGACATTTAATACAGATGATCAGCTGATCACAGTAATACTGATGCTATATCTAGATTGCCATCTCCATCACAAGTTACACCCAATAGGGAAGATGTGTTCTATTTTTCATACATTGATGAACTGCCAGTTCCAGCTGAAGAGATTGGTAGAGCAACCAAACGTGACCCAGTTATGTCAAAGGTGTATGATTACATTGCAAATGGCTGGCCAAACCAGGTATCAGAAAAAGATATTCATCCATACTTCATTCATAAGATAAATTATCAGTGGATAAAGATTATATCATGTGGGGTGCAAGAGTAGTTATTCCAAATAAATTCAGGTCCAAATTATTAGATCTTCATGACCAGCACCTGGGAATGTGCTTGACCAAGAGTTTTGAACGCAGTTACTTATGGTGGCCAGATATAAATAAAGATATAGGGCCAGACTTTCCATAAAGGCCCTCAACGCCCGATTGTCTGCTGAGAAGGATCGCTAACGCTCGGCGAAAAAAGCGAGCGAGAATTTCCATTTTGAAGGTAAAGGTAAGTAGAACTGATTGCCCGGTGAAAAAATGGGCATTGCACACTCATTCTTGGCGGTTTTCTCGGCGGGTAAGTGCAAAGTTAGTCAAATGGGCGGTCGTTACCGGAATGGGTGGTAAGTACAAAAATTTAGGCGAGGTTGCGGATGGGCCAACGGAGAAGGGAAAACTTAAAGAAAAAATTTTCATACAAAGCATTCCCAAGACAGTTTTAACCCTAATCACCAAGGTAAAATTTTAAAAAAATAATTAAATAACCGTTAACTTAACCTTTCTTTGCAGGGTCCCCCTCTTACCCCCCTGTAAAAGCAGCTTTTACAGAGCGGATCTCTCGGCAATCTGGACATCAGCGGTGAGCCCAAACTTCCACCCTGGCAATTGTTCTCGGCGTTGCACGTGTGCGCTCTGGTCTGGCGGGCGACTTCAGATGTGGGCGATAACATTCAAAAACTTATCTGGAAACTCTCGCTGGATAAAAAAATAGCTGTAACGCTGAGAAAATCGGCAACAATGAAGCCGAAAATCTGGCCCATCGAGTGCAGCATTAGTCAGTGTACAACATGTCAATCGGTAAGCAAGAAACCACCATCAGTACCATTACAGCCATGGCCTCCCAGGGTGTGGCAAAGGTTACATATCGATTTTGCTGAGCTACAAGGACAGCAATTTTTCATTGTGATTGATAGCCATTTGAAGTGGGTAAAGGTGCTTCCGATGTGGAAAATAACAAGTAAAACACAAGACAATTTGCGAAGACTATTTTCTTCATATGGCCTCCCAGAAGAGATTGTGTCTGATAATGGACCACAATTTTGTTCGAAAGAATTTGCGCAGTTCACGAACAGAAATGGTGTGAAACATACCAAGGTTCCACCATACCACCTTGCTTCAAATAGTGCAGCAGAGCGCACAGTACATAAAAAGGAAAAGAGTGGCTAAAGTAAATGTTGGTCCCCTAGAGGATGAGACTGGGGAATTAATAACGGAGAACAGGTAAATGGCAGAGACATTAAACAAATATTTGTATCGGTCTTCACGGTAGAAAACACTAAAAACATCCCAATAGTGAATAATCAAGGGGCTAAAATCACTATCACTAATGAAGTAGCACTCGGTAAAATAATCGGACTAAAGGTGGATAAGTCCCCTGGATCCGATGGCTTAAATCCTAGGGTCTTGAGAGAGGTAGCTGTAGAGAAGGTGGATACATTGTTGTAATCTACCAAAATTCCCTGGATTCTGGAGCGGTCCCAGTGGATTGGAAAATCGCAAATTTAATGCCCCTATTTAAAAAAGGAGGCAGACAAAAAGCAGGAAACTATAGACCAGTTAGCCTAACATCTGGGGTTGGGAAAATGCTGGAGTCCATTATTAAGGAAGCAGTAGCGGGACATTTGGAAAAGCATAATTCAATCAAGCAGAGTCAGCATGGTTTCATGAAAGGGAATCATATTTGATAAATTTACTGGAGTTTTTTGAGGATGTAATGAGCAGGGTGCATAAGGGGGAACCAGTGGATGTGGTGTATTTGGATTTCCAGAAGGCATTCAATAAGGTGCCACATAAAAGGTTACTGCACAAGATAAAAGTTCATGGGGTTGGGGGGTAATATATTAGCATGGATAGAGGATTCGCTAACTAACAGAAAACAGAGAGTCAGGATAAATTTCCCGGTTGGCAAACAGTGAGGTGCCGCAGGGATCGGTGCTGGGTCCTCAACGATTTACAATCTACATTAATGACTTGGATGAAGGGACTGAATGTAATGTAGCCAAATTTGCTGATGATACAAATATGGGTGGGAAAACAAATTGTGAGGAGGCCACACAAAATCTGCAAAGGAATATAGACAAGCTAAGTGAATGGGCAACAATTTGGCAGATGTAGTATAATGTGGCAAAATGTGAGGTTATCCATTTTGCCAGAAAAAAATAGAAAAGCAAATTATAATTTAAATGGAGAAAACTTGCAAAGTGCTGCAGTACAGAGATACCTGGAGGTCCTTGTGCATGAAACACAAAAAGTTAGTATGCAGGTACAGCAAGTAATCAGGAAGGCAAATGGAATGTTGGCTTTATTGCAAGGAGGATAGAGTATAAAAGCAGAGAAGTCCTGCTATAACTGTACAGGGTATTGGTGAGGCCACAACTGGAGTACTGCATGCAGTTTTGGTCTCCGTATTTAGAAACATAGAAACATAGAAAATAGGTGCAGGAGTAGGCCATTCGGCCCTTCGAGCCTGCACCGCCATTCAATGAGTTCATGGCTGAACCTGCAACTTCAGTACCCCATCCCTGCTTTCTCGCCATACCCCTTGATCCCCCTAGTAGTAAGGACTACATCTAACTTAATTTAAGGACTACATCTAACATCTAATTTAAGGAAGGATATACTTGCATTGGAGACTGTTCAGAGAAGGTTCACTAGGTTGATTCCGGAGATGACGGGGTTGACTTATGAAGATAGGTTGACTAGGTTGGATCTATATTCATTGGAGTTCAGAAGAATGAGAGGTGATCTTATCGAAACATATAATATAATGAGGGGGTTCGACAAGGTGGATGCAGAGAGAATATTTCCACTCATAGGGGAAACTAAAACTAGGGGACATAGTCTTAGAATAAGGGGCCGCCCATTTAAAACTGAGATGAGGAATTTTTTCTCTCAAAGGGTTGTAAATCAATGGAATTCTCTGCCCCAGAGAGCTGTGGAGGCTGGGTCATTGAATATATTTAAGGCAGAGATAGACAGATTTTTGAGCGATAAGGGAATAAAGGGTTATGGAGAGCGGGCAGTGAAGTGGAGCTGAGTTCATGATCAGATCAGCTATGATCTTATTAAATGGTGGAGTAGGCTCAAGGGGCCAGGTGGCTTACTCCCGCTCCTATTTAGAACATAAGAACATAAGAAATAGGAACAGAAGTAGGTCATACGGCCCCTCGAGTCTGCTCCGCCATTTAATACGATCATGGCTGATCCGATCATGGACTCAGGTCCACCTCCCTGCCCGCTCCCCATAACTCCTAAATCTCTTATCAGTTAAGAAGCTGCCTAAAATTTATTCTGTGTCCCGGCTTCCACAGCTCTCTGAGGCAGTGAATTTCACAGATTTACAACCCTCTGAGAGAAGAAATTCCTCCTCATCTCAGTTTTAAATGGGCCGCCCCTTATTCTAAGATTATGCCCCCTAGTTCTAGTCTCCCCATCAGTGGAAACATCCTCTCTGCATCCACCTTGTCAAGCCCCTTTATAATCTTATACGTTTCGATAAGATCACACCTCATTCTTCTGAATTCCAATGAGTAGAGGCCCAACCTGCTCAACCTTTCTTCATAAGTCAACCCCCTCATCTCCAGAATCAAGCTTGTGAACCTTTTCTGAACTGCCTCCAAAGCAAGTATATCCTTTCTTAAATATAGAAACCAAGTAAGCAGTATTCCAGCTTTGGCCTCACCAATACCCTGTATAACTGTAGCAAGACTTCCCTGCTTTTATACTCTATTCCCTTTGCAATAAAGGCCAAGATTCCATTGGCCTTCCTGATCACTTGCTGTACCTGCATACTAACCTTTTCAGCTAGATTTTACATTTTTGTGCAGATCACCCAAAAATGGCGTTATTTCCAGCATGGGCAGTAAAAACGGGTTTTCAGATCGCCAGCTTGTCACCCATTCTCAAAGCCCCTAGTCTCTATTTTTTAAATTGGGCGTTACCGCGAGCGATATGAAATGGGCATTAGTGTTAAATCTCTCTGACCTTCTGCTGTAAAGTGTCGCCGTCCTTAGCAACATCATGGCAATGCTTGATTCCTGCGATTCAGGAGGTCAAGGGTCATCATGGCATGCGCATAAGAGAAGACAGAGAGAGAGGGAGCTGAGAGGGAGTGAAGGCGTGTGTGGGTGTGGTGTGGCTGCTTCGGGAGGAAGGAGGGAGAGTTTCGAGCTTTATAGCAAATTGGGGAAAAGAAATTAGCTGTTACCAGCCAGATATTTTCCTGAATTTGGTGCTTATAATGGAGGGAGAGGACGAGGCGACACAGCATGCTGTGGAGACTAATGCTGGCGAGAGCAGTGAGCTGGGAGAGGAACAATTGGGAGGACGCAAAAAAGCGAGGAGGTTCTCGGACGAGGCAAATGCCTCCCTCCTGCAGGAGGTCGAGCCACACTGGTGTGATTGACACAGGGAGGGCGTGGGAAGCCCACCCCAAAGGCCTACCAGAAGATATGGGCCAAGATAGCAGAGGTGATCTCGTCAGCGACCAACGAGGTGCCTGAGGGCAACCAATGCCTCAAGCGATGGAGCGACCTCGTCAGATCTGCAAGAGTAAGTCTTACGTTTATTTACATGTATTTACATTATATTTATATAATTTGATTTGTAAGAGTCATGAGTGACTAACATCAGATGTGAGGTGCTTCACTTTTACCGGGAATGTTGTACTCAAAGCCTGCGGTCACAGTGTAGGTCTTAGGTAAAGAATGATAATTTCATAATAATCATGATTACATCTGTGTTGTGTGTTGTATCAGTCTCTGTGACAGTACCTAGCAATGATATCACGCAATGATCTCATGCCATGTTGTCCTGTTTCTTTTTGCAGAAGAAGCTATCGACGATTAGATCTACACAGAGGCGAACAGGTGGGGGGTCACCAGTCACCAGCGACATCACTGACATCGAGGAGTGGGTGCTCACACTCGTGGGGAAGCACACCCGGACAGCCACGCAAGCAGCTGCAGACCCTGAAGTGATGCCACGTGAGTAAAGTATACATCATTGCATGATCTAAAGTCAATTGATGCCACACCCACTCGTATCCGAGCAATCATATATGATAGATGGTTTCTAAAATTGTCCTATAATAATGCTTGCCTAATGAAAATCATTGCAATGCACAATGTGTTGATAGTCATGAAATGTGATGTTTGTGATGACTTTGATAGCGGTGGTGCTTTTGTCGTGCATATGCTGTGTGTAGCGCTGGTCTCATCTTGTGACCCTAGCAACCCCTTCTCCTCTAATAACCTCGTTTGCGTTTTGCTGCTCGGCCAGCAGCGCGGCCCCAGGCAAAACCACAGAGGGCAGAAGGTGGGGGCGCGGGGCCGGACTCGGCGGACGATCCTACATCTGGTGCTGAGGAGCTCCGATTCTCGCCCGTCAATCTGCTGGGTCTGTTCTCTACGGATGAGAGCGCCGACTTTTAGGAATCTGCGTCGCCTGGCTCCAGAAGACATTCCACCACAAGGCCATCTAGTGCTCCCTCCGGCCATTCCCGCCTCCACTCTGGAGGTACTGGGCCCAAGCAGCTCGCCACAGGGCACCCACTTTGTCCCCAGGACGGGGCCGACCCCGCGGAGTTTTCGTGGATGCGGAAGATCTGGTCCACGAGTGTCAGATGAGAGTGGAGAGATGGTACAGTTGTCCAGGAGAACTGTAGACATAGGTGACCAGATTCTCAATGCACTGGGGGGCATATCCCGACAGCTGGCCATCATCTCTGGCACCATGACTGAGTACAGATGGTGGAGGCCCTTGAGGTGATAGTCAGGAACACTGCTGGCACAGGCCTCCCAGTGGTCCCAGAGTGAGGCACTCCACCCCTAGGTTCCACACCACCACTGCCAACGACAGATGAGAGGCAGGACCAAGATCCTGCTTCTGGATCTGAGAATGTTCCCACCTTGGCACTCCCCACTCCCGTACCCGAGCAACCACTGGCTCTGCCTTCATCCCCCCCCCAGTGAGGCACCACCTGAGGAGCTCCTCGGCCAGGCGGGGTAGAGGTGAGGAGAAGAAGGGGAGAGGGAAAGGAAAGTGAGATGCATATCCTCAGGTGATGGCTGTGTTATATCTCCATCCCGGTGTATGCAATTTGTTGCAATGTATGAGGGGATGGGGCCACCCTCCTGCTTTGCATTTGTGTTTTGTGTTGCTGGACATGTTGACCATTTGATTGATGTCAAAGGTCGAAAAAGTTGGGTGACGGTGGGGTGTTTTTGGCCATGGTACTTATGATTTCAGACCAATGGTCGTATAAAATGTTTTTTATTCAATGTAACTCTGTTGCGCATTGTCTCAGATAGGTGGACCGTTACACACTGGTGATTCCTTAACATGAAAGGGTATAATTACACTTAACTTGAATCAACTTAAACTTTAACTGGCACCAAGGTGATGCCCACCATTGATGTCTGAGCTGCACACATATAGCAGTGTGTCAGCTTTGTCAATTGCAGCAACGTTCTTTCAGGCAAATCGCTCATTTATGAGCTCCTCACGTAAGAGTCTTGCACCTATGTTGCCACCACAGACCCTTTCCTGTGGTCTGGAAGGGGGCGTGGGCTTGATTGCATAGTCAGCCTGATTGTCTGGCCCGAGGTCAGCGTCCAGCCCCTCATCCTTCTCTTCCTCTCTCTCCTGAGATGGACCATCAGTCCCTTCTGGCAATTCTTGTCCCCTCCTGATAGCTAAGTTATGCAGCATGGAGCACACAACCACGAATTGAACTGCTTGCTCAGGGTTGTATTGTAGCTCCCCTCCTGAGTGCTCCAGGCATCGAAAGTGCTGCTTAAGCACACTAATTGTTTTCTGGACCACATTGTGTGTGGCTCTGTGGCTCTCATTGTATTGCTTCTCGGCCTCGGTGTGGGTGTCATGCAGCGGGGGGGTCATCAGCCAGGTGGCTAGGCCATATCGGTTGTCACCAAGTATACAGCATTGTCCTTGTGGCTGACTGTTAAACATGTCAGAGACAGTGCTCTTGCGCAGGATGTGAGCCTCATCGAAGTTGCCCGGACATTTGGCATTCACTGCGATTATTATCTGGTTATGGTCGACAACTACTTGGACCTTCAGGGAGTGAAATCCTTTTTGTTATGTCTTCAGATGCTCTGATAATGACTACACGAGACAATGTGTTGTACTTGAACTGTAGTGACCTTATTCCATTTAATGTAACTCCAGAGTGAGGATCACACATGGTGGCCTGTCTTTTATACTAGGCCTGGCACACCTGTACAGGTAACCTACAAGTCTCCCACTACAGTGCCCTCTGGTGGCACACCTTGTAATAGTACAAGCAGTAACCATGTAGGATACATGACATCACTCTCCCCCAAGTTCTTAGTACAATTCACCTTTGCATTGACTGTGCTCTGGGCTTAGCTCTTTCTGGTTGACCCTTGGAGGGTCGTTTCCATCTTGGGTGAGTAGGTGGTGTTTCGCTGGCAGTGAAGGTACTGGTGGTTTCTGTTTGTGCGTCCATGACCACACCATTCTCTCCTCCCCCGTAGGCTCATTACATTCATATACATTCAAGTCCAAAAACAAAATTTGCATTTACAGTATTACATTTGTGGTACCATAGAGAGGTAAGTACATTTGAATGGTGAGGTACATACTTGGAATATACTGGGAGTCAGAGCTGGGGTCAGCACTGGTGCGTGAGGACAAACTAATGCCAGAACTGCTGGATGGTGTCCAGGTAGTCTGGTGGCGGCGCAGTGCTGGCAGTGGGAACCCGGTTGGCTCAAGTTGCCTGCTCTTGGGGCTTTTGCCGTTGCTCCTAGCGTCGGACAGGTTCACAGATGCCTGTGACCTCCCTATCCTCTCCTTGCGCCCTGGGTCGCTGCTGCTCCCTGAGGAGCAGTCATCGAGCAGTGCACAGGGAACTGCTGACTCTCTTTACTGGACCTTATTTGGTTTGGAATCCTGGCTGGCCCCAGTCCCATTTTGGAGAACCATTGCGGATGATCCTTTGTTCCCGGGTGTGGCCTTGGTGGCGATAGGGTCTGGGGGCTGTGCCTTAGCGCGGTTTTCTCTTTCAGGCTCGTGGCAGTTGGTGCCAACGGGTGCCTGAGAGATGGAGCCGATCGGGGGCAGGGTATCGATACCGGTGCCGTTGCCCTCCTGAGATCGTTTGCTCTGCAGCTTGTATATATTAGCTGCTTGTGGCCACACTCCGTGGTGCATCACCCTGGTCCCAGGGACGCAAGCTACAGCATTGGGTAGCTCACTGGACCTGTGTGCTCCCGATGGGTGTTTGCCCGCTGCATTGATTGTATGCAGTTGAAATCCTGCATTGCACAACGTTTCATTACTCATTGTGAATAACCTGTAGCTCCGATCGCAATCGCGCAACTTTTCTTTGCTTATTGCATGTACACAGCTCTGATCATCAATTACACATTTTACATCTAACTCACAGTTGCTATTACATTGATTGAGACTATGGAACTGTCCCATTAAGTGTGGTGAGTTGCAGGCCTCCTTTAAGAGAGCCTTGCTATCTTTACCCCAATCCTCTTCTCCGTTTGGTGCCACGTGTTGGTTCATCAGCGCTGCATCTCGTGGCCTGGCCGCCGCCATCTTTTTCTTCAGCGCCTTGGTTTGGGTGCCATCTTTCTTCCATCCATGATGTCGACTACTGTGATCCTCTTCTCCCTGGCTTCTGCCACCGAGGCTGGGAAGTCGTCTCTGGATCCGATTTTCTTTCTCCGGAGTCCTGCCACTGGAGCCCGGAAGTTGCATTCGGGTCGTCTCGGCTGGATCATATCCATGCAGTCGTGCTGATCGGTCTGTGCCTCCGTTGCTGTGCTGGTCTGCTCTCTGGTGCCACATCCAACCTCAGGTGAGGGCTTGTTTTGCCTCTGAGCGTGGAGGACGTCGATCGCTGGAGGGATGAAATTTTTCCAGCTCCAATGGATCTTCTCCATCCACCTTCTTCTGAGTAGTGTTGGTCCATCACCTGCAACAATCCACAGTGGTGATTTGTGCACCGCGCCATCATGGAGTACCTTTACATCCACACTACCAACGACTGGGATAAGTTCATTGGTGTAGGTGCGCAGTTTTGCCTGAACCGGGACCAACTTGGGTCGTTCATCCTGAATGTCCCATAGCCTCTCAAAGGCTTCTTGATTCATTACTGACTGGCTCACCCCCGTGTCCACTTCCATGAAGACTGGAACGCCATTTATCTCGACTTCCATCCTCAACGGAGAACACTCAATGGTGCAGGTAAACATGCTATATACCTCATCGTGGGGCTGAGCTGCTTCTCTGACTATCGCTTCATAATCCGCGCTGGATTCATGGCCACCTGCAGACTCTTCATCAACACAGTGAGTCATATTTCTTTTACACGTTCGCTGCAGGTGGCCCTTTGTGCTGCAGCCTTTACACACATAGTCTTTAAAATGCCACTGGTGAGCCCTGTGATTCCCTCCACAGCATCAGCATGGTGCTACTCGATTAGCCCCCCTCGGCGGACTTTAAGTTAAGGGACTCGAGGGCCTGTTCTCTCTCCCCTGAGAAGATTCACGTTCTACAGTCCAGCCTCTAAAAGGCGCCATTCTTTGTACAGTACTTGCCAGGTTTGAGTCCTGAGGATGAGTCATCCGCCTAGAGCCGCAGGTCGAGGTCACGAATGCTTGGCTCACGGAGATGGCCTTCTGCAGTGTGACTGTGGTATCCGCAGATAGTAGCCTGCGAAGAAGGCCCTCATGGCCGATTCCGATGACAAAGATATCCCGCAGCGTTTCGTTGAGGTGGTCACTGAAGTCACACGGTGCCGCCAGCCTCCTGAGGTCTGCAGCATATTTCGCGATTTCCCGGCCTTCCGGCCATTGGTGTGTATAAAACCGGTGTCTGGCTGTGAGGATGCTCTCTTTGGGCTTGAGTTGTTCTTGGATCAGCGTTACAAGCTCCTCGTACATTTTGGTCGTGGTCTTCGCTGATGCCAGCAAGTCCTTGACGAGGCCATAGATGGTGGGCCCACAACTGGTTAGCAGGATAGCTCTGCGCTTATCAGCCAGTGTGGCCAGATTGTCACCTGCCAGGTGGTTTGCTGTGAAGAAATGGTCGAGCTTCTCCACAAAGGCGTCCCAATAATCACCATCGGCGAACTGCTGCAATGTACCAAAGTTAGCCATTTTCACGTGAAGGTCCGTAATCTCATCGCCAATTGTTATGTCTTTAGATGCTCTGATGATGAGACAATATGTTGTACTTGAACTGTAGTGACTTTATTCATTTACTGTAACTCCAGAGTGAGGATCACACATGGTGGCCTGCCTTTTATACTATGCCTGGCACACCTGTACAGGTAACCTACAAGTCTCCCATTGCAGTGCCCTCGTGGCACACCGTGTAATAGTACAAGCAGCAACCATGTAGGATACATGACACTTTTCTGTTGCGAAAAAGCTCTGGGTCCTGAGAAGGTGTCCGCATGGCGATGTGAGTACACTGTATTTCTCCCTGCACCTTAGGGAACATAGCAATGCAGTAGAATGCTCCAGCCCTGTCAGTGTGAGCCTCCGTAGTCATGGGGAAGCTGATAAAGTCCATCCTACGTGCATACAGGACTTCCGTGACCTGTCTAATGCAGCGATGTGTGGCATGGTGAGACAGAGGGCAAATGTCGACCGCGGAGGCCCGAAAGGAACCAGACGCTTAGAACGACAGTGCCTCGGTGACCTTGACATCGACGGACAGTGATGTCCTGAAGGTGATGGCAGGCTGCAGATCTGCTCTGATGAGCTGGCATATTTCAGTGATCACCACTTTGTGGAAGCACAGTCTCCGAAGGCAGGTGTTCTCGGACACATCGAGGTCAGACCTCTCCTCCCTGTAAGTGGGGTGTGTATGGTCTGGACCTCCTCCTCATTCTGGCATGTCTTAGATTAGGCACATAATGCTGTGCATTAGACATTGTGCCATTTACACTCTGCAGCTTCTGTGTAGTAATCGATACAGGCTGAGAAATGGCTGGCCCCATTCTAATAAAAGTATAATACCGATTGATCAGAAGCAATAATTTCAACACTAAAAGACACCTACAGTAAAACCCAATCATCCACAGTTTGAAAAGATGTCTGTTGAGATGGTCACTTCACCTGAGAAGAACTCCAGAATCAATCCAAACTCCCCCGAAGTTGAAGCAGCCATTTCAATGAAGCGACCTGCGATTTGAAAAATAGCGCCCACACCACTGTGATTCGCTCAGAACAGTTCCACTTTTTCAGAGTGGTGTTTTGGGCGAGCAATATTGTGGGCGAGGTGGTCAAAGTGACGCTGGGTGATCTCCTGGACGTTAGTTTTGGCAAATTTGATCTTTATGACAAAAAAAAGTGGGCGGGCGGTATTACTGAATCTTGGTGTTAATTACGTGCCTAAAGTAATGCTGGGCAATATTATGGCCATTGGTTTCGCCCATTCTGATGATTCCACCCAAAAAATGTGGGCGGGCGGTATTATTTTTTCCCAGCATTACGTACATGGCGAAAGTAATGCTCGCCGATAATGTGTCCGAAAAATGGGTGTCAGTTTCCAGTTTGTGGCTAAATGGCCGATATCTGGGTGTTACACCTCATTTCAGTTGTAAAATGGACGTTAAGTGGGCGTTCTGCATGCAAAAATAATGGAAACTCTAGCCCTTTGTGTTTCATGCACAAGTACCCCCAGGTCCCGCTGTACTGCAGCACTTTGCAATTTTTCTCCATTTAAATAATAACTTGCTCTTTGATTTTTTTTCTAGCAAAGTGCATGACCTCACACTTTACAACATTATACTCCATCTGCCAAATTTTTGCCCACTCACTTAGCCTGTCTGTCCTTTTGCAGATTTCTTACGTTCTTATGTAAAATGTGCTCTCAGCAAGCAAATGTTGGATCTAAATCCAAAGAAACGGCAGTTGTCATTGGATTACAAACTGGCAAATTTTCTAATTGCTTATCGTAATACTCATAAGAACATAAGAACGTAAGAAATAGGAACAGGAGCATGCCATTCGGCCCCTTGAACCTGCTCCGCCTTTCAATAATATCATGGCTGATCTGATCATGGACTCAGCTCCACTTCCCTGCCTGCTCCCCATAACCCCTTATCTCCTTATCGTTTAAGAAACTGTCTATTTCTGTCTTAAATTTATTCAATGTCCCAGCTTCCACTGCTTTCTGAGGCAGCGAATTCCACAGGTTCACAACCCTCTGAGAGAAGAAATGTCTTCACATCTCAGTTTTAAATGGGCGACCCCTTATCTAAGATCATGCTCTCCCATCAGTGGAAACATCCTCTCTGCATCCACCTTGTCAAGCCCCTTCATAATCTAATGCGTTTCGATAAGATCACCTCTCATTCTTCTGAATTCCAATGAGTAGAGGCCCAACCTACTCAACCTTTCCTCATAAATCAACCCCCTTATCTCCGGAATCAACCTAGTGAACCTTCTCTGAACTGTCTCCAAAGCAAGTATATCCTTTCGTAAATATGGAAACCAAAACTGCACGCAGTATTCCAGGTGTGGCCTCACCAATACCTTATATAGCTGTAGCAAGACCTCCTTGCTTTTATACTCCATCTCCTTTGCAATAAAGGCCAAGTTCACTTGCTGTACCTGCGCACTATCCTTTTGTGTTTCATGCACAAGGACACCCAGGTCCCGTGGCACTGCAGCACTTTGCAATCTTTCCCCATTTAAATAATAACTTGCTCTTTGATTTTTTTCTGCCAAAGTGCATGACCTCACACTTTCCAACATTATACTCCATCTGCCAAATTTTTGCCCACTCACTTAGCCTGTCTATGTCCTTTTGCAGATTTTTTGTGTCCTCCTCACACATTGCTTTTCTTCCCATCATACAACTCCTCAGACAACTATTGGCAGAACACCAGCAGAGTTGTTTCTCAAACGATAGCCATGAACCAGGTTCTCATTGTTGATTCCAAACCTGGCACAGTCAGTAGAAGAGAAACAATTAAGACAGAAAGAGAATCATGACAGAGGTAGAAGAGAGAGAAATGTGAAATTGAATCAGAAGATTAGAGTGAAGAACCATCACCATAAATGGCTAAAGTTGTTGCCAGGAAGAATAGTGAAGGTATGTGGCCCTCGCACAAATTTAGTCAAGATGTTTGATCATGGAAAGGTTAGATTTGCTCATATTGATCATATTTTACCGACATGTGGAAGGAGTTGAAAGTTGGAATGATTCAATTATTTCTGATGAGTCAGGTAGTCTTGTTACAAGTAGAGTATCAGTAGCAAATCCTACATCAAATGTGCTGGAAACAAATCCAAGAGAAAGTCAAAATTTAAGTCTGAGTCCGAGTCAGGCAGACAAACAGTCTGAAGTTATAGAGAGTACAAATGTAAATCAAGGGCATCCCTTGGAGGAAAACTTTCCTCAGGATCAGCCTTGAATGAGTTTAAGTTCGACACCTCGTTTAGAAATTTCTGTTCGAGAGCAAAAGTATCCTCTTCGAAGCAGAAAACAAGTGGTTAAGTTTGATTTTTAAATATGGCAAAATAAGTCCACGGGCTAGATTTTCCATTATTTTTTCATGCATACCGTCCACTTAATGTCCATTTTAAAGCTGAAATGAGCTTGAACGCCCATATTATCATCCATTTAGCCACAAAATGGAAACTAACGTCCATTTCTCGGTCACTTATCGCCGAGCATTATTTTCGGCATGCACGTAATGCCGATAAAAATAATACCGTCACCCACTTTTTTGGGGCGAAAAGATCAGAATGGGCGAAACCAACGCCTATAATATCACCCAGCGTTACTTTCGGCACGTAATTAACACCGAGATTTAATAATACTGTCCGGCCACTGTTTTTTATCGTAAAGATCACATTTGCCGAAACTAACGCCCAGAAAATCGCCCAGCGTTACTTTTGGCACCTCGCACACATCTCGCCAACAATATCGCTTGCCGAAAAAACCGCTGTGAAAAAGTTGCTCTCAGCTGAACTAATCACAGTGGTATGGACGCCATTTTCTAAATCGCAGGTCGCTTCATTTAAAAGGCTGCTCTGCTTCAACTTCGAGAGAGTTTTGATGTACTCTGGAGGTCTTTTAAGGTGAGGTGAACATCTGAACAAAGATCTTATCATACTGTGGACGATTGGAATTTACTTTAGGTGTCTTAGTGGGGACATTTATTGTTTGTGAACAATTGGTGCAATACTGATAGTTATTGGAATGGGTCATTTCGCAGCCTGTCTTGATGAGTACACACATGCTGCAGACCAGAGATGGCAGAAGATATATTCGACAGTATTATGTGTCAATCTAAGATGTGCCAGGCATATGAGGAGGACCAGACCTCACACTCCCCACACTTGCAAGGAGAAGTGGCCTCACCTCAACTTGTCCGATAACACCTGTCGTAGGAGGCTGCGCTTCCACAAGGAGGTTATCAGTGAGATATGCCAGCTCATCAGGGGAGATCTGCAGCCTGCCAGCACCATCAGGGGTCAAGGTCATCGCGGCACTTTTGTTCTACGCGTCGGGTTCCTTTCAGGCCTCAGCTGGCGACATTTGCGCTATATCTCAGCATGCCACACATTGCTGCATTAGACAGGTCACTGAAGCCCTTTACGTATGCAGGATGGACTTTATCAGCTTCCCTATGACCAGGGACGCTAAGACTGAGAGGGCTTTAGGAATCTACCTGTCATGTATGTAACCTTCATGTAACTGTAACCTTCAAAACAACACTGCATACTGTAAACACCTAAGAAATGCACACCTTGACCACAGGGGGTGAACTTGTGGGAGACGCTCCTCACCTGGTCATCCAGGTATATAAAGGGAGGTCCCACGCAGGTAATCACTTCTTGGTCCTGTGAATAAAGGTTCAGGTCACAGAGTGACCTTGTCTGCAGAATGTGCCTCATGTGAATTTATAGTAGTGTGCAAGGACACTACACTACCAAATTGCTAACTTCCCCAAGGTGCAGGGAGCAATAGACTGTATGCACATCACGATGCGGGCACCTTTTCAGGATGTAGAGGATTTTAGGAATCACAATGGATTCCACTCCCTGAATGTGCAACTCGTTGTCGACCACCAGCAAATCATTATGGCAGTGAATGCTAAATTTCCGGGCAGCATCCATGATGCTCACATCCTGCGTGAGAGCACTGTATCTGACATGTTTACCAGTCAGCCATAAGGTCAATGCTGGATGCTTAGTGACAAAGGATATGGCCTGACCACCTGGTTGATGACACCCCTGCGTGACACCCACACCGAAGCTGAGAAGCGATATAACGAGAGCCAAAGAGCCACTCCCAATATCGTTGAGAAAATCATTGGAATGCTGAAGCAGCGCTTTAGATGCCTGAACTACTCAGGAAGAGAGCTCCAATACCACCCTGAGCAGCTAGTCCAATTCGTGGTGGTGTGCTGCATGCTGCACAACTTGGCTATCAGGAGGGGACAAGAATTGCCAGTAGAGTCTGACAGTCCACCTCAGGAGAGAGAGGAAGAGGAGGACGAGGAGGTGGACGCTGACCTAGGGCCAGACAATCAGGCCGACACTGAAACCATGCCCCCGCACCCCTCTAGACTGCAGGAAAGAGCCCATGGTGGCTATATAGCTGCAAGACTCTTACGTCAGCAGCTCATAAATGAGCGCTTTGCTTGAAAGAACATTGTTGTTATTTACAAAGCTGCAACACTGCTGGATGTACAGGTCATACATCAGTGGTGTGCATCACCTTGGTGACAGTTAAAGTTTAAGTTGATTCAAGTTAAGTGTAATTATACCCTTTCACGTTAAGGAATCACCAGTGTGTAACGGTGCAGCTATCTGAGACCATGCGCAACAAGGTTATGTTAAATAAAAAAAACATTTAATCTGACCATTTGTCTGAAATCATAATTATAACTGTATAAAACACCCCACCCCACCCCACAACAAATTTATCACATTTACATCATTTGATTGGTCACCATTTCCAGCAACACATAGCACAAATGCAAACCAGCAGGGTAGCCCCCTCGACCCCCGCCCCCAAAATAGCACCAACAACATAAAAATATGCCCAAGCACCTCACTTTTCTTTCCCCCCCACCCCCACTTCTCCTCCCCACCTCCACCCCTTCCCCTTCCCCTCCTGACTCCAAGCTGCCTGGCCGAGGAGCTCCTCAGGCACTGCTTCATTGGGGGGGATGACGGCAGAACCGATGCTTGGACGGATACGGGAGAGGACAGTCCCTCCTGGCTCTCGTGTTGTTGACAATGGGGGTGCGGCACCTTGGGGTGCAGTGCCGCGCTTCGGGACCACTGGGGGGGCCTCTGCCATCAGTGTTCCTGGTTATCAGCTCCAGGGCCTCGGCCATCCGCGGCACGTACCCTGTCATGGTGGCGGACATGCTGGCCAGCTGGAGGGATATGCCCCCCATTGTCTGTTTGATCTGCTGACCTATGTCAACACTCCTCCTGGACAAGTGTACCATATCCCCACTCAGATCTGCCGCTCGTGGAGCAGACCTGCTGTGTCGAACCAACCTCTGCTTGGTCGGCGTCGTCCCGGGGACACCTGGGCTGCCCTGAGGCAAGGTGCTTGGGCCCGGTACCTCCACGGTGGAGGTGGGAATGGCCGCAGGAGCACTAAATGTCATCGGTGTCGAATGGATTATGGAGGTTGGGGATGCAGGCTCCTCGAAGTTGGTAACTGTCATACGTTGAAAAAGGACCCAGCAGATGCACGGGCGAGAATCAGCACCAGATGGAGGAGAGTCTGGCGAGTCCGTCCATGCAACCCCACCTTCTGGGCTCAGTGTTCTTGCATGGGGCTGCGCTGCTGGCTGAGCTGCAAAACATAAATGTGGTTATTAGAGGAGAAGGGGGTGCTAGGGTCACAAGGTGAGTCCAGCTCTACACACAGCAGATGCACGACAAAAGCAACACCTCTATCAAGATCATCGCAGACATCACATTTCATGACCATCACCAAATTCTGCATTGCAATGTTTCTCATTAGGACATCATTATTTAGAGAAGAATTTTATGATTCATCTATCATATTATATTGGTTGGATGTGAGTGGGTGTTGCATCTATTGATTTTACAACACGCAATGGTGTATACTTTACTCGTGGCATCGCATCAAGCTCTGCTGCTGCTTGTGTCGCCAACCGGGGGTGGGTCTCTACTAGTGCCAGCACCCGCTCCTCGATGCCGGTGAGGTCGATGATGACTGGTGGCCCTATTCCTCGTAAGCTTCTTCTGTAAAAGATAACAACAACACGACATGGCATGAGATCATTGAGTGATATCATTGCTACATACTGTCACAGAGACTGATACAACACATAACCGACAGATGTAATCATGATTATAATGAAAATGAGCATTCTTTACCTAAAGACGTACACCGTGTCCGCAGGCTTTGAATACAATCTTCCAGGTATAAGTGCAAGACATCACATCTGATTTAATCACTCATTACACTTACAATTCCAATTACATAAATATAACTACACGTAAATAAACGTAATACTTACTCTGGTAGATCCGACAAGGTCGGTCCATCACTTGCGGCATTGGTTGCCCTCATGCACCTCGTTGGTCACCGACGAGACTACCTCTGCTACCTCGGCCCATATCTTCTGGTAGGCCTTTGCGGTGGGCTTCCCACGCCCTCCCTGGGTCAATTGACCCCGACGTGACTCGACCTCCTGCACGAGGGAGGCATTTGCCTCGTCCGAGAACATCCTTGCTCTTTTGCGTCCTCCCAATTGTTCCTCTCCAAGTTCACTGCTTTCTCCATGGGTCCTCAGTCTCCACAGCATGCTGGGTTGCCTCCTCCATCCCTTCCATGTTAAATATTATTTTTTCCATTAAAAACTCGGTGCCAACTACCTTCTTTGTGCTTAGTAGGCTTTTTGCTGCTGGTGAATCTCCCTCATGCCTTTCACAACAGCCAAACAAGCACACACCACACCCACACAGGCGTTCAGTCCCTCTCTGTTCCCCATCTCTCTGTCTTCTCTTCTGCGCATTTAATGATGACCCTTGACCTCCTGAAATGCGGGAAATGAGCATTGCCATGCCGTTGCTATGGTCGGCGACACTTTACAGCAGAAGGTCAAAAAAATTTAACGCTAATGCCCATTTCAGATCGCTCGCGGTAACGCCCTTTTTCAAAAATGGAAAGTTAGGGTTTTGAAAATGGGCGATAATCCGGCGATCTGAAAACCCATTTTTACCACCCACGCTGGAAATAACGCCCATTTTTGGCCGATCTGCACAAAAGTGGAAGGTTTAGCCCCATATCTTTTTTATGTATAACCATGCAAGTTATGTATGATGATTATTTTGTTATAATTACTTCTTCATTAAGAAGAGAGAAGTGTAATATTGTTCCATCTAGTGGACTATTGCTCCACCTAGTGGACTATTGAGGTAATGTAGCCATTGCTGTATATAATAAAAAGGTCAGGTCACCTGACAAGTTCCTGTGTTAAGAGCCATCTTGTAAAAGTGTGTTTGTGATGTTGTAGAGAAGATATATCACAGGTTTCACAATGGGGACAGTGGGTTACACAATGGGGGCAGTGGCTTACACAATTGGAACATACACAATGGGGACAATGGGTTACACAATGTGGACATACACAATGGGGACAGTGGGTTCCAAAATGGGGACAGTGGGTTACACAATGGGGACATACACAATGGGGATAGTGGGTTACACAATGGGGACATACACAATGGGGACAGTGGGTTACACAATGGGGACATACACAATGGGGACAGTGGGTTACACAATGGGGACAGTGGGTTACACATTGGTGCTGGTGAGCACAGAATTTAATTTCTCAATCATGGTTTGTGGTGTCGCCTGAATACTATATGTGTTAGTATCCTGCAGGATTTAGTAATAGATGGGGAATGAACACAGTCAGACAGTGCATAGAAATGCTGAAAGCGTGGTATGATTGGGTTATTTATTGTGTCAAAAATAGATGATTGCCACATTTTCCGCTTTGAATAGCACTGATTTAGTTGAGTAAAGTGAATTTTCCTGAATTACATACCGAGGTTTCTGTGTACAGGGTATACCAGCTAATCCTGAATGGCTCCCATCCACTTTGTGGTTAAGTTTGGTGAGTCTCGTTATTTAAGAAACATTTACTTAGCAGCCTCACTTTTAAAAGTAGCATTTTATGTCAGTTACACAAAATCCAGGGTCAGCCATGCGCCCCGGCATTGAGAACAATGAAATCAAACTGTATCTACTCAAGGCATTCAACCTATTCCACTTACTGACAAACTACAGGCTCATAAAAGAAAACTGAAGGAAAATTAATGAAACAGAAGCAAAATACTGTGGATGATGGAAATCTGAAATCAAAACAGAAAATGCTGGAAAATCTTCTTCAGGTTAGTCAGCATCTGTGGAGAGAGAAACAGAGTTAATGGCCTGGATTTTGATGTAGATATAACAGTGAAGCTAACAGCCAGCGCTCACTGTTATTAAAGAGTAAATCACGCAGCAACTTCCGGCGACCGCACATACTCAGTGAAACGTGGAAATCGGGAAGTTGCTGTGCAATTTGCCTTCTTGAACTCCTCCAGGAGTTGCGCTATACCAGTATCTTTTTTTTACTTGTTCCGGGATGTGAGCATTGTTGGCAAGGCCAGCATTTATTGCCCATCCCTAATTGCCCTTGAGAACATGGTGGTGAGCCGCCTTCTTGAACCACTGCAGTCCTTGTGGTGAAGTTACTCCCACAGTGCTGTTTAGGAGGGAGTTTCAGGATTTTGACCCAGCGATGATGAAGGAACGGCGATGTATCTCCAAGTCAGGATAATAAATTCTTACAGGGTGTGACTTGGAGGGGAACTTGCAGGTGATGGTGTTCCCATGCACCTGCTGTCCTTGTCCTTCTAGCTGGTAGAGGTTGCGGGTTTGGGAGTGCTGCCAAAGAAGCCTTGGCGAGTTGCTGCAGTGCAGCTTGTAGATGGTACACACTGCAGCCATGGTGCACCGGTGGTGGAGGGAGTGAATGTTTAAGGTGGTGAATGGGGTACCAATCAAGCGGGTTGCTTTATCCTGGATGGTGTCGAGCCTCTTGAGTGTTAAAGCTGCACTCGTCCAGGCAAGTGGCAAGTATTCCATCATACTCCTGACTTGTGCCTTGTAGATGTTGGAAAGGCTTTGGGGAATCAGTTGGTGATTCACTCACCACAGAATACCCAGCCTCTGACCTGTGCTTGCTGCTACAATATTTATGTGGCTGGTCCAGTTACGTTTCTGTTCAATGGTGACCCCCAGGATGTTGATGGTGGGGGATTTGGCAATGGTAATGCCATTGAATGTGAAGGGGAGGTGGTTAGACTCTCACTTGTTGGAGACAGTAATTGCATGGCACTTGTGTGGCATGAATGTTACTTGCCACTTATCAGTCCAAGCCTGATGTCATGCATGTCTTGCTGCATGTGGGCATGGACTGCTTCATTATCTGAGGAGTAGCAAATGTAACTGAACACTATGCAAACATCAGCAAACATCCCCACTTCTGACCTTATATTGGAGGGAAGGTCATTGATGAAGCAGTTGAAGATGATTGGGCCTAGGACACTGCCCTGAGGAACTCCTGCAGCGATGTCCTGGCTGAGATGACCTTCAACAACCACAGCCATCTTCCTTTGTGCTCGGTATGACTCCAGCCAGTTCTGAGAGACTCAGCATTTAAATACAAGGAACGTTAAGTTGCAGTGCTTACATGATATGTACCCACAAAACACACCTGAAAAAAAGGGGCTTGTGTGAGTAAATTTTTAATTACTGCCAAACAACCTCTCTGGCACTGAAAATTAACTTTTACAAGTGAGGATTCTCATTCCTTCAGATTTTAATTATTGTTGGAGTTTGAAACTTTTCTTTTTTATCTCTCTCACCAAAACCCATCTTTCTTTCCTCTTGGTATGTTGTTTTCTGTTTCTGATTTGGCATTGTATTAAATATTCCAATTTACACTTCCTAGTTCAGACCTCACATGCCTCAGTAAGGATTCTTCAATCTGATTGGTTAAGGAGATACACAGTTGCTTTCTCTGTTCAAAGAGGTCCAGATCCCCTGTTGAGGGTACCACACTGAAATGGATTTCTAATCACTGCAGGTTCCGGTGCAAAAGCCCACAATAAGTCTGTGGGCAAGTGTAATGAACAGCAGGCACCATTCGTTCACCGCTAACTGCAAAATCTGGGCCAATGTTTCAGGTCAATGACCTTTCATCAGAATTGATCAAAATGAATTTAACAAAATGGTCATGGATTTGACTGATCGTCACTTTCACTGAACTCATTCACTAGAATTGGTATTGCACAGAATGGGTTCTGAACCTGGAAAGTAAGTTGATATGTGTTCACTTATCAACAAAACCATTAGAAGTGAAATTGACCAGGCACTGGGATTTGCTACAATAATGAGTGGGCTTGATTTAGCAGACGGGTGCCGTGAGTATAATCAATGAGAATTAAGAAAGAAAAATACTAACTAAACTTATTATCTATGCAAGTAAAGGTGTTAATATTTTTAAATATGAAACTGGGAAACCTGCATAATTTTTTTTTTTACTTTTACACAAGTGTTAAATAACTTGTTCCATTCTATGTCCAACTGCAGCAGCTTAGATATGCATTAGACATAGACTGCGCCGATTCTGATTCATCCCTATAGTCGTTGCGGCGAATTCTAATCAGTTCTCCAGCAAGTTTTGGCATAAATTTGTTACTGGCAGTTCGGGGAAGACAGTGGTCTAACTTATGATGCTGAAACCCTCGTCCATGCTTTTGTTACCTCTAGGCTCGACTATTCCAATGCTGTCCTGGTCGGCCTCCCACCTTGCACCCTCCGCAAACTTGAGCTTATCCCAAAATCTGCTGCCTGTATCCTAATTTGCACAAAATCCAGATCACCCATCGCCCCTGTGCTTGCTAACCTACATTGGCTCCCGGTACAGCAAAGCCTCGATTTTAAAATTCTCATCCTTGTGTGCCAAACCCCCCATGGCTTCGCCTCTCCCTATCTCTGTAACCTCCTCCAACCTCACAACCCTCTGAGATCTCTGTGCTCCTCCAAATCTGGCCTCTTGCGTTATCCCGATTTTAATCGCTCCACCATTGGTGGCCATGCCTTCAGCTGCCAAGGCCCTAAGCTCTGGAATTCCCTCCCTAAACCTCTACGCCTCTCTATCTCTCTCTCCTCCTTTAAGACACTCCTTAAAACCTACCTTTTGGTCATCTGTCTTAATATCACCTTATGTGGCTCGATGTCCAATTTTGTTTGATAACGGCCCTGTAAAGTGCCTTGGGACATTTTACTATATTAAAGGCGCTAGATAAATGCAAGTTTTTGGTGTTATGGCGTTTGGGGCCAAAAGTGCCGTTCCAGGAACTTCTAGGCCAATGGTCACATGTTGCTTTGCAAACCATCACTGGTCAAATGTAGCCCAGTACATTTCTGCTCACCTTCCTGTTTGATTTAATTTTCTAGAGGTGATTCAAAAGGGATCATCCATTAAGTGTTTGCTTATTGAAGTTATTTATCAAGGATTATCAATTCTGCGTGTAGTTTTAAATCTTTGCAGTTGTTTTTTTAATCAAACGAGACATTGTGCATTATTAAAGAGTTTGTTAGCTGCTTTATTTTTGTCCATCATTAATATTTAATGCTTTTTGTAACAGGGTTGCACGTGATAACTTCACATCAGTTAATTTAAATAAATGATCCATAATCATGTTGAAGTGATAAAATGATGACACTGATTGCAAATAAGTAATACAAGAACAATCATACTCCATCCTGAAAAGTGGTCCTAAAATGCAATACGTTTTCACTGTACATGTATAATACATGGAGGAATAAAAGTTAGCAGGATCAATGTACTATAACTAATTTATAAATTCACCCAGAGCACTAAGAGGGATTTTTAGGCCGTTGATCATTTTATGACCCACTTAACACCTTTCAGAACATAATACTTGGGATATTTTTAAGTCCATATTTTTTGATGTGGTTTAACACAGTGGTAAAGGATTGCTCTGGACAAAAACATACCAATTAGACCAATCATTTAGAGGTTGTATCTCATTAACTGTAGTCTTCCATGTTCCAGTGTTTGAAACCCGTTGCTATAGTTACTTTCTAACCAGGTTTATAACTGTCCACAGTTTTAAACCATATACATTTTATTAAAATTCCAACAATTTATAGCATAAAATCATAATTTAACTTTCAATGATGCGAGACGCAAATGAGGTTAGTGCTGTGTAACAAACCTATTGCTATTACATTACAGAATAACATTGTTCTGTAGGAACACTTAGAAAGTATTTGGAATTGTTATATATCACGGAGAAAATTTATTTCAGATGGAACTGGCCAAAGTACCTTTGAGATATTAATGAAAGGAGGAAAAAAAATGGCATTACGTAACAGAACATTCCAGGAACTGTAAGAGCCTTAACAAGAAAGGTGACCAGGCAACATACAGCTGATCTTTTTCTTGCAAATGAAATGTTAATGGACATTCAGAATGGAGGAGAAAACCCTTTTGCCGAAGGAGCAATAAAAAGAGCTCTTTAGTTCAGTCACAACCTGACATTTCACAGCTAACCATTTAGTGAGTAAAATAGTCACTCATTTCACAATATTACTTCACAAAGCAAAATGAATACAAGATGTCAGAGATGTATTTTTTAAAATAAATTCAATGCAACAAAACAATTGCTATCCACATTATTGATACAAATATATACAAAAATTAAACAATAAAGGTTGTTTCTAATGAACTGAATACATTTTAAAAGTAATTTTCTTTCTAAAATTATATAAATATGTTCAACTTATAGATTTTATAAGGAAGTGTTTGTTGAGTTTTGGGAAGACCCATCACTGGAACTCTCTATGGAGTCACACTCTGGAAGAAGAAGAAATGTCATGGGGCTTTATGCTTTTAGTAGGGCTTATATGGTTGGATTCCTCTCCCACTATGTATCTCTTTCAGGAGATTGAGTGAGTTGAGTAGAGTCCTTGATAGGACAAAGTGCTCCATGATCTGTGGAGTGGACTGGATTGATAGGCCGAAGGCTTTTTCTTGCTCCATATTTTATGAATTATCATCCTGGAGGCACTATAATTAAAAAGACATGAACAGAACCAGACAGATACATTATTAATAGAATAATATTTGTGTTACTTTCAAAGAAGGATTGTCAGAACACATTCCAGCAACTGCAAGAGCTGTTACAAGAAAGGTGAGCAGACAATACACAACTGATCCATTTATTGTACAAAGATCAGCTACAGGTTTCCTGCTTATCTTTCTTGTTAATTCCAATAAATGCTCTGAAAACTTGTTCTACTTGCTGTGTAAAGTACAAAGTACCTCAATTAACTCAACGTTATCCTATTATCATAAACAAGAGGGAACCCACCGCTGCAAGGGCAAACATTCCCAGTGATGCTGCAGCACAACTGCCAGTACAGCACCAGAAGTCACATTAAAGGGATAAAAGGTGCCCCAAAGATTAGAATTCGTTTGCAACCATCTTCAGCCAGAAGTGCCGAGTGGATGATTCATATCCACCTCCTCCTGAGGTCCCCACCATCACAGAAGCCAGTCTTCAGCCAATTTGATTCACTCCATGTGATATCAAGAAATGGCTAAGCGCACTGGATACAGCAAAGGTTATGGGTCCCGACAACATCTCGGCTGGCGTGCTGAAGACTTGTGCTCCAGAACTAGCCACGCCTCTAACCACGATGTTCCAGTACATAGAAACATAGAAACATAGAAAATAGGTGCAGGAGTAGGCCATTCGGCCCTTCTAGCCTGCACCGCCATTCAATGAGTTCATGGCTGAACATGCAACTTCAGTACCCCATTCCTGCTTTCTCGCCATACCCCTTGATTCCCCTAGTAGTAAGGACTTCATCTAACTCCTTTTGAATATATTTAGTGAATTGGCCTCAACAACTTTCTGTGGTAGAGAATTCCACAGGTTCACCACTCTCTGGGTGAAGAAATTCCTCTTCATCTCGGTCCTAAATGGCTTACCCCTTATCCTTAGACTGTGTTTCCTGGTTCTGGACTTCCCCAACATTGGGAACATTCTTCCTGCATCTAACCTGTCTAACCCCATCAGAATTTTAAATGTTTCTATGAGGTCCCCTCTCATTCTTCTGAATTCCACTTACTCACCAATAACCTGCTCACCGATGCTCAGTTTGGGTTCTACCAGGACTACTGGGCTCCAGATCTCATTAAACATGGACAAAAGAAATGAATTCCAGAGGTGAGATGAAATTGACTGCCCTTAACATCAAGGCAGCATTTGACCAAGTGTGGCATCAAGGAGCACTAATAAAACTGAAGCCAATGGGAACCAGGGGGAAAACTCTCTACTGGCTCGAGTCATACCTAGCACAAATGAAGATGGTTGTTGTTTTTAGGAGGTCAATCATCACAGCCCCAGGACATCACTGCAGGAGTTCCTCAGGGCAGTGTCCTGGGCCCAACCATCTTCAGCTACTTCATCAATGACCTTACCTCCATCATAAGGTCAGAAGTGGGGATATTCACTAATGACTGCAGTATTAATTGCCATTTGCAATGCCTCAGATAATGAAGCAGTCCATGCCCACATGCAACAAAACCTGGATGACATTCAGGCTTGGGCTGATAAGTGGCAAGTAACAGTCACACCACTCAAGTGCCAGACAATGATCATCTCCAACAAGCGAGAGTCTAACCATCGCCCCATGACATTCAACAGCATTACCATCGCCAAATCTCCCAGCATCAACATCCTGGTGGGTCACCATTGGCCAGAAACTTAACTGGACCAGCCACATAAATAATGTGGTCATAAGAGCAGGTCAGAGGTTGGGTTTTCTGTGGCGTGTGTCTCACTACCTGACACCCCAAAGCCTTTTCATCATCTAAAACGCACAAGTCAGGATTGTGATGGAATACTCTCCACTTGCCTGGACAAGTGCAGCTCCAACAACACTCAAGAAGCTCCACACCATCCAGGACAAAGCAGCCCGCTTAATTGGCACCCCATCCACCATCTTAATAATTCACTCCCTCCACCACCGGCGCACCGTAGCTGCAGTGTGTACCATCTGTCAACCGTGAGGGGCTATGGAGCGTCATCTTCCATTTCGGATGCCCCCAAAAGTTCATCACCATCCTCCGCCTGCTCCATGACGACATGCAGGCCATGATCCTTATCAACGGATCCATTGCAGACCCAATCCACGTCCGGACCGGGGTCAAACAAGGCTGCATCATTGTCCCAACCCTCTTCTCAATCCACCTCACAGTCAACAAGCTCCCCGCTGGAGTGGAACTAAACTACAGAACCAGTGGGAACCTGTTCAACCTTCGCCGTCTCCAGGCCAGGTCCAAGACCACCCCAACCGCTGTCGTCAAGCTATAGTACCCGGATGACGCCTGCGTCTACGCACATACAGAGGCTGAACTCCAAGTCATAGTCAACGTTTTTACTGAGGCGTATCAAAGCATGGGCCTTACGCTGTACAGCTGCATAACAAAGGTCCTCCCCCAACCTGTTCCTGCCGCACAGCACTGCCCCCCAGTCATCAAGATCCACGGCGCGACCCTGGACAACGTGGACCATTTCCCATACCTCAAGAGCCTCTTATCAACAAGAGCAGACATTGACGACAAGATTCAACGACGACGAGATTCAACACCGCCTCCAGTGTGCCAATGCAGCCTTCGGCCGCCTGGGGAAAAGAGTGTTTGAAGACCAGGGCCTCATATTTGCCACCAAGCTCATGGTCTACAGGGCTGTCATAATACCCACCCTCCTGTATGACTCGGAGACAAGGGCCATGTACAGTAGACACCTCAAGTCGTTGGAGAAAAACCACCAACGATGTCTCTGCAAGATCCTGCAAATCCTACCTGGGAGGATAGACACACCAACATTAGCGTCCTCAACCAGGCCAACATCCCCAGCATTAAAGCACTGACCACACTTGATCAGCTCCGCTGGGCAGGCCACATTGTTCGCATGCCAGACACGAGACTCCCAAAGCAAGCGCTCTACTCAGAACTCTTCATGGCAAACGAGTCAAAAGTGGGCAGAGGATACATTACAAGGATACCCTCAAAGCCTCCTTGATAAAATGCAACTTCCCCACTGACACCTGGGAGTCCGTGGCCAAAGACCACCCTAAGTGGAGGAAGTGCATCCGGGAGGGCGCTGAGCACCTCGAGTCTCATCGCCGAGAGAGTGCAGAAATCAAGCAGCGGAAAGAGTGTGCGGCAAACCAATCCCACCCACCTTTTCCTCAATGACTGTCTGTCCCATCTGTAACAGGAACTGTGGTTTTCGTATTGGACTGTTCAGCCACCTAAGGACATGTTTAAAGTGGAAGCAAGTCGTCCTCGATTCCGAGGGACTGCCTATGATGGTGACCATCTACAACATGCACTGCAGCCAAGGCAGCACCTCCCAAACCCGTGACCTCCACCACCTAGAAGAACAAGGGCAGCAGCTGCGTGGGAAAACATGACCTACAAGTTCCCTTCCTAGTCTTATACCACCCTGACTTGGAAATGTACTGCCGTTCCTTCATCGTCGCGAGGTCAAGATCTTGGAATTCCCTCCTGAACAGTACTGTGGGAGTACCTTCATCACACGGACTGCAGCGGTTCAAGAAGGCGGCTCACCACTACTTCACAAGAGCAATTAGCGATGGGAAATAAATGCTGGCCTTGTCAGTGACACCCACATCCCATAAACAATTCTTTAAAAAAAATTGGTCTCTCACTAAAGGCCTCGGCCAAGACCGGACCTCCAACAAGGATTATCACCACTTTCCCCATAGTGGCCCCAGGAAGTGGTGGTAACGGGTGAGCAGAAGGGAGATCCGCTGGGGATGCGGCCTTACTCCGGAATGCAATTCACATGCAGCACGTGGAGCAGGAGCAGCATGCAGTGGTCCTGGCAGGGGTGAGGGGAGGGAAGTGCAGGTTGGGTCATAAAGCAGCAGAAGTCCACACTCCCCAAGTTTTCCCTCATTTTCTATTGCCTGATTTCAGGTGCGATCATGATGGAGAATGCAACTCATTCTTTCTTTTTGCAAATAAATTCAGGGGAGTACTTACAAGTTCTTGCAAAAGAAACACTTGCTTGACATAGACCTTTTATGAACATAACCAATTTTGTTTAACTGGCCTGTTTTGTGTACATAACGCATTATGAAACCGATGTTCCATTTATCTCAAATAGGCAATAAAAATGATGGGTGAAATTGATTGAAAAAAAGATGAACTGTCTGATTTCCATTGCCAGTAATTTGAATTATTTCCACACATCTAAAAAATAATCAAAGTATTCTTTTCATCTCACCAGGAAACCAGATCATGAGGCTTTTCCCACAGAACTAGCCTGTAACAATACACGTGCTATTCTGAAACCTGAACCAGATGAAAAAGTAGTTGTATGAGACAAAACACCTAGTGGATCAATGATCTCTTTCCCATTGATTATTGAACATGGAAGAATTATACCAATAGAGGGTGAGAATTAATCTAGTTGCCATGTTTAACAACATTGGAAATGTGTTTTGGAAGATTTTCTCTGTTTGCAACTTCTGGTAACATTGCAAACATGTTTACAGCGTGTTTTAGAACATGCTATACATACCACATGGAGGATATAGAAACATTGGGCCCAAGTTTCGGGCCGCGCCTAGAACGGCGCAGCCCCGACCTGGACACCCGTTTTTCGTGCCACAAAGTGCGCCTGAAAAAAACTTCCAGATTCTCCGGCTCCCTGCAGGTCCTCTGGCCCTCGGCGCGGCGCAGCAAAAGCTGTAGGGGGTGGAGCCAGGTCCCTGCGATGAAAATAATGCCGGGACCTCTACACATGCGCGCTACAGTGGGCGTGCAAGTGCAGTAGCTCCAGGCGCCCGAAACTGTGTGGGAGGGGCCCGAAGCACGCAGCTCCTAGCCCTGGCCCAATGGCCTCACTGGGGCTATGTGCATAAGGCTGCCTCCCACGCCCAGCTCCTGCTTCCTCCGGACCGGACCCAACCCGACTTGACTCCCGCTCCCACCCCCCCCACCGGACCGCCCCCCACCCCCCCCCCCGACCCGACCTCCGCTTCCCCCGCTCCCGACCTTCCCCCCCCCGACCCGACCTCCGCTTCCCCCGCTCCCGACCTTCCCCCCCCCCGACCCGACCTCCGCTTCCCCCGCTCCCGACCTTCCCCCCCCCGACCCGACCTCCGCTTCCCCCGCTCCCGACCTTCCCCCCCACCCGACCCGATCTCCGCTTCCCCCGCTCCCGACCTTCCCCCCCTCACCCCGACCGATCTCCTCCCCCCAACCGATCTGCCCTCCCCCCGACCGATCTCCCCCACCTCCCCCGACCGATCTGCACCTCTCCCCCCGACCAACCCCCCCCCTCCCCTCCGCCCCGACCCGCGCTCCCCCCGATCCGCGCTCTCGACCCCCCCGGACGCCGGACCCGACGCCACCTACCTGTCAATCCGCTAAGTCTAAGCTCGAAGTCTTGGGCCCGGCCGGGCCCGGCCCATTCAGCCTCCCTCTCCTTTCTTTCTTTCCCTCTCTCTCTCTCTCTCCCTTCTCTCTCCCTCTCTCTCTTCCCCCCTTTTTCTTCCCCCTTTCTCTCCCCCCTTCCTCTCCCTCCCTTCTCTTCCCCCCTCCCCTCCCTCCCTCCCTTCTCTCACCCCCCTCCTCCCTCCCTCCCTTCTCTTCCCCCACCTCCTCCCCCCTTTCTCACCCCCCCTCCCCTCCCTGCCTTTCTCAACCCCCCTCCCTTCTCACCCCCCTCCCCTCCCTCACTCCCTTCTCAACACCCTCTCCTCACTCCCCATCCCCTCCCTCACTTGTCACCCCCCTGCCCGCCCACCCCCTCTTCCCCACTCCACCACCCCTCCTCCCCTCCACTCCCCCTCCTCATCCTCCCACTCCCCTTCACCCCTCGCTGTCAGAAACACAGACACTGACAGACAGAGAGTGAGAGACACTGACAGAGACACACTGGGCGGGGGCGGGGGAGGGGGGGGGCATCCCAGCACGCTGTTGGAGGGCTCCCGGTGCTGCAGTCGGTAAGTAGAAAATGTTTTATTTATTGATTTAACATTTTTTTATTTCTTATTAATTTTTTTTGATTGGTTTATTGGTTGATTTATTGATGTATTTATCATTTATTATTGATGATGGCTCTTTATTTGTAAAACTGAAGTGTTTAATGTTTGTAAACTTCCCTTTAAACCCCCCTCCCACCATTCCCTACGCCTGATTTGTAACCTACGCCTGATTTTCTAAAGTGTAGACAAGGTTTTTTCGAGCGTACAAAAATCTTCACTTACTCCATTCTAAGTTAGTTTGGAGTAAGTTTTCACTGCCGAAACTTTGAAAACAGGCATAAGTGGGTGGACATGCCCCCTTTTGGAAAAAAAAATTCTGTTCCAAAGTGAAACTGTTCTAACTGACTAGAACT
Source organism: Pristiophorus japonicus (assembly GCF_044704955.1). Lineage (NCBI taxonomy): Eukaryota > Metazoa > Chordata > Chondrichthyes > Pristiophoridae > Pristiophorus > Pristiophorus japonicus. The sequence goes on from NC_091980.1 coordinate 235,878,860, forward strand.
GGAGCAAACTAAATGCCGAGAATTTGAATTTCTAAGATACTCCGTTCTACACCAGTTGCTCCAAAAAATCAGGAGCAACTGAGGCCGAAACTTGGGCCCATAGAAACATAGAAAATAGATGCAGGAGTAGGCCATTCAGCCCTTCGAGCCTGCACCACCATTCAATAAGTTAATTGCTGATCATTCACCTCAGTACCCCTTTCCTGCTTTCTCTCCATATCCCTTGATCCCTTTAGCCATAAGGGCCATATCTAACTCCCTCTTGAATATATCCAATGAACTGGTATCAAGAACTCTCTGCAGTAGGGAATTCCACAAGTTAACAACTCTCTGAGTGAAGAAGTTTCTCCTCATCTCAGTCGTAAATGGCTTACCCCTTATCCTTAGACTATGTACCCTGGTTCTGGACTTCCCCAACATTGGGAACATTCTTCCTGCATCTAACCTGTCCAGTCCCGTCAGAATTTTATATGTTTCTATGAGATCCCCTCTCATCCTTCTAAACTCCAGTGAATACAGGCCCAGTTGATCCAGAGTCTCCTCATATGTCAGTATGCCATCCCAGGAATCAGTCTGGTGAACCTTCGCTGCACTCCCTCAATAGCAAGAACGTCCTTCCTCAGATTAGGAGACCAAAACTGAACACAATATTCCAGGTGAGGCCTCACTAAGGCCCTGTACAACTGCAGTAAGACCTCCCTGCTCCTGTACTCAAATCCCCTAGCTATGAAGGCCAACATGCCATGTGCCTTCTTCACCGCCTGCTGCACCTGCATGCCAACTTTCAATGACTGATGTAGCATGACACCCAGGTCTCGCTGCACCTCCCCTTTTCCTAATCTGCTGCCATTCAGATAATATTCTGCCTTCGTGTTTTTGACACCAAAGTGGATAACCTCACATTTATCCACATTATACTGCATCTGCCATGCGTTTGCCCACTCACCGAACCTGTCCAAGTCACCCTGCAGCCTCTTAGCGTCCTCCTCATAGCTCACACTACCACCCAGCTTAGTGTCATCTGCAAACTTGGAGATAGTACACTAAATTCCTTCATCTAAATCATTAATGTATTTGTAAATAGCTGGGGTCCCAGCACTGAGCCCTGCAACACCACACTAGTCACTGCCTGCCATTCTGAAAAGGACCCATTTATCCCGACTCTTTGCTTCCTGTCTGCCAACCAGTTCTCTATCCACATCAGTACATTACCCCCCCAATACCATGTGCTTTAATTTTGCACACCAATCTCTTGTGTGGGACCTTGTCAAAAGCCTTTTGAAAGTCCAAATACACCACATCCACTGGTTCTCCACTCAACCAGTAACATCCTCAAAAAATTCTAGAAGATTTGTCAAGCATGATTTCCCTTTCATAAGTCCATGCTGACTTGGACCGATCCTGTCACTGCTTTCCAAATGCGCTGCTATTTCATCTTTAATAATTGATTCCAACATTTTCCCCACTATTGATATCAGGCTAACCGGTCTATAATTCCGTTTTATCTCTCCCTCCTTTTTTAAAAAGTGGTGTTACATTAGCAACCCTCCAGTCCATAGGAACTGATCCAGAGTCGATAGACTGTTTGAAAATGATCACCAATGCATCCACTATTTCTCGGGCCACTTCCTTAAGTACTCTGGGATGCCATCTGTCAGGCCCTGAGGATTTATCGGCCTTCAATTCCATCAATTTACATAACACAATTTCCTGACTAATAAGGATTTCCTTTAGTTCCTCCTTCTCGCTAGACCCTCGGTCTCCTAGTATTTCCGTAAGGTTATTTGTGTCTTCCCTTGTGAAGACAGAACCAAAGTATTTGTTCAATTGGTCTGCCATTTCTTTGTTCCCCATTATAAATTCACTTGATTCTGACTGCAAGAGACCTACATTTGTCTTCACTAATCTTTTTCTCTTCACATATCTATAGAAGCTTTTGCAGTCAGTTTTTATGTTCCCTGCAAACTTACTCAAACTCTATTTTCCCCCTTCTTTGGCCTCCTTTACTGAATTCTAAATTTCTCCCAGTCCTCAGGTTTGCTGCTTTTTCTGGTCAATTTATATGCCTCTTCCTTGAATTTAACACTATTCCTAATTTCCCTTGTTAGCCATGGTTGAGCCACCTTCCCCATTTTATTTTTACACCAGACAGGGATGTACAATTGTTGAAATTCATCCATGTGATCTTTAAATGTCTGCCATTGCCTATCTACCGTCAACCTTTTAAGTATCATTTGCCAGTCTATCCTAGACAATTCATGTCTCATACCATCAAAATTACCTTTGTTTAAGTTCGTGACCCTAGTCTCTGAATTAACTGTGTCACTCTCCATCTTAATGAAGAATTCTACCATATTATGGTCACTTCCCCAAGGGGCCTCGCATAACAAGATTGCTAATTAACCCTCTCTCGTTACACAACACCCAGTCTAGGATGGCCAGCCCCCGAGTTGGTTCCTCGACATATTGGTCTAGAAAACCATCCGTAATGCATTCCTCCATCGCATTGCTACCAGTTTGGTTAGTGTTGTGTATCTGTAAAGAATGCACTCCCATGCTCCGCCACCAGGGAGCGCATGCCCTGAAGTCCCAAGGGATCCCAGCATCCCTTGGGAGCACTGTATATAAGCCGGCCCCGAAGGCCTGTTCCTCACTCTGGAGTGTCTTAATAAAGATTGAGGTCACTGTTACTTTAACCTCCCTGTGTGCAGTCTCATCTGTGTTAGGAACACAATAACTGGCGACGAGAATATGAATCCAACGCAAAGATGCAGCAAACTGTGGGCATCTTGGAGAAGTTCTCGGAGGGTGATGACTGGGAAGCCTATGTCGAACGGCTAGACCAGTACTTTTTAGCCAACGAGCTAGACGGAGAAGGAAGCGCTGCAAAAAGGAGAGCGGTCATCCTCACGGCCTGCGGGGCAACGACCTACAGCCTCATGAAGAATCTTCTGGCTCTGGTGAAACCCACAGATAAGTCGTATGAGGAGCTGTGTACACTGGTTCGGGAGCATCTTAACCTGAGGGAGAGCGTGCTGATGGCGAGGTATCGGTTCTACACGTGCCAGCGATCTGAAGGTCAGGAAGTGATGAGCTATGTCGCCGAGCTAAGGCGACTTGCAGGACAATGTGAGTTTGATGGCTACCTGGAGCAAATGCTCAGAGACTTTTTTGTACTGGGCATTGGCCACGAGACCATCCTACGAAAACTTTTGACTGTAGAGACATTGACCCTCAGTAAGGCCATTGCGATAGCACAGGCATTTATGTCCACCAGTGATAACACCAAACAAATCTCTCAGCAACAAGTGCTAGCAATGTTCATAAATTAACGGGAACTGTGTTTGCAAGCAGAAATGTACAGGGCAAAAACCACGAGTCTGCAAATGCCAGCAGGCCCCAGGTGACCCAGATGACTCAGAGTCCGCAACAAAGGATAAATGCAAGGCAATTCTCTCCTTGTTGGCGGTGTGGAGGCTTCCATTCAGCCTATTCATGCCGCTTCAAAAGGTATGTTTGCAAGAGCTGTGGAACAATGGGGCACCTCCAACGAGCTTGCAAATGAGCTGCAAGCTCTGCAAAACCTGCTAACCACCACGTGGCAGAAGAAGATCGGTCCATGGTGGATCAAAGCAATTTCAAGCCTCAGAGAGAGGAGGCAGATGCTGAAGTACACGGGGTGCACACATTTTCGACGAAATGTCCACCTATAATGCTAAACGTAAAATTGAATGGCTTACCCGTAACCATGGAACTGAACACTGGCGCTAGCCAATCCATCATGAGTAAAAAGATATTTGAGAGACTGTGGTGCAACAAGGCACTCAGACCAGCCCTGAGCCCCATCCACACGAAACTGAGAACGTACACCAAAGAGCTTATCATTCTCCTGGGCAGCGCCATGGTCAACGTTACCTACGAGGGCACAGTGCACGAACTGCCACTCTGGATTGTCCTGGGCGATGGCCCCACACTGCTTGGAAGGAGCTGGCTGGGCAAAATCCGCTGGAACTGGGATGACATCCGAGCGCTATCACATGTCGATGAGGCCTCATGTACCCAGGTTCTTAACAAATTTCCTTCCCTTTTTGAGCCAGGCATTGGAAACTTTTCCGGGGCGAAGGTGCGGATCCACTTGGTCCCAGAGGCACGACCCATTCACCACAAGGCGCGAACGGTACCTCACATGATGAGGGAGAGTGGAAATCAAGCTGGACAGGCTGCAACACGAGGGCATCATCTCCCCAGTGGAATTCAGTGAGTGGGCCAGCCCGATTGTTCCAGTACTCAAAAGTGATGGCACGGTCAGGATTTGCAGCGATTATAAAGTAACTATTAATTGTTTCTCGCTACAGGACCAATACCCGCTACCTGAGGCAGATGACCTATTTGCGACGCTGGCAGGAGGCAAGACGTTCACCAAGCTTGACCTGACTTCGGCCTACATGATGCAGGAGTTGGAGGAGTCTTCGAAGGGCCGCACCTGCATCAACACGCACAAGGGACTGTTCACCTACAACAGATGCCCGTTTGGAATTCGGTTGGCTGCAGCGATCTTCCAGAGAAACATGGAGAGCCTACTCAAGTCGGTACCACGCACGGTGGTTTTTCAGGACGACATATTGGACAAGGGTCGGGACACTGTCGAGCACCTACAAAACCTGCAGGAGGTCCTCCAGTGACTGGATTGTGTAGGGCTGTGGCTGAAGAGGTCGAAATGCGTCTTCATGGCAACAGAAGTGGAGTTTTTAGGGAGAAAGATCACGGCGGATGGCATTCGGCCCACAGACGCCAAGACAGAGGCTATCAGGAATGCGCCCAAGCCACAGAACGTCATGGAGCTGCGGTCATTCCTGGGACTCCTCAACTATTTTGGTAACTTCCTACTGGGGTTAAGCACCCTCTTAGAGCCCGTACATGTGTTATTGCGTAAAGGTGAGAACTTGGTATGGGGAAAAAAAACAAATAATTGCTTTTGAGAAAGCCAGAAACATTTTATGCTCCAACAAGCTGCTTGTATTGTATAACCCGTGTAAAAGACTTGTGCTAGCATGTGATGCGTCGTCGTACAGAGTCGGGTGTGTATTACAACAAGCTAACGTTGCAGGGAAGTTGCAACCTGTCGCCTATGCTTCCAGGAGCTTGTCTAAGGCCGAGAGGGCCTACAGCATGATTGAGAAAGAGGCATTAGCGTGTGTGTTCGGGGTAAAGAAAATGCATCAGTACCTGTTTGGCCTCAAATTTGAGCTGGAAACCGATCACAAGCCCTTTATATCCCTGTTCGCTGAAAACAAAGGGATAAATACCAATGCCTCAGCCCGCATACAAAGGTGGGCACTGACACTATCAGCGTATAGCTATACCATCCGCCACAGGCCAGGCACCGAGAACTGTGTGGATGCTCTCAGTCGGCTACCATTGCCCACCACGGGGGTGGAAATGGCGCAGCCTGCAAACTTGTTGATGGTGGCGCAGCCCACAGACTTAGTGATGGTCATGGAAGTGTTTGAAAATGATAAATCACCTGTCACGGCCCGCCAGATTAGGACTTGGACCAGCCAAGATCCTCTGCTGTCCCTAGTAAAAAACTGTGTACTGCATGGGAGCTGGGCCAGCATCCCTGTTGATATGCAAGAGCTAATCAAACCGTTCCAGCGGCGAAAGGACGAGCTGTCCATTCAGGCAGATTGCCTGTTGTGGGGTAACCGCGCAGTGCTACCCAAAAAGGGCAGGGAGACGTTCATCTCGGATCTCCACAGCACACACCCGGGTATAGTAATGATGAAAGCGATAGCCAGATCCCTCGTGTGGTGGCCCGGTATCGACTCTGACTTAGAGTCCTGTGTACGGCAATGCAGCATGTGTGCTCAGTTGAGCAACGCGCCCAGAGTGACACCACTATGTTTGTGGTCCTGGCCCTCAAGACCATGGTTGAGGATCCATGTCAACTATACGGGCCCGTTTCTTGGTAAAATGTTACTGGTGGTGGTGGATGCTTTTTCAAAATGGATTGAATGTGAAATAATGTCGGGAAGCACCGCCACTGCCACCATTGAAAGCCTGAGGGCCATGTTTGCCACCCACGGCCTGCCTGACATACTGGTCAGTGACAATGGGTCATGTTTCACCAGTGCCAAATTTAAAGAATTCATGACCCGCAATGGGATCAAACATGTCACCTCGGCCCCGTTTAAATCAGCCTCCAATGGGCAGGCAGAGCGGGCAGTACAAACAATCAAACAGAGCCTTAAACGAGTCACAGAAGGTTCACTCCAAACCCGCCTGTCCCGAGTACTGCTCAGCTACTGCACAAGACCTCACTCGCTCACAGTGGTGCCCCTGGCTGAGCTACTCATGAAAAGGACACTTAAAACCAGACTCTCGCTGGTTCACCCCAACCTGCATGATCAGATAGAGAGCAGGCGGCAGCAACAAAATGTAAATGATGGTCGTGCCACTGTGTCACGGGAAATTGATCTGAATGACCCTATGTATGTGCTAAACCATGGACATGGTCCCAAGTGTGTAAAGTCCTTACACAATACCACAAATCCACACGAGGCACATTCTATGGACAAGGTCACTCCATGACCTGAACCTTTATTCACAGCACCAAGAAGTGATGACCCTGCGTGGGACCTCCCTTTATATACCTGGATGACCAGGTGAGGAGTGTCTGCCACAAGTTCACCCCCTGTGGTCAAGGTGTGCATTTCTTACATATATACAGTATTGCAGTGTTGTTACATAAAGGTTACATACATGACATCACCTCCCCTCAACATCTTATTGGGATCATTGGTTAAGTCTCTCGGGTGGTCTGCGCTCTCTCGTGGAGCGCCGCAGTTGGGGCTCTGGTTGTTGAGCCTTGGTATGCGTGTCTGTCACCTGTGGTGATTCCGACCTGTCCGGGCTGACCGCAGGGACTGTGCATGCTGCTGAATGTTCTTGTTGCTCGTTCATTGGCGGTGGTGTGAATACCATCTCATGATCTTCCTCAGGTTCCTCAGTGTCCATGCTGAACCTTTTTTTCACTTGGTCCAGATGCTTGCGGCATATCTGCCCATTGTTAAGTTTAACCACTAAGACCCTATTCCCCTCTTTGTCTATTACAGCACCCTCAAGCTATTTGGGCCCCAAAGCGTGATTGAGAACAAATACGGGATCATCAATTTCTATACATCTCCCCCTTGAATTTCGGTCATGATACTCGTTTTGGAACTGGCGCTTGTCCTCAACAATGTCGGACGGGACTGGATGAATGAGGGACAGCCGAGTTTTGAGTGTTCGTTTCATGAGTAGCTCCGCGGGCGGGACCCCCGTGAGCGAGTGCGGTCAGGACCTTGAGGCAAGCAGGAGGCCCGATAGGCGGCATTGAAGGGGGGTCCTTGAATCCGGAGCATGCCTTGTTTTATGATTTGGACTGCATGTTCCGCCTGGCCATTGGAGGCCGGCTTGAACGGTGCTGTCCTGACATGGTTAATGCCATTGCCCGACATGAACTCCCGGAATTTGTAGTTTGTGAAACATGGGCCATTATCGCTAACAAGGATGTCCGGCAAGTCGTGGGTCGCAAAGACCGCGCGCAGACTCTCCACGGTGGTGGATGTCGTGCACGAATTCAAAATGATGCAGTCGATCCATTTCGAGTACGCATCAACCACAATGAGAAACATTTTACCCATGAACGGGCCCGCGTAGTCTACATGAATACGTGACCATGGCCTGGTGGGCCAGGGCCACGGGCTGAGCAGGGCCTCCCTGGGGGCATTACCTAGCTGGGCACACATCGTGCACCTGCAAACACAGTGTTCCAGGTCTGAATCAATTCCCGGCCACCACACATGTGACCGGGCAATGGCCTTCATCAGCACGATGCCTGGGTGCTCGCTGTGGAGTTCCCTGATGAATGCTTCTGTGAAACGGTCTGACCTCCTCAGGGCATGCTCCATGTGCGGGCGCCCAATCCCCAGTCAGGTCACATTTCTTAATCAAGGATAAGAGGGGATCTCTTTTGGTCCATATTTTGATCTGGCGGGCTGTGATGGGGGAGCCTGCGCTGTCAAAGGCATCGACAGCCATGAACATCTAAGTGCTTTGCTCTGCTGCCCCCTCAGTGGTGGCCAGTGGAAGCCTGCTGAGCGCGTCAGCGCAATTTTCAGTGCTGGGCCGGTGCCGGATGGTATAGTCATATGCAGCGAGTGTGAGAGCCCATCGCTGTATGCGAGCTGACGCATTGGCATTGACAGCCTTGCTGTCTGACAGCAGGATTGTTAATGGCTTGTGGTCCGTTTCTAATTCGAACCACCTGCCAAAAAAGTACTGATGCATCTTTTTCACCCCATAGACAGATGTGAATGCTTCCTTCTCAACCATCCCATATCCCCGTTCAGCTTGAGAGAGCAACCTGGAGGCATAAGCCACAGGTTGTAGTTGGCCCTCAGCGTTACCCTGCTGCAACAAGCACCCAACCCTACAGGACGATGCATCACATGTCAGAACCAACTTCTTATGGGGGTCGTACAGGGTCAACAACTTATTTGAACAAATTAGGTTCCTCGCCTAATTGAAAGCCCGTTCCTGACAGTCCCCCCAAAACCAGTCGCAACTCTTACACAGGAGCACGTGTAGCAGCTCCAATAATGTGCTTAAGTTCGGCAGAAAGTTCCCGAAATAGTTCAAGAGTTCCAGAAATGGACGCAGCTCCGATGTGTTGCAGTGCCTGGGCGCTCGTCGAATCGCCTCTGTTGGAGGCAGAATTGCGTGCATATATTATCTTGGTTTCCTCCTCCCCCGCCATAAAAGTCTGAGCCATCAACGCCGCTGCTTCCAAGGTCAAGTCCTTGGTCTCAATTAGCTTTCTGAAAATCCCAGCATGACCGATGCCCTCAATAAAGAAATCCCTTAGCATCTCCCTCCTGCAGGCGTCTGTGAATTTACAGAGGCTGGCCAAGCGCCGGAGATCCGCAACAAAATCCAGTATGCTCTGTCCTTCCCGACGTCGGGTATAGAATCTGTGTCGGGCCATGTGTGCGCTGCTCGCCGGTTTGAGGTGCTCACTGATTCATTTGCTGAGCTCTTCAAAGGTTTTGTCCGCCGGCTTCTCGGGTGCTAGCAGGTCTTTCATAAGCGTGTAAGTCTTAGGTTCACAGCTGGTCATCAGATGAGCCCTTTGCTTGTCGGCCGCTGCGTCTCCCAGCCAGTCCTTCATGACAAAACTCTGCTGGAGCCTCTCAATGAAATCGTCCCAGTCCTCACCAACACAGTACCATTCATCTGTGCTGCCGGTGACCATTCTCATGGGTCATTGATTCCTGTTTCTCGTCGCCAATGTAAAGTCCTTACACAATACTACAAATCCACACGAGGCACATTCTATGGACAAGGTCACTCCATGACCTGAACCTTTATTCACAGCACCAAGAAGTGATAGCCCTGCGTGGGACCTCCCTTTATACACCTGGATGACCAGGTGAGGAGTGTCTCCCACAATTTCACCCCCTGTGGTCAAGGTGTGCATTTCTTACATATATACAATATTGCAGTGTTGTTACATAAAGGTTACATACATGACAAAGTGGATCGTGGGCACGGTGATAGCTAAAGAAGGGAGTAGGATATTTGGACAAATTTGCAGAAAGCACCTGGACCAAACGAGGCTGCAGTTCACAGACTGCCTTGAACAACCCACAGCAGCCACCACCTTTTTCGAGCCAATAACATACACCCAAAGGATCAATGACACCACGCCAGACCAGGAAATCGAACCCATCACGCCCAACAACCCAGCAAGGCCAGGCTCACCCAACAGCCCTGCAGGGCCAACAACACATCAGCCCAGCGAGGGCACAGCCAACACATCAGAACAGACATTTGTACCGAGGTGGTGCACCAGGGAATGAAAGGCTCCCGACCGCCTCACCTTGTAAATAGTTTTCACTTTGACTTTGAGGGGGGGGGAGTGATGTTGTGTATCTCTAAAGCATGCACTTCCATGTTCCGCCACCAGGAAACACATCCCCTGAAGTCCAAGGGATCCCAGCATCCCTTGGGAGCACTGTATATAAGCCGGCCCCTAAGGCCTGTTCCTCACTCTGGAGTGTCTTAATAAAGACTGAGGTCACTGTTACTTTAACCTCCCTGTGTGCAGTCTCTTCTGTGTTAGGAACACAATAAAAGTCACCCATGATAACTGCTGTACCTTTATTGCATGCATCCCTAAGTTCCTGTTTGATACCATCCCCAACCTCACTGCTACTGTTTGGTGGTCTTTTTGATTTTTGGCTTTGATTTCTCTGCCCTCCACTTTTCCTTATCTCCTTTCTACCTTTTGCTTCTGACCACATTTTACTTCCCTCTGTCTCCCTGCATAGATTACCATCCTCCTGCCATATTAGTTGAAACCCTCCCCAACAGCACTAGCAAACACTCCACCGAGGACATTTGTTCCGGTCCTGCCCAAGTGCAGACCGTCTGGTTTGTACTGGTCCCACCTCCCCCACAACTGGTTCCAATGTCCCAGGAATTTTAATCCCTCCCTCTTGCACCATTCCTCAAGCCATGTATTCATCTTAACTATCCTGCTATTTCTACTCTGACTAGCACGTGACACTGGTAGCAATCCTGAGATTACTACCTTTGAGGTCCTACTTTTTAATTTAACTCCTAGCTCCATAAATTCAGCTTGTAGGACCTCATCCCATTTTTTACCTATATTGTTGGTACCTATATGCACCATGACACCTGGCTGTTCACCCTCCCCCTCCAAAATGCCCTGCAGCCGCTCCGAGACATCCTTGACCCTTGCACCAGGCAACATACCATCCTGGAGTCTCGATTGTGGTTGCAGAAACACCTATTTATTCCCCTTACAATAGAATCCCCTCCGACTATAGCTCTCCCACTCTTTATCCTTCCCTCCTGTGCAGCAGAGCCACCCATGATGCCATGAACTTAGCTGCTGCTGCCTTCCCCTGATGAGCTATCTCCCCCAACAGTACCCAAAACAGTGTATCTGTTTCGCTAGGTTGATTCCAGAGATGAGGGGTTGACTTATGAGGAAAGGTCGAGGAGGTTGAGCCTCTGCTCATTGGAATTCAGAAGGATGAAAGGTGATCTCATCAAAAGTTATAATATTATGAGGGGGCTTGACAGGGTGGATGCAGAGAGGATGTTTCCACTGATAGGGGAAACTAGAACTAGGGGCCATAATCTTAGAATAAGGGGCTGCCCATTTAAAGCTGAAATGAGGAGGAATTTCTTCTCTCAGGGCGTTGTAAATCTGTGGAATTCGCTGCCTCAGAGAGCTGTGGAAGCCGGGTCATTGAATAACTTTAAGACAGAGATAGACAGTTTCTTAACTGATAAGGGAATATGGGGTTTATGGGGAGTGGGAAGGGAAGTGGACCTGAGTCCATGATCGGATCAACCCCATCATCATCGTATTAAATGGCGGAGCAGGCTCGAGGGACCATATGGCCTAATCCTGCTCCTATCTCTTATGTTCTTATGTTCTTATGTATGTCAATGGGTTATCATCCCTTCAGTTCGGCTTCCAACCCCCACTCGTGCTTCTTTTGAAGCCGAGCCCCTGTGTCCGGGCGAGGGATCGAATCTGCCGGCCGATGCTCCGACCCTCAAGCCCGGTGAGGAGATGTTCAATGGTGACGTGGTACTTTGAAAAAAGATCAAAAATTGAAGAATTGCATTAGATTTCCATTTTATCCCTTTTGACTTTGAAAAAAGTAAGCTTCATGCTGCATAATCTTTGTCTTCTTGACTCCCTCCAAAACTTTGCCTAATTACGATGGTGTCTTTCTGCGCCGATTTTTTAATGTCCGCTGGTTTTTCTTAAGTGGCAGAAGAGTTTTTTTGGAGTGGTCACATATGCTGTCCGAGGAAAAATGTAAGTTAGCCAAACTTGCTTAAATGTGAAAAACTGGCGCAAATATCAGGTTACGCAAAAAAATACTAACCTCTAAATATCGTAACTAGCTGAGTTACGCTATCGCAGAAACTTTGGGGAAACTTGGATATTTTAATTTACGCAAGAAAAAGAGGCACATGACCAAAAAAACGCCGCAGATAACTGGGGAAAATTGAACCCATATATATGACATAAATAAAATATATATACTTTCCTTTTTAAATCTGTTTCATCAACATTTTCAATTAAGAATGGCTATTAAACACTATGCAGATTATTGACATATATTTTCAATCCTGTTTTAGCAATCTCCTCTGTTTCCTGATTGGCTAAGAGTCAGGAAGTGAAAGGAGCATGACTCCACGTAATCCCAGGTTCGGATACGCACAACAGTGTGTGTCCCTGGACTCCATAGGGCACTACGCTGCATACAACTCTGCAGTGTCTGAAAGCAACTTCACAAAGGGAGGTTCACATAACTGTAGATTTCGTTCAATGTCAATGGCGTACCCCTTAGCTACACCACTGACTGCAAATTCAGGACCATTGTGTATTTTCAAAATTTTCAGTTTTATTTTTTACACTTTTTAATCTAATTAATTTATTGATCCGAATTTTGCGGTGGTAATGACAGTGAAACTGTCAGTGTTCACGATCGTTACTCCTCTGACAGTGCCAGAAACTTCCGGAATCAGCACATGCGCAGATAAACGCAGGAATCCAGAAGTTGTTGTCAGTCATTCCCTGCTCTTCCACAGGTTCCCCAATCCAGCAATCAAATCACAGTTCCTGGTGAAAACTTCCCCTATTACACTGGAATATTGCTGTTAACCACCCCCCCCCACAACCCCGCAAAAAGTGAAACCTTGTTGAAAGAGGTGTAACTGGGTTTTTAATGGAGCATTGACTGCTGAACAACTGTTCTAACCATGAAAAACTCATTTTATAGTTGTGGAATGTCAAAGTTTTTCATTAACATGATAAGAATTACATGGCTTATTTTAGCAGGTACGAGCAGAAATAAATCTGTCTGTTCCGCTGTGGAGAACAGGACGGCTTCAAGAATTGATTGCAGCTACAAGAGAGGGCATGGAGAATGTTCTGGATGTGTTCCCACAAAATTATTTTTGCTGTCATTACAAGTAATACATTTTCTGTGACTCCTGACACTGGAATAATTGGAGTCAATGGGAATGAAAATGGAGGGGGATGTACACCGGGAGCTGATTCGATATTGCCCAAAAGTCAAAATTACCCCCAATGAGTTTCTACTTTAGCCAGGCTGTCATGGGAATGCTGAGCAAAAAGCTTCTTCAGTGCAATGTGAGGATCAATGGATGAGTCAACCTTGTACCAAAGGGCAGAAAACGATAGTGGGAGTTGTGTACACCAAATAGTAGTAGTGATGTTGGGGACAGCATCAAACAAGAAATTATGGATGTGTGCAATAAAGGTACATGGGCGACTTTAATCTACATATAGATTGGGTGAACCAAACTGGTAGCAGTACGGTGGAGGAGGATTTCCTGGAGTGTATTAGGGATGGTTTTCTAGACCAATATGTCGAGGAACCAACTAGAGGACTGGTCATCCTAGACTGGGTGATGTGTAATGAGAAAGGACTAATTAGCAATCTTGTTGTGCGAGGCCCCTTGGGGAAGAGTGACCATAATATAGTAGAATTTTTTTATTAAGATGGACAGTTAATTCAGAGACTAGGGTCCTGAACTTAAGGAAAGGTAACTTCGATGGTATGAGACGTGAATTGGCTAGGATAGACTGACAAATGATACTTAAAGGATTGACAGTGGATAGGCAATGGCAGACATTTAAAGATCACATGGATGAACTTCAACAATTGTACATCCCTGTCTGGAGTAAAAATAAAACGGGGAAGGTGGCTCAACCGTGGCTAGCGAGGGAAATTAGGGATAATGTTAAATCCAAGGAAGGGGCATATAAATTGGCCAGAAAAAGCAGTTAACCTGAGGACTGGAAGAAATTTAGAATCCAGCAGAGGATGCCAAAGTGTTTAATTAGGAGGGGGAAAATAGAGTATGAGAGGAAGCTTGCTGGGAACATAAAAACTGACTACAAAAGCTTCAATAGATATGTGAAGAGAAAAAGATTAGTGAAGACAAACGTAGGTCCCTTGCAGTCAGAATCAGGTGAATTTATAATGGGAAACAGAGAAATGGCAGACCAATTGAACAAATACTTTGGCTCTGTCTTCACGAAGGAAGACACGAATAACCTTCCGGAAATACTAGGGGACAGAGGATCTAGTGAGAAGGAAGATCTGAAGGAAATCCTTATTAGTCAGGATATTGTGTTAAGCAAATTGATGGAATTGAAGGCCGATAAATCCTCAGGGCCTGATAGTTTGCATCCCAGAGTATTTAAGGAAGTGGCCCGAGAAATAGTGGATGCATTGATGATCATTTTCCAACATCGACTCTGGATCAGTTCCTATGGACTGGAGGGTGGCTAATGTAACCCCACTTTTTAAAAAAGGAGGGAGAGAGAAAGCGGGGAATTATAGACTGGTTAGCCTGACATCGCTAGTGGGGAAAATGTTGGAATCAATTATTAAAGATGAAATAGCAGCGCATATGGAAAGCAGTGACAGGATCGGTCCAAGTCAGCATGGATTTTTGAAAGGGAAATCATGCTTGACAAATCTTCTAGAATTTTTTGAGGATGCAACTAGTAGAGTGGACAAGGGAGAACCAGTGGATGTGGTGTATTTGGACTTTCAAAAAGCTTTTGACAAGGTCCCACACAAGAAGTGTTTGCGCAAAATTAAAGCACACTGTATTGGGGGTAATGTACTGACATGGATAAAGAACTGCTTAGCAGACAGGAAGGAAAGAGTAGGAATAAACGTGTCCTTTTCAGAATGGCAGGCAGTGACTAGTGGGGTGCCGCAGGGCTCAGTGCTGGGATCCCAGCTACTTACAATATACATCAATGATTTAGATGAAGGAATTAAGTGTAATATCTCAAAGTTTGCAGATGACACGAAGCTGGGTGGCGGTGTGAGCTGTGAGGAGGATGCTAAGAGGCTGCAGGGTGATTTGGACAGGTTAGGTGAGTGGACAAATGCATGGCAGATGCAATATAATATGGATAAATGTGAGGTTATCCACTTTGGTGGCAAAAACGTGAAGGCAGAATATTATCTGAATGGTGGCAGATTAGGAAAAGGGGAGGTGCAACGAGACCTGGGTGTCATGGTACATCAGTCATTGAAAGTTGGCATGCAGGTGCAGCAGGCGGTGAAGAAGTAAATGGTATGTTGGCCTTCATAGCTAGGGGATTTGAGTATAGGAGCAGGGAGGACTTACTGCATTTGTACAGGGCCTTGGTGAGGCCTCACCTGGAATATTATGTTCAGTTTTGGTCTCCTAATCTGAGGAAGGACGTTCTTGCTATTGAGGGAGTGCAGTGAAGGTTCACCAGACTGATTCCCGGGATGGCAGGACTGACATATGAGGAAAGACTGGATCGACTGGGCCTGTATTCACTAGAGTTCAGAAGAATGAGAGGGGATCTCAAGGAAACATATAAAATTCTGATGGGACTGGACAGGTTAGATGCAGGAAGAATGTTCCCAATGTTGGGGAAGTCCAGAACCAGGGGTCATAGTCTAAGGATAAGGGGTAAGCCATTTAGAGCCGAGATGAGGAGAAACTTCTTCACTCAGAGAGTTGTGAACCTGTGGAATTCTCTACCATAGAGAGTTGTTGATGTCAGTTCGTTAGATATATTCAAGTGGGAGTTAGATATGGCCCTTATGGCTAAAGGGACCAAGGGGTATGGAGAGAAAACAGGAAAGGGGTACTGAGGTGAATGATCAGCCATGATCTTATTGAATGGTGGCACAGGCTGGAAGGGCTGAATGGCCTACTCCTGCACCTATTTTCTATGTTTCTATGCTTCTCTTTGTGTTACGCAGCAGCATAGACAGAGGATAGGGAGCCTGGTCTGACGAAAAGTGTATGGCAACAGCAGACCTAAAAATGGAAAGAAAAATAAGTAAAATGAATATAACTCCCATGATGTGGCACACAAGCAGTTTGGAGTCCAGGGCACCATGCTCAGCTGCTGACAAGACCTGTCCCAGTTATACCACTGCTTCTGTACTCCTTGTGAGAATCTAGATAATATAGCTCCTTTTAAACTGCTCAGGTCAAGTAGCCGTCAGTACATTTCAGAGACCAAAACTAAAGAAAGGTAGTCTTTCTCTTTTAAAAAAAACCCAAATGTTTTGCTTCTATAACAAAGTCTGACATCTGGTATGTATACCCATGGGGCCAAAATTCAACTTCCTCATAAGGCCTGTTACCGCTGGAAAGCGACGGCCACACAGTGGTGTCGAATGACCACCGATTTGTAGTCAAATAGCCGCCTCTCGCAAAATTCTCCCCAGTGGTTTTTCCGGCGGTCCCCACTTCCGCCCCACTGCTGCTGAACCCTCCTAAGTGTGTCATCAAAGCATGCACCGTCAATGTCCCACCCCGCAAGCAAAATTCACCTTAGAAAATCTTCCAGCCGCCACTCGGTGCCCAACGACAATTTTTCACTGTGTTTCCAGTGTGTGTAAAATGGCGGTGCGGACTCCATTAAAAGGGAAGGTGCACTGCCGCGGGCTCCATCTTATTATTTTTTGTCGGCCAACTGCCGTGTCGGCCCGACAATTATGCTCCCGCGTTCGGCTGGGCCGCCAACAGGCAGCCCTTCTTGGGTGCCAGGCCACTGGCCCGGCTGAAACCCTCCCGGGTGGCCCAGTGGACCTAACTTAAAAAGCTGCAGAGCTCGCAGCGTCTCTCCCCTTTAACTGAAGGGGAGAGACGTGTTGACGCGCCAGCACAATGACGTCACTAGCCCGCGCTGATGACTGACAGTGTCGGAGAGTCCAAACTGCCTCGACTTCCGCCCCCATTATGACCGACTTCCGCCCCGCTCAAAAAAAAAATGACAGAGCTGAATTTTGCAAGATGGGCCGCAAAACACAAAAAAAATGGTAGGTTCAATCCGTTTCCGGCATGGGGGGGAATTTTGGCCCCTGTATGTGGAAAATAGATTTAATATCCCTCTAGCAGTACTAAATTCCACATCATACTTCTGAATAAAATGCTTTCCAGTATTTTACAATTATGGATAGAACTGTTATCAGTACTGAAGAATAGGTCAATGCAAACAGCAATAATACAGTTCATTCTACCCATTGCTTGTATGAGATGAAGCAGCAACAGTTAAACTCAGTACAGCATACCACCTGCTCAGGATATCAGGATAGTATAATACAGAGGATTAGAAAAAGGTTCAGTATTACTGATGATATGCACTGCTCACATAACACTAGAGATGTTTTCTTTGCTTTGAACATCGGGGCAGCAAGTCTTGAGCCCTTCTAGATTAAATGCAGTGCAAGTCAACAGTAACACTGGATTTGACATCCTCTGCTGTTCCCCTTATAACAGCTGAAAAAATATCCCTCCTTTTATACTGCTGGAGCTGATGTTGTTTACTTAGGTGCAAAATGCAGGAAGTTCTGGATGGCAGAATCGGATGGACCCAAGGGAAACTGGCAACAATCGGCTAACCTGGGATTCCCCAACAAAAAGAAGAAATTTCATTTCCTTTCCATGAGATGAATTGGAACCCAACGATGCTGCAGAGTCCCACATATCTTCGGCAGTATTAATGGGATTCGAAGAGTCAGATTTAGAGTAAACTATATATATCTTTGCAACAGCTCATCTGCACTGTCGGGCTTTCTTTGTTTGGTCCCACGAAGATTTTTTTCTTTACATTTTATATTATCATGTATCATTTAATTATATTTATATTATATTTACTATAATATTATATGTTTAATTATATGTTTATTATATTTACTATATTTGAAAACAATATCATCATCATAGGTAGTCCCTCGTAAGTGAGGAAGACTTGCCTCCGCTCTTAGCATGAATTCTCAGGTGGCTGTACAGTCCAATGTGAGAACCACAGTCTCTGTCACAGGTGGGCCAGACAGTGGTTGAAGGAAAGGGTGGGCGGGGAGTCTGGTTTGCCGCATGCTCTTTCCGCTGTCTGCGCCTGTTTTCTGCATGCTCTCGGCGACGAGACTCGAGGAGCTCAGCGCCCTGCCGGATGCACTTCCTCCACTTAGGACAGTCTTTGGCCAGGGACTCCCAGGTGTCAGTGGGGTTATCGCACTTTATCAGGGAGGCTTTGAGGGTGCCCTTGTAACGTTTCCGCTGCCCACCTTTGGCTCATTTTCCGCGGACGAGTTCTGAGTAGAGCGCTTGCTTTGAGAGTCTCGTGTCTGGCATGCGAACTATGTGGCCTGCCCAGCGGAGCTGATCAAGTGTGGACAGTGCTTCAATGCTGGGGATGTTGGCCTGGACGAGGCCGCTAATGTTGGTACGTCTGTCTTCCCAGGGGATTTGTAGGATCTTGCGGAGACATCGTTGGTGGTATTTCTCCAGAGACTTGAGGTGTCTCCTGTACATGGTCCACATCTCTGAGCCATACAGGAGGGCGGGTATTATTACAGCCCTGTAGACCACGAGCTTGGTGGCAGTTTTGAGGGCCTGGTCTTCAAACACTCTTTTCCTCAGGCAGCCGAAGGCTGCACTGGCACACTGGAGGTGGTGTTGGACCTCGTCGTCAATGCCTGCTCTTGTTGATAGGAGGCTCCCGAGATAAGGGAAGTGGTCCACGTTGTCCAGGGCCGCGCCGTGGATCTTGATGTCTGCGGGCCAGTTTTGTGCAGCGAGGACAGGCTGGTGGAGGAATTTTGTCTTACTGATGTTTAGCGTAAGGCCCATGCTTTCGTACGCCTCAGTAAATACGTTGACTATGTCCTGGAGCTCAGCCTCTGTGTGTGCACAGACGCAGGCGTCGTCTGTGTACTGTAGCTCAACGACAGAGGTTCGGGTGCTCTTGGACCTGGCCTGGAGACGGCAAAGCTTGAACAGGATCCCACTGGTTCTGTAGTTTAGTTCCACTCCAGCAGGGAGCTTGTCAACTGTGAGGCCTCCATAACCAGTGCCTGCAAAGAGACACTTGGTCACTCAATCAGAAAACACCAGGACTGGTTTGATGAGAATGATCAGGAGAGTCAAGAGCTACTAGATTGCAAGCACAGGGCATTTCTGAGCCTTAAAACAATATACATTACTATGGAAGGCAGATGCTTTCCCAGAGGAGGGAAATATTGGAGGCAGCGACACATCCTCCTCTTAATGGCCATTTAAAAGCAGCATTGAGAGTAGCTCACCCATCTGCCTTTAAGAACATAACATAAAAAATAGGAGCAGGAGTAGGCCCTATGGCCCATCGAGCCTGCTTTGCTATTCAATAAGTTCATGGCTGATCATCAACCTCAACTCCACTTTCCCGCCTGATCTCCATATCCCTTGATTCCCCAAGACTCCAAAAATCTATCTATCTCAGCCTTGAATATATTCAGACTCAGCATCCACAACCCTCTGGGGCAGAGAATTCCAGAGATTCACAACCCTCATCTCTGTCTTAAAAGGCCTTCCCCTTATCTTGAGACTGTGACCCTTAGCCAGGGGAAACAACCTCTCAGCACCTACCGTGTCAATCCCCTTCAGAATCTCGTATGTTTCAATTAGATCACCTCTCATTCTTCTAAACTCCAGAGAGTATAGGCCCATTCTACACAATCTCTCATCATAATACAGCCCGCTCATCCCAGGAATCAATGTACTGTCTCCAACGCAAGTATATCCTTCCTTAGATAAGGAGACCAAAATTGTGCACAGTACTCTAAGTGTTGTCTCACCAAGGCCCTATACAATTGGAACAAGACTTTGTTACTTTTATACTCCAACCCCTTGCAATAAAGAACAACAGTCCATTTGCCTTCCTTATTGCTTGCTGTACCTGCATGCTAGCTTTCTGTGTTTCTTGCACAAGGACACCCAAATCTCTCTGAACACCAACATTTAAAAGTTTTTCACCATTTAAAAAATATTCTGTTTTTCTATTCTTTCTACAAAATTGAATAACTTCATGTTTCCTTACATTACGCTCCATCTTCCATGTTACAGATCACTCACTCTGTCTATCCATATCCCTTTGCAGACACATTGTGTTCTCCTCACAGCTTACTGTTTCACCTAGCTTTGTATCATCAGCAAATTTGGATACTTTACATTTGATCCCTTCATCCAAGTCATTAATATAGATTGTAAATAGCTGAGGCCCCAGCACTGATCCTTGCGGCACCCCACTAGTTACAGCCTGCCAACCTGAAAAATACCCATTTATCCCTATTCTTTGTTTTCTGTCCATTAACCAAACCTCTATCCATGCTAATACATTACCTCCAATTCCATTATCCTGTGTAATAACCTTTTATGTGGCACCTTATCGAATGCCTTTTGGAAATCCAAATATACTACATCCACTGGTTCCCCTTTATCTACTCTGCTAGTTACATCCTCAGAAAATTCTACTAAATTTGTCAAACACGATTTCCTGTTCATAAAACCATGTTGACACTGCTTAATCATGTTATGATTATCTAAGTGCCCTGATACCACTCCCTTAACAATGGATTCCAGCATATTCCCGATGACTAATGTCAGACTAACTGGCCTGTAGTTCCCTGTTTTCTCTCTCCCACCTTTCTTGAATAGCGGTGTTACCTTTGCTACCTTCCAATCTGCTGGGACCATTCTAGAATCTCGGGAATTTTGAAAGATCAAAACCAATGCATCCACTATCTCTGCAGCCACCTCTTTTAGAACCCTAGGATGTAGGCCATCAGGTCCAGGGGATTTGTTGGCTTTTAGTACCATTAGTTTCTCGAGTACTTTTTCTCTACTTATATTAAATACATTAAGTTCCTCGCCCTCATTAGACTCTTGGTTCCCCACCATTTTAGGCATGCTTTTTGCGTCTCCTACTGTGACGATAGTTACAAAATATTTGTTTAACTTTTCTGCCATTTCCTTATTCCGCATAATAATTTCTCCTGCCTCAACCTCTAAGAGACCAATGTTTACTTTTGCTACTCTCTTCCTTTTTCCACACTTGTAGAAACTCTTACAATCTGTTTTTATACTTATTGCTAGTTTTCTCTCAGTCTATTTTTTCCCTTTTTATCAATTTTTTGGTCACCCTTTGCTGGTTTCTGAAACTCCCAATCCTCAGGCTTACTACTATTCTTCGCAACATTATAAGCTTCCGTTTACAATCTAATGCTATCCTTAACTTCTTTAGTTAACCACGGATGGATCACTTTTCTTGTGGAGTTTTTGTTTCTCAATGGAATGTATTTTTGTTGAGAATTATGAAATATTTCTTTAAATGCTAGCCACTGCTTATCTAGTACCATACCTTTTACTCTATTTTTCCAATCTACCTTAGCCAACTCGCCCTTCATACCTATGTAATTGGTATTATTTAAGTTTAATACTCTAGTTTCAGACTTGGGCAAGTCACTCTCAAACGTAATGTGAAATTCTATCATATTATGATCACTCTGCCCCAGAGAATCCTTTAATATGAGATTGCTAATTAACCCTGTCTCATTACACAATACAAGATCTAAAATAGCCTGTTCCCTGGTTGGTTCCATGACGTATTGTTCTAGGAAATTGTCTCAAATGCATTCCATGAACTCGTCCTCCAGACTATCTTTACCAATTTTATTTGTCCAGTCTATATGAAGATTAAAGTCCCCCACAATTATTGCATTACCTTTGTGACAAGCTGCTACCATTTCTTGATTAATATTCTGTCCAAAAGTATAGCTACTGTTAGAGGGCCTATAAACTTCTCCCACCAGCGTTTTCTGCCCCTTGTTATTCCTTACCTCCACCGATATGGATTCTACTTCCTGATCTACCGAGCCAAGATCCTTTCTCTCTACTGTCTTTATGTCATCCTTTAATATCAAGGCTATCCCCCCGCCTGCCCTTTACCATTTTGCCTGTCTTTTCGAAACATCAAGTACCCTGGAACATTTAGTTCCCAACCTTGGTCACCTTGCAACCACGTCTCTGTAATGGCAGTTAGATCAAACCCATTTATCGCTATTTGTGCCACTGGTTCATCTATCTTATTACAAATGCCCCGTGCATTCAGATAAAGGGCCTTTAATGTAATTTTTGTTCGCAATATTCCCTGCTTTGACCTTATTCTCTGTTGCACTGCTACCATTACACTCTCTGTTCCTTCCTTTTTATCCATGAGCCAGGGAGCCAGGTACAAAGAGCTCCTGAAAGGAAAGGATTTGATGAACAATGAGGCATTTCCTTTCTGAAATAAAGAGAATCTTACCTCTCAATTTGGAGCAAAGCATAAACCATCAATTGCCAAAGAGAGTGCAAAGCTCCTTATTCTCTTATTTATATTATGTTTATTGCCTATTTAGGAAAATGACTTATTTGCAACCTGTTTGTATATTCTAACATCCCTAAATTTTAACAGATTTAAAGTGATTGGCAAAAGAACCAGAGGTGACACGAGGAAAAACTTTTTTACGCAATGAGTGGTTAGGATTTGGAATGCACTGCCTGGTAGGGTGCTGGATACAGATTCAATGGTAGCCTTCAAAAGGGAATTGGATAAATGCTTGAAGGAGAAATTTTGCAGGGATATGGGAAAAGAGCAGAGTAGTGGGACTAACTGGATTTCTCTTCGAAAGAGCTGGCCCAGAATTGCTGGGATAAATGGCCTCCTTCTGTGCTGTACTATTCCACGATTCTGTGATTGCAAGTTATAAAATTTCCCAAGTGTATAAAAGGAGCTGTAATGTAAACAAATGTGACAGACACAGAAATAAGAAGGAAAATGACAGCAGTGTTGTATTCCAATCTCATTCACAGCTGCTGTTATTTTCACTGACCAGTGATGAGCCAAGTCAGAGCACAAAGTCAAACCTTTTACAATACAGATCATTCACACTCACGAAGGAACAACTGTACCGCAGCTTCACTGGATCACTGTAACAAATAGGCATTTCACTGCAATGATTACTGTGAGCTTACTGAAATCCCTAGTGTGCAATAAATGCTGGAACACAAATATCTTCAACATTTGAAATGAGAAAATAAAGCAGCAGTACTGCATCTTCCATATATTGTGTTTTAAGAGCGTGCAAGGGTGTTAATTTTTGATTCGTTTTGCTAAACTAAGTAAAACAAAATGACCCGGCCATTGTGTATTTAACAATTAGATTTCATGAAAAACTCCAAAGATAAACACTTAAAATATTTCCCCCAATCCAATTAGTGTAAAACCATAAAATGTATTTAATGCCAAAATAATTCAATGCATGGTTTGTATATGCTGAAGTAATTCCGAACAACGAGAATTAATTTTATGACTTTTACTGTTAATCTACAATTCCCAAGAGTAATAAGTTAATTATAAATGACAATCAATGGGACAATCTCTTTATTTTGTTTTTGAAATGTTTTTTTCACAACTTGTAGGGGAGAATATCAGGAAATATCCCTGTCAACAATACTTCCCATGGGTAGGGTTTGAAAAGCAGTCAGCTAAGGATAAGTTCTGAGGAGAACTAAAGTTAGTGGGACTGTTTCCACCGGAGCAGAAAAGTCCAAGATGACACTTAGAGCTTTTTAAAATTATGAAAAGTTTTGAAAAAGTGGTTGGGGAGCCAGTGATGAAGGGTCATCAATTCAAAATGGTCAATAAAAATAGGGATAAGGAGAAACATCTTCATGCAGTGAGTTGTTAGATCATGGAATGCTTTACCACAGGGAGTAATTGAAGCAAAGGTCATTGCCACTTTTAAGAGAACAGTAGATAAACATTTGAAGAAGAAAATGATACGGGGCTGTAGGGAGCGAGCAGGACAATGGGATTAGTTTTGGCATGCTCTCGCAAAGAGCCAGTACCAGCACAATAGATCAGATATAATCCTTCTGTGCTATAAACCTCTATGCTTCTATGGATTGGTATGGCCAAGTTTGGAGGTGTGACACTACCACTCAGCTGGTCATCGAGTTGGGATGCCCAGAACCAAGGAGTGGTTCAAAAAGATTCAAATAATGTGGCTTCCTCTCAAGGTGGCCGCACTTCCTCTCACTCCAGCCGGACCCCTTAAAGGTTTGAGAAAGTGCCAGAGAGCAGGAAGGCACTGCCAGTCACTGCATTGTCAGACATGGTTCCAGCTGTTGCAGGGACATCTCATGACCCTGCACTCAGAGGCCAAAGGTCATGACCATCCTAACAGGACCATATTAAGCTGCTACCATAGTTTCTCCCCCCACTCAGGAAACATTTAGACAAAGCCTGAGGTCACAAAGTAGGACACACATACCTTATAGAGTCACCAAGGAGAATGACAGGTGGATGGCCGAGAGCACATTTGCAATGCAAATAGTATTATTAAATCCTAATCTTTTTATTTATCTTATTATGGACAGTGCTTGTTGGGTTGGGTCTCGGAAAGGTTATAAATGCTGGGAGGAGCTAAAAAAAGAGAACTTCAGCTTGAGTGAATGGAATATTCTTGGGACCTACATTGTCGCGACTTCATAGGAAAAACAAAGTTGGTGAGTGGCAGGATTTCATACAAACCTCCCTTCCCGCATATCATCTCCCTCCATGTCATGCACCGTCTCCTCTTCAACCTCATGTAGCTTCCCCTCATCTTGCTGTCTACGCACTCATATTTGGATGGTAAATTATGCACTGGACAGTGATGATTGGCTGCACTGTTGACAAGTACCCTACCAGAAAGCACCGAGTAACAAAATTGTTGCATCTGCATCCCCATGGTGTGCTTGGTAATAACTTGGGTGGTAACATGGGCTACATTTTATGTGCACTCTGCTGCAGTGTGGGGGTTTCTAATTGGGGTCATCAGCCATCGGCCATGGCTCCAAAGGGTAGCCCTGGTCTCCCAACAACCAACTGCTCATTTTCTTGGAACCTTAAATTAATGCAGGGACTGTGTTGAGGCTGCATTAACTTGCAGGACCAGGGACAGTCGTATCTTCCTGGGCTAACCACTTTTGTTTCTTTTCTAGTTACACACTATGATATTAAAAATAGCATTACTGTTACCGTTATAAAGGTACTTAAACATCAAGCACTAAATATTTTAATGCTAACATTTTCACATAACATTTGAACTATCAAAAAATAGTTTGGGCTAGAATTTCGGCGACTTTGCGACCGGGTTTTCGCCGCAATTTGTGCCGGCACTTCCACATACCGCCAGGGAGAGGTGCGCCGCCGTGAAACGACGTGTAATGCGCGGATTGCATTATCATCGTACTTTTGTCACTCTCCACCACGCCCAGAATAGCGACAGGTCAAACCTGCCGATGCAGCCCTGGCAGCAGCGGTAAGAATGAAGACCTGCAAAAAAGGTCGTTTAAAGTTTTTAGTTTTAAATTATTTTTCAGCAATTTAGTAGGTTAGGGTTTTGTGAATGTTTTTTGAATGTTATTTGCAATTTTTTTTTGTTTCCCCCCCACTTCCCAAGCCTCTCTTGCAGCGCTATCAGCCTCGGACTAAAGTTGCCGAAACTCGCAGTTTGCGCCGAGAATCCTCGTGCAACACTGACTTTACCATAACGTAAAGGCCGAAATTTAGGCTTAAAAACCATAGTGCAGCGAAAACGGTAATTTTGGCGTAAAACTACCGTTTTCACCAAGAACCGAAATTCTAGCCCTTTATGTTGTTCACTCACAACTGTTATTGTCTCTGTGCTCTGTCATTGCATATTCGTTATCTTTTTTTGTCTATGGCTCCCACTATCTGGTTTGCAGGTCGAAGCAAGTTTGGAGAAATTGACTTTTCATTGGTTTGAAGCCAGCTCTAAAGACTTTTTGTGGCGAAACAAAACGCAGGTTTAGATGATTGATATGGTTGTACCATAAATATGGCCACAACTTTTGATGTGTTTTTAAAAGAGCATCTGAAAAAAGTATACTCAGTTTTAACCCCTGGAGCCTGACTGTGCCTGGATGAGTAAAGTTGTCTGCAGCACTCAGAGTTAAATGTATGAAATTGACTATATTGTGCTGAATAATTGAAGAAATTTGTATCAGTGGATTCAAAACATCCATTAATTGTAAGTTAGCACAAATCACATGGTTAAAGATTAAATCTCAAGTATTTCAAACAATTGATCCCATTCAATAGGAGGCATAAAAATAAGGAATTTCATGCTAGACCTTGTGACTCCTGCTGCTTAAAAGTACAAACAGCTTTAATTTAGTAGCCTGTTGCCATGGCAATCAGGCACAACCCCATTTCCAAACTAGTACAGGGTATACAAAAAACCTCAGTATCATTCAATAAGACTTTAGTGTGATTCACCACACCAGTGATGGAGCCTGGAAACTAATGGCAGCTACTTCATATGTGACCCTGCTCAAGTCCTGCTGCGAGAGGAAACATTCCAGAGGCAAACATTATATCTTGTGGACGGTGAAAAGCTTGTATAGGCCAAATGATTTCAGTACGTTTCCAGCAGAGAGCTTCTAGTAGGGAAAATTTTTTTTTTTTTAAATGGTCCATTTTTAATCTAATTACAGAACTATACACTTCTACATCATGCATGCTGGATACCCATAGTATATATATTATATTTATATATAATATATATATTTTAATCAGACAAGATATTACTTTTAAAGGCACATTCTACATTATGGTGGAGAGTATCATCTGGTTCTAGCGATTGATCTGGACACTCTTTCTAATCCTTACATCTGGCCGATCATTACATGTGAATTTCGATGTACGGAGGTAATGAGATAGTTGAATGAAACTGATTTTTATTTCCAGAAAAACATTACAATGCTAAGAACAGCAGCAACATAAATACATTAGTCAAAAGTGCCTAAAGCATTAGCAGCAGAGAAAATGTCTCTAGCTTTCCTCTGTTCTAGAGAAGAGATAACCAGGCTGTTTAATTATCTAATTCTCACAGATCAGCATCAGCGGTCTCTTCTCTCTTCATTTCCAAGTTGCAGTGACGATTTACTGGGCACTTCTGCATTTCTTACCATGTTAGCATAAAAACATAAGAATTAGGAGCAGGAGTAGGCCATATGGACCCTCGAGTCTACTCCGCCATTCAATATGATCATGGCTGATCTTCACCAGCAAGCTCATAGTCTACAGGGCTGTAGTGATACCCGCCCTCCTGTATGGCCCAGAGACATGGACCATGTACAGTAGACACCTCAAGTCGCTGGAGAAATACCACCAATGATGTCTTCGCAAGATCCTGCAAATCCCCTGGGAGGACAGACGCACCAACGTTAGCGTCCTCGACCAAGCCAACATCCCCAGCATTGAAGCACTGACCACACTCGATCAGCTCCACTGGGCAGGCCACATTGTTCACATGCCTGACACGAGACTCCCAAAGCAAGCGCTCTACTCTGAACTCCTTCACGGCAAACAAGCCAAAGGTGGGCAGAGGAAACGTTTCAAGGACACCCTCAAAGCCTCCCTGAGAAAATGCAACATCCCCACCGACACCTGGGAGTCCCTGGCCAAAGACTACCCTAAGTGGAGGAAGTGCATTTGGGAGGGTGCTGAGCACCTTGAGTCTCATCGCCGAGAGCATGCAGAAACCAAGCGCAGGCAGCGGAAAGAGCGTGGGCAAACCTGTCCCACCCACACTTTCCCTCAATGACTGTCTGTCCCATCTGTGACAGGGACTCTGGTTCTCATATTGGACCTAAGAACTCATTTTTAGAGTGAAAGCAAGTCTTCCTCGATTCCGAGAGACTGCCTATGATGATGATGATGATGATGATGGCTGATCTTCAAGCTCAACTCCACTTTCCCGTCTGATCTCCATATCCATTGATTCCCCTAGAGTCCAAAAATCTATCAATCTCACCCTTGAATATACTCAACGATTCAGCAGCCACAGCCCCCTGGGGCAGAGAATTCCAAAGATTCACAACCCTCTGAGTGAAGAAATTCCTCCTCATAGAAACAGAGAAGCATAGAAAATAGGAGCAGTAGTAGGCCATTCGGCCCTTGGAGTCTGCACCATCGTTCAATATGATCATGGCTGATCCTCTGTCTCAACACCATATTCCCACTTTTTCCCCATACCCCTTGATGCCTTTTGTTTCTAGAAATCTATCTATCTCCCTCTTAAATATATTCAATGACTTGGCCTCCACAGCCTTCTATGCTAGAGAATTCCACAGGTTCACCAGCCTCTGAGTGAAAACGTTTCTCCTCATCTCAGTCCTAAATTTCCTACCCCATATCCTGAGACTGTGACCCCTTGTTCTAGACTTCCCAGCCAGGGGAAACATCCTCCCCGCATCCAATCTATCCAACCCAGTCAGAATTTTATACGTTTCAATGAGATCTCCTCTCATTCTTCTAAACTCTAGTGAATACAGGCCTAGTCGATCCAATTTCTCCTCATACGACAGTCCTGCCATCCCAGGAATCAGTCTGGTGAACCTTCGCTGCACTCCCTCTATGGCATGTATATCCTTTCTTAGGTAAGGAGACCAAAACTGCACACAATACTCCAGGTGCAGTCTCACCAAGGCCCTATATAACTGTAGTAAGACATCCTTGCTTCTGTACTCAAATCCTCTTGTATTGAAGGCCATCTTACCATTTTCTTTCCTAACTGCTTGCTGCACTTACATGTTTGCTTTCAATGACTGGTGTGCAAGGACACCCAGGTCCCTCTGTACATCGACACTTCCCAAGCCATCACCATTTAAATAATACTTTGTTTTTATGTTTTTCCTACCAAAGTGGATAACTTCACAGTTATCCACGTTATACTGCATTTGCCATGTATTTGCCCACTCATTCAACCTATCTAAATTGCCTTGCAGCATCTTTGCATCCTCCTCACAACTCACAATCCCACCTAGTTTTGTGTCGTCAGCAAATTTGGAAATATTACATTTGGTTCCCTCATCCAAATCATTTATATATATTGTGACTAGCTGGGGCCCAAGCACTGATCCCTGTGGTACCCCACTAGTCACTGCCCGCCACCCCAAAAAAGATCCGTTTATTCCTACTCTCTGTTTCCTGTCAGTTAACCGATTTTCAATCCATGCCAATACATTATCCCCAATATATGTGCTTTAATTTTGCACACTAACCTCTTATGTGGGACTTTATCAAAAGCCTTCTGAAAATCCAAATACACTACATCCACTGGTTCTCCCTTATCTATTCTATCAGTTACATCCTCAAAAAAACTCCAGTAGGATTGTCAAACATGATTTTCCTTTCATAAATCCATGCTGACTTTGTTTAATACGGTTGATATTATCTAAGTGTGTCGTTATCACATCCTTTATAATGGACTCCAGCATTTTCCCTACTACTGATGTCAGGCTAACCGGTCTGTAGTTTCCTGTTTTCTCTCTCCCTCCTTTTTTAAATAGTGGGGTTACATTTGCCACCCTCCAATCTGCAGGAACTATTCCATAATCTATAGAATTTTGGAAGATGACAACCAATGCATCTACTATTTCCATGGCTACCTCTTTTAGTACTTTGGGATACAGATCATAAGGCTCTGGGGATTTATCTGCCTTCAGTCCCATTAGTTTCTCCAGCATTATTTTCTAGCTAATCATTTTCTTTAATTCCTCTTGCTCACTAGGCCCTTGGTTCCCTAGCATTTCTGGGACGTTATTTCAGTCCTCTTCCGTGAAGACAGAACCGAAGTATTTATTTAATTGTTCTGCCATTTCCTTGTTCCCCATTACAAGTTCTCCCATTTCTGTCTGTAAAGGACCTACATTTGTCTTCACTAATCGTTTTCTTTTTACATAGAAACTTTTGCAGTCGGTTTTTATGGGCCCAAGTTTCGGCCTCAGTTGCTCCTGATTTTTTGGAGCAACTGGTGTAGAACGGAGTATCTTAGAAATTCAAATTCTCGGCATTTAATTTAGTTAAAACAGTTTCACTTTGGAACAGAATTTTTTTTTCAAAAGGGGGCGTGTCCGGCCACTTACGCCTGTTTTCAAAGTTTCGGCAGTGAAAACTTACTCCAAACTAACTTAGAATGGAGTAAGTGAAGATTTTTGTATGCTAGAAAAAACCTTGTCTACACTTTAGAAAATCAGGTGTAGGTTACAAATTAGGCGTAGGGAACGAGGTGGGGGGGGAGGGGGGGGAAGGGAAGTCATTACATTCTACAATCAATCCTTAGTTATACTTATACAAATATTATACAAATAAATCCAACCTGAATAAAAATTTATAAGCAAAGAAAAGATTAAATAAACCATGTTCCTACCTGTGTGAAATAGCAGCAGCCTTCGAGCTGCTGTGCTTCAGGCAGGCCTTTCATGTTGGAGACAGGCAGGGGTGTGGCGTCAGTGTCTCGACGGCAGCCCCAACAGTGGCAGCAAGCAGCCTTCGAGCTGAGCTGCTGTGCTACAGGCAGGCCTTCATTCTGTTAGTGGCTGGCCGGCAGCCGAAGGATCAACACCGGAGGCACGCAGCTTTTCAGGGGGGTTGAGGCCATTTGGCCATGGGATAGGAGCGGCGTCAGTGGCTGGCCGGCAGCCGAAGGATCAACACCGGAGGCACGCAGCTTTTCAGGGGGGCTGGGGCCATTTGGCCACGCTTTAGGGGCGGCGTCAGTGGCTGGCCGGCAGCCGAAGGATCAACACCAGACGCACGCAGCTTTTCAAGGGGGTTGAGGCCATTTGGCCACGCTTTAGGGGCGGTGTCAGTGGCTCGATGGCAGCCGAAGATACAGCAGCAGCCTTCGAGCTGTGAGGGGGACTGAGGCCATTTAGACAGAGAGAGGCAGCCACATAGACAGTTTTATACTTAAATTTGCAGAATGGGTGCTGCTTTGTCAACACCACGTATTATGCAATGGTTCACCATCAATTCACTGCATAGGAGAGCTGGCTACTGGGAGACAAAGGGTACGGCCTGGCCACCTGGCTCATGACGCCCCTACGCGTGACACGGACAGAAGCTGACCGTCAATACAACATGGCGCACATTACGATGTGCAGCATCATTGAGAGGACCATTGGCATATTGAAACAGCGATTCCAATGCCTGGACCATTCCGGAGGACAGTTGCTATACTCTCCTCAGATTGTCGGTCACTTCACTGCTGTGTGCTGCATGCTTCATAACTTAGCCATCATGAGGCAGCAGGAGCTGGTATTGGAACCAGAAGACCTACGTGAGGGTCCAGTGCATGATGATAGTATTACAGAAGACCAGGATGTGGATGATAACGACGATCAGGAAAGCATGCAAGTGCCTGATGCCGAAGCACGAGGTCGGAGGAGGGCCGTCCATCGTGCCCCTTTAATGATTGCTCGAGCCTTGCGCCAGCAGCTCATCCGTGAATGCTTCAACTACTGATGCTTAAGGGCTCTGCGACCACTTTTGCGTATGGACATGTTTATTCTTTGCAGTTGTTCCTACGTTGTGTTGTGTTAATGGAACATGAAACAGTTTTAATGAAAAAATATTTTATTGAAAAGTTAACGTCACTCTAATAAAATATTTGTTGTATCAAACTATACTTTTTAATATGACTCTTGAAGATCACTTATAAACTTGTAAAGTTACAAAAGTTACAAAACACTTTCTATGTGAAAAATTTTACACTCTAAGATCATTTACACTTCACGATCACTTTTTGGATGCAAAATTAAATAATTTACATAATGTGAGAGCATTTACACTATAAGGTCACTTGAAAACCCTGAGATCACTTATATGTTGTAAAGTTACAAAACTTACAAAACAGTTTCATCGTGAAAAATCTTACACTCCGAAGAACACTCAAACTTCAGGATCACTTTTTAGGTGCAAAATTAAATAAGATACAAAAAAATGTGAGAGCATTTACACTATAAGATCACTTAAAAACCATAAGATCCCTTATAAGTTGTAAAGTTACAAAACTTACAAAACAGTTTCAATTTGAAAAACGCTACTACAGCTACATCAAGAACAAGAACAAAAGCAGCAAAGAAAGGCTGCAACCATGTCTCATCCATATCTCAGTGAATGTTCACTTCCTCATGGGGGTGTCATTTGATTGGCTGGGCTGTGTGCCCTTATTGCAGCAGCTACCTCAACCAGGCCCTCCCTGACGGCCTGTGCCGTCGATTGCACTCCCTCGGACATTCCCTCCCTAAGTTCCCATGTCATTACTGCTATTTCTCCCGTCAGGACCGTCAACTCTTCACTCACTGCACTAACGCTACCGATGAGTGATCGGGCAAGCTCATTGGTCTCCATACCCAATGCCACAACCTGAGCCGCATCTGTTGCACACTGCATCTCAGGAGAGCGTGTCTCCAATCTCCTTCTCCTCTGCCTGGGTCTGCCTTGTGGCACCACTACACTGGGAGGCGCGGGCACGGACGGTGGGATGCTCGGTGTTGCAAGCGGCACCACTACACAGGGAAGCGCGGGCTGGGACTGTGAGACGCTCTGTGTTCCAGACGGCAGAACTGGAGGGAGAGGCTCGAGCTGGAATGGTAGGACGCTCTGTGTTGCAGACGGCAGAACTAGAGAGAGAGGCTCGGGCTGGGATGGTGGGGCGCTCGGTGTTCCAGACAACAGTATTCGAGTGCGAGCCATAGGCTGGGATGTTGGAAGAATGGGTGTAAACTGCTCCATGATATCAGCAGCAACACTGGGACCCGAAGCGTCGGAATCAAAACCATAGTAGGTGGAACCAGAACCTATGCGAGAGGGAGGCGCAGGCTGGGACGGTAGTGCATTGACTGTAGAATGCTGCATTATACCAGCAGCACCACTGGGACCCGCAACATCGGAAGTGAAACCATGGAAGGTGGAACCAAGACCTATACTAGGGGTTGAAACTCTGATGCCCCTTGATGGGGGCTCATAAATATTAAATTGGAAGCTCTCCCCTGCAGACATTTCAGTCATCGCTGCCATCATCCAGTCTGGATCGTCCGCAGCTGGTTGTACTGGTTCTTGTTCTGTACCCTCAGGATCCTCAGGGTTGGCAGCAGCAGCATCGTCATCATCATCATCATCATCATCATCATGTTCTGCAAAATACATCAGAACAGTCAAATGCTTAACAGCAAGGGAGGGGGCTGGATGGGTGGCATGAGTACTCTCATACATAGCAGGCCAGGCAGCAGGTTGATTTAAAGGGCCACGATGCATTTTCAGGACTTACCCTCTTCCTTGTGTGCGGGCCCAGCTTGTGCTGTACCGATTGCTTTTCTCCATGTACGACTCATCATAGCAGCTACCCTTTGTTCCAAGGGTGTCAGTGGATGCAGATTGGGAACGCCTCCTCCTGTCCAAGTTGCCTCCCTTTTGTTGTGGGCCAATTTCTTCTGTAAAGAGTAAAATATAACTTTTTACAGAGTGTGTCAGTCTGCAGGGTGGGACATACAGATAGCCAGGTTACAATTACGATTAAATTAAAAATGGGAAATATTACTTACACTAACTACTTGACCAAGGTCGTGCCATTTCTTTTTACACTGGCTTCTGGATCTCATGGTATGCACCACTGTGCAGTAATCTTCTGCAACTTGGTTCCAGCGTTTCCTCATTTCTTTTGGTGGCACTTTTATGCGACCTCTGTTGCTGGTATCTAGCTCCTGCCATCTCTGCTCAATTACGTTGACTAATATCTCTACTTCCTCATGCAAGAAATTCTTTGTTCTTGGTGGACGTTGATCCATTGCAAAGTTGAATTGGCACTCTTATTTCTCAAAACACACAGTCCTTAATTTGCATTCACCAATGCAGCACCGGTTCTGCAAGTTTAGCAGTGAAAAGCTGAACTCACTGATTTCAGCAGGTGATTTATTCAACAGTGCTGCTAAAAGCACTCCCTCACACACAGAAATATCACAAAAATTAAATTACAAGCCTTTGCAGGGGTCCAAGAGACAAATCTTCACTTTTTCTCCAGTCCTTTTAAAAATGGCCGAGTGCCAATGTTTATTTGACATTGCGCGTGTGCGCACGCTCCAACGTGCACACGCAGGGTTGCCGGCACCAGATTGGCTCATTTAAATTGGACCCGCCCCCACTACTTACAGAATCGGCACGAGTGTTTGGCTCCGCCCCCCCGCTGTGAAGCGCGCGCCGCGCCAAGCTGAGATCGAGCTCCGAGGAGCCGGAGAATATCGAAGTTTTTTTCTAGCGCACTTTTAGGCGCGAAGAACAGGCGTCCAGCTCGGAGGTGCGCCGTTTTCGGCGCGGGCCGAAACTTTGGGCCATTGTTCCTTGCAAGTTTACTCTCATACTCTCTTAATCAATCTCTTGGTCTATTTTTTGCTGAATTCTAAACTGCTCCCAATCCTCAGGCTTGCTACTTTTTCTGGCAACTTTGTATAACTCCTCCTTCGATCTAATACTATCCTTAATTTCTTTTGTTAGCAATGGTTGGGCTACTTTTCCTTTTGTGTTTATACGCCAGAAAGGAATATATAACTGTTGCAATTCATGCATTTGTTCCTTAAATATTAGCCATTGCCGATCCACCATCATGCCTTTTAATGAATCTTCCCAATCTATCATAGCCAATTAATTCCTCATACCTTCGTAGTTTCCTTTGTTTAGATTTAGGACCCTAGTTTCGGATTGAACTACTTCATTTTCCATCTTAATAAGAAATTCAATCATGTTATGGTCACTCTTCCCTAAAGGACCCTGTACAACAAGACTGTTAATTAACCTCTTCACATTACACAATACCCAATCTAGGATAGCCTGTTCCCTAATAGGCTCCTCAACATACTGGTCTAAAAAACCAACTCATACACACTCCAAGAATTCATCTGCCACAGTATTATTACTAATTTGGTTTGGCCAGTCTATATGTAGATTAAAGTCACCAATGATTACTATAGTAGCCTTGTTACATGCATCTCTAATTTCCTGTTTGATGCCGTCCCCTACACTACCACTACTGTTTGGAGACCTAGAGACAACTCCCACCAATGTTTTCTG
This sequence comes from Pristiophorus japonicus, assembly GCF_044704955.1. Lineage (NCBI taxonomy): Eukaryota > Metazoa > Chordata > Chondrichthyes > Pristiophoridae > Pristiophorus > Pristiophorus japonicus. The sequence goes on from NC_091980.1 coordinate 235,913,772, forward strand.
CCCCTTGGTGCTCCTTTGCTCCACCCAGACTGATTCTACATCTTGATTTTCTGAGCCGATATCCTTTCTCATATTGCTCTGATTTCATCCTTTACTAACAACGCCACACCACCCCCTCTTCCTTTTTGTCTGTCCTTCCTAAATATTGAATATCCTTGGATATTCAATTCCAAGGATATTCATCTCTGTCTTAAAAAGGCCAACCCCTACACTACGCCTCCGAGTTCTAGACACTCCAGCCAGGGGAAACAACCTCTCAGCATCTACCCTGTCACTACCCCTCAGCATTTTGGATGTATCAATGAGATCACCTCTCATTCTTCAAAACTCCAGAGAGTATGGGCCTAATCTACTCAGTCTCTCCTCATAGGACAACCCTCTCATCCTAGCAATCAATCTAGTGAATCTTCACTCATCACCTCTAAGGCAAGTATATCCTTCCTCAGATAAGGATACCAAAATAGTGCACAGTATTCTAGGTGTGGCCTCACTAAAGCCCTGTAGAATTGTAGCAAGACTTCCTAACTCTTGTACTCCAACCTCCTTGCCATAAAGGCCAATATGCAATTTGCCTTTTGTTATGTATGCAACACCTTGTAACCAGCATTCTAGCGCCACCAGAGGGCGCATCTGTTGGAGTCCCAAGGGATCCCAGCATCCCTTGGGAGCACTGCATATAAGCAGGCCTCCCATGCTGTGCCAGTAATCTAGAGTCAGAATAAAGAGACTAGGGTCACATTTACTCAAGTCTACAGTACTCAGTCATATTGTTTTATTTGAGACATAACAACTGGCGATGAGTAATAGATAACGAACCATCATGCGAAAATGTAGAGAACTATTGGTATCCTGGAGAAATTCTCAGAAGGTGATGATTGGGAAGCCTTCATGGAGCGACTCGACAAATACTTCGTGGCCAACGAGCTGGAAGGGAATGAGAACGCTGCCAAACGAAGGGCGATCCTCCTCACCGTCTGCGGGGCAACAACCTATGACCTCATGAAGAATCTTCTCGCTCCGGTGAAACCAACAACAAAATCGTATGAAGAACTGTGTACGCTGGTCTGAGAGCACCTAAATCAAAAGGAGAGCGTTCTGATTGCAAGGTATCGATTTTATACATGTCAACGGTCTGAAGGCCTGGAAGTGGAGAGCTACGTCGCCGAACTAAGGCGCCTTGCAGGACATTGCGAATTCGGTGGATTCCTGGAGCAAATGCTAAGAGACTTTTTTGTGCTTGGCATTGGCCATGAGGTTATCCTTCGCAAACTATTGACTGTTGAAACACTGAACCTGAGCAAAGCCGTAACGATAGCCCAGGCATTTATGTCCCCACCAGCGATAACACCAAACAAATTTTGCAGCATAAAGATGCATCAGCAAGTACTGTACACAAAGTAACGTAGTTTTGAGGCAGGAATATGGCAGAATGTACACGCCTGCAGCTGCACGACCTCAGATGACTCAGAGTCCGCCATCAAGTGTGATTGCGAGGCAATTAACACTTTGTTGCCGCTGCGGAGGTGATCATCGAACCCATCAATGCCGCTTCAAACACTATGCGTGCAAAGGCTGTGGAACAATGGAACACCTCCAGCGAATGTGCAGACAAGCTGCAAACCCTGCAAACCACCACAATGCAGAGGAAGACCGATCCATGGCAGATCAAACTGAACTGGAGACTCGAACCGAGGACGCAGAAGTGTACGGGGTACACACCTTCACCACAAAATGTCCACCGATCATGTTAAAAGTTGAACTGAATGGAATTCCAGTATCCATGGAATTAGACACGGGTGCGAGTCAGTCTATCATGAGCAAAAAGACCTTCGAGAGGCTGTGGTGCAACAAGGCACAAAGGCCCAAGCTGAGCCCTATTCACACCAAGCTGAGAACTTACACTAAAGAGCTGATCCCTGTAATTGGCAGTGCAGCAGTATAAGTCTCCTATGATGGAGCGGTGCACGAACTATCACTCTGGATTGTACCAGGAGATGGCCCCACACTGTTAGGCAGAAGCTGCTGGGAAAAATCTGCTGGAACTGGGACGACATCCGAGCGCTTTCGTTTGTCGATGACGCCTCATGTGCCCAGGTTTTGAGCAAGTGCCCATTGTTGTTTGAGCCAGGCATCGGAAATTTCTCTGGGGCGAAGGTGCAGAGCCACTTGGCTCCCGGTACACGACCCATCCACCACAAGGCACGTGCGGTGCCATACATGATGCGAGAGAAAGTGGAGATTGAGCTGGACAGACTACAACGAGAGGGCATCATCACGCTGGTTGAGTTCAACGAGTGGGCCAGTCCGATTATTCCAGTTTTCAAGGGCGATGGCACAGTCAGAATTTGTGGCGATTATAAAGTAACGATTAACCTTTTTCCACTGCAGGACCAGTACCCGCTACCCAAGGCAGACGACCTATTTGCGACCCTAACTGGAGGAAAGACGTTCACCAAGTTGGACCTGACCTCGGCCTACATGATGCAGGAACTGGCGGAATCTTCGAAAGGCCTCACCTGCATCAACACGCACAAGGGTCTGTTCATCTACAATAGATGCCCGTTTGGGATTCGATTGGCTGCGGCTATTTTTCAAAGGAACATGGAGAGTCTGCTAAAGTCGGTTCCGCGCACCATGGTTTTCCAGCATGACATATTGATCACAGGTCAGGACACCATCGAACATTTGCAGAACCTGGAAAAGGTTCTAATTCGGCTAGATCGTGTGGGACTCAAGTTGAAAGGCTCGAAGTGTGTTTTCCTGGCGCTAGAGGTTGAGTTCTTAGGGAGAAGAATCACGGCAAATGGCATCAGACCCACCGACGTCAAGATGGAGGCCATCAAGAATGCATCAAGACCACAGAACGTGATGGAGCTGTGGTTGTTCCTGGGACTCCTCAATTATTTTGGTAATTTTCTACCTGGGTTAAGCACTTTACTAGAACCTCTACACATGTTGCTACGCAAGGGAGATGACTGGGTATGGGGGAAATCACAAGAGACTTATTTTGAGAAAGCCAGAAATCTGTTACGTTCCAACAAACTGCTTGTTCTGTATGACCCATGTAAACGTTTAGTGCCAGCTTGCGATGCGTCTTCGTACGGGGTCGGGTGTGTGTTACAACAAGCAAACGAACCGGGAACATTGCAACCAGTCACTTATGCCTACAGCATGATTGAAAAAGAAGCTCTGGCATGCATTTACGGGGTGAAAAAAATGCACCAGTATCTGTTTGGGCTTAAGTTCGAGTTAGAAACTGACCATAAGCCGCTCATATCGCTATTCTCAGAGAGCAAAGGTATTAATACCAACGCCTCTGCTCGCATCCAAAGATGGGCGCTCAGGCTGTCTGCATATAACTATGTAATTCGCCACAGGCCAGGCACAGAGAACTGCGCTGATGCTCTCAGTCAGCTACCATTGTCCACCAGGGTGGAAATGGCACAGCCTGCAGACTTGCTCTTGGTGATGGATGCATTTGAAAATGAAAAGTCACCCGTTACGGCCCGCCAGATCAGGACCTGGACCAGCCAGGATCCTTTACTGTCCCTTGTAAAAAAACTGCGTCCTCCATGGGAGCTGGTCCAGCGTACCAGCGGAGATGCATGAAGAGATCAAGCCGTTCCAGCGGCGCAAAGATGAAATGTCCATACAGGTGGAGTATCTTTTGTGGGGTAATCGCGTGGTTTTGCCTAAGAAAGGCAAGGAAACGTTCATACACGACCTACACAGTACCCACCCAGGCATAGTAATGATGAAAGCTATAGCCAGATCCCATGTGTGGTGGCCCGGTATCGATTCAGATTTGGAGTCTTGTGTGCACCAATGCAACACTTGCTCTCAACTGAGCAATGCACCCAGGGAGGCACCGCTAAGTTTGTGGTCATGGCCCACCAAACCATGGTCTAGGATCCACATTGACTTCGCTGGCCCGTTTCTAGGCAAAATGTTTTTGGTTGTTGGGATGCTTATTCAAAATGGATTTAGTGTGTAATAATGTCTGTAAGCACATCCACTGCCACCATCGAAAGCCTACGAGCCATGTTTGCCACGCACGGCCTGCCTGATGTCCTTGTCAGCAACAATGGGCCGTGCTTCACCAGTGCTGAATTCAAGGAATTCATGACCCGCAATGGGATCAAGCACGTCACATCTGCCCCGTTCAAGCCCGCATCTAATGGCCAGGCAGAACGGGCAGTCCAAACCATCAAGCAAAGCTTGAAACGCGTGTCGGAAAGCTCCCTGCAGACCCGCTTGTCCCGAGTCCTGCTCAGCTACCGCATAAGACCCCACTCGCTCACCGGGGTTCCCCCTGCCGAACTGCTCATGAAAAGGGCACTCAAAACAAGGCTCTCTGTAGTCCACCCTGATCTCCAGGATCATGTCGAGGGCAGGCGGCATCAACAAAGCATGTACCATGATCGCGCAAATTTGTCACACGATATTGAAGTCAATGGCCCTGTATTTGTACTCAACTATGGACATGGTCCCAAATGGCTTGCTGGCACTGTCGTAGCCAAAGAAGGGAGTAGGGTGTTTGAGGTCAAACTTGCAAATGGACTAACTTGCAGAAAACATTTTGACCAAACCAAACTGCGATTCACAGACAGCCACGAGCAACCTGAAGAGGACACCACCAACTTCGACCCTCCGATACACACACAATTGGCAACCAACATCACGGTTGACCACGAAGCTGAACTCATCATCCCCAGCAGCCCAGCAAGGCCAGCTGCGCAACAGCCCAGCGAAGGCCCAACCAACTCACCTGCACCTGTGCTTGTACCGAGACAATCGACTAGGGAGTGGAAAGCCCGAGATCGTCTCACCTTGTAAATAAGTGTACTATTGACTTTGGGGGGGAGTGATGTTATGTATGCAATACCTTGTAACCAGCATTCTACCACCACCAGAGGGTGCATCTGTTGGAGTCCCAAGGGATACCAGCATCCTTTGGGAGCACTGCATATAAGCAGGCCTCCCATGCTGTGCCAGCACTCTGGAGTCAGAATAAAGAGACTAAGGTCATACTTACTCAACTCTACAGTACTCAGTCACATTGCTTTATTTGAGACATAACACCTTCCTAATTGCTTGCTGTACCTGCATGCTGACTATCTGTGGTTCACGAGGTTGATTTTTGAGATGAAAGATTTGTCATATGATGAAAGGTTGAGCAGGTTGGGCCTATACTCATTGGAGTTTAGAAGACTGAGAGGTGATCTTATTGAAGCGTATAAGATTCTGAGGAGGCTTGACAGCGTAGATGCAGAGAGGATGTTTCCTCTCGGAGGGAATCTAGAACTAGGGGGCATAATCTCAGAATAAGGGGTTGCCCATTTAAAACACAAATGAGGAAGAATTTCTTCGTTCAGAGGTTCGTGAATCTTTGGAATTCTCTACCCAGAGGGCTGTGGATGCTGGGTCATTGAATATATTTAAGTTGGAGATAGATGGATTTTTGAGAGTTAAAGGTTATGGGGGAGAGGGCAGGGAAGAGGAGTTGAGGCCAAGATCAGATCATCCATAATCTTACTGAATGGCAGAGCAGGCTCGAGTGGTTCTCTCCTATTTCTTATGTTCTTATGTTCTGTGTTCCTTCTTCCTAGGTGGTTCTTCATATTGAGGATGACTTGCTTCCACCAAAAAGGGATGAGTTCACAGGTGTTTCAATGAAGGACCTAATATTCCAGGTCCAGAATTACATATTGAAGGGTGGAAGATGCCTGTGCGTGGATTTTTTTTATTGTAGTGGCCGTTGCACACCAGCCACCACACGGGTTTGACAGAGGTCGGTCTTGGTCCAGTGCCAAGGATTAACCAAGTTGACTGGAGACCAGCTCTGCTGCACGGACCTAATGCGCACACATATCACAGTGTGGACTGGCCCGTGCTGCCTCTGGGCCCTCGCCTATTCTGGGCCCCGAACTCACAGCTCTACTGGGTCCCGATCACGTTGCTCTACAATCTCTCGCTGTGTTCTGTGTATCCTGTACGAGGACACCTAAATCACTCTGAACACCAACATTTAATAGTTTCTTACCATTTAAAAAATATTGTTTTTCTATTCTTCCTACCAAAGTGAATAACCTCACATTTCCCTACATTATATTCCATCTGCCATCTTATTGCCCACTCACTTAACCTGTCTATTTCCTTTTGCAGGCACTTTGTGTTCTCCTCACAGCTTATTTTCACACCTAGCTCTGTATTGCCAGCAAACTTCGATACATTACACTTGGTCTTTTCATCTAAGTCATTAATATAGATTGTAAATAACTGAAGTATTAGGAAGATGGAAGCCACTGCTTTCGGTCCCTGCTACAAACTCCGCCATTGACTCCATCGCTCTCCCTAACATCTGTCTGAGGCTGAATCACACCGTTCGCACCTTGGTGTCATATCTGACCCTGAAGTTAGCTTTCGACCCACATATCGCTGCATAACTAAGACCGCCTATTGCGAACTCCCTAACATCGCCCATTTCCGCCCTTGCCTCAGCTCATCCGCTGCTGAAACCCTCATCCATGTCTTTGTTACCTCTAGACTTGACTATTCCAATGCATTCCTGGCTGGCCTCCCACATTCAACCCTACATAAACTTGAAGTCACCCAAAACTCAACTGCCCGTGCCCTAACTCACACCAAGTCCCGTTCATCCAACAGCCCTGTGCTCGCTGACCTACATTGGTTCCCGTTAAGCAATGCCTTGATTTCAAAATTCTCATCCTCGTTTTCAAATTCCTCCATGGCCTTGCTCCTCCCTATCTCTGCAATCTCCTCCAGCCCCACAATCCTCTGAGATATTCTGCCCTCTTGAGTATCCCTGATTATAATCGTTCAACCATTGGTGGCCATACCTTCTGTTGCCAAGACCCTAAGCTCTGGAACTCCCTGCCTAAACTTTTCCGCTTCTTTACCTCTCTTTCCTCCTTCAAAACACTTCTTAAAACATACCTCTTTGACAAAGCTTTTGGTCTCTTGCCCTAGTTTCTCCTTATGTGGCTCAGTGTCAAATTTTGTGTCTTACAAAACTCCTGTGAAGCACCTTGGGACATTTTACTATTTTAAAGTTGCTATATAAATACAAGTTGAGGCCCAAGCACTGATCCTTGTGGACTAGTTATGACCTGTTTATCCCTACTCTCTGTTTTCTGTCCATTAACCAATCCTCTATACATACTACTATATTACCTCAAATCCACATGAGACCTTATCTTATGTAGCAACCTTTTATGTGGCACCTTATTGAATGCTTTTTGGAAATCCAAATATAGTACATCCACTCGTTCCCATTTATCCACCCTGCTAGTTACATCCTCAAAAAAATCTAATAAATCTGTAAAACACTGTTTCCCTTTCATAAAACCATGTTGACTCTGCCTAATCATATTATGATTTTCTAAGGGCCCTGTTACCGCTTCCTTTATAATGGATTCCAGCATTTTCCAGCTGACTGCTGATGTCAGGCTAACTGGCCTGTAGTTCCCTGTTTCTCTCTCCTTCCTTTCTTGAATAGTAAGGTTACATTTGCTACCTTCCAATACGCTGGAAGCATTCTAGAATCTAGGGAATTTTGGAAGATCACAACCAATGCATCCACTATCTCTGCAGCCACCTCTTTTAGAAAAGACTTGGATTTATATAGCGCCTTTCACGACCACCGGACATCTCAAAGCACTTTACAGCCAATGAAGTACTTTTGGCGTATAGTCACTGTTGTAATGTAGGGAACGCGGCAGCCAATCTGTTTTTTTGTTATGTTGATTGAGGGATAAATATTGACCGGGACACCGGGGATAACTCCTCTGCTCTTCTTCAAAATAGTGTCATGGGATCTTTAACGTCTCATCCAAAAGACAGCACCTCCGACAATGCAGTGTTCCCTCAGCCTATATTTTTTTGCAGTCAAGTCCTGGAGTGGGGCTTGAACCCACAACCTTCTGATTCAGAGGCAAGATTAATACCTACTGAACCACAGCTGACACTGAGGCATAGGATGTAGGCCATCAGGTCCAGGGGATTTGTCAGCTTTTAGTCCCATTAATTTCTCAAGTACGCTTTCTCTACTGATCTAAATTACTTTATGTTCCTCACTATCATTAACGCTTGGTTCCCCACTATTTTTGGTATCCTTTCTGTGTCTTTGACTGTGGGGACAGATACAAAATATTTGTTTAAAAGTCTCTGCCATTTCCTTATTCCCCATTAAAATTTTCCTGTCTCAGCCTCTATGCTTACCTTTGTTACTCTCTTCCTTTTTACATACTTACAGAAGCACTTACAATTTGTCTTAATATTTCTTGCTACTTAACTCTCATATTTTATTTTCTCCCTTTTTATCAAATTTTTTGGTCATATTTTGCTGGTTTCTAAAACTCTCAAAATCCTCAGGCTTACTACTATTCTTCACAACATTATAAACCTCTTCTTTTAATCTAATACTTTCCTTAACTTCTTTAGTTAGCCACGGTGGATCACTTTCCCGTGGAGTTTATATTCTCTATGGAATGTATACTCGTTGAGAATTTTAGAATATTTCTTTAAATGTCTACCATCGTACCTTTTAATATAATTTCCCAACCTACCTTAGCCAATGTGCCCTCATACCTAGGTAATTGGCTTTATTTAAGTTTAAGACTCTAGTTTCAAATGTAAGTATTTCAGTCTCAAACGCAACGTGAAATTCTATTGTGTTATGATTACTCTTCCCCAGAGGATCCTTTACTGTAAGATTACTAATTAACGCTGTCTCATTACATGATACAAGATCTAAAATAACCTTTTTCCTTGTTGGTTCCATGATATATTGTTCTAGGAAGCTGTATCGAATGCATTGCATGAACTCATCCTCCAGACTACCTTTGCCAATTTGATTTATCCAGTCTATATGAAGATTAAAGTCCCCCTCAATTATTTTATTACCTTTGCTACAATCTCCTATTATTTCTTGATTAATACTCTATTCAATGGTATAGCAACTGTTAGGGGAGCTGTAAACTATTCCCACCAGTGTTTTCTGTCCCTTATTATTTCTTATCTCCACCCACTACTTCCCAATCTTTCAAGGCAAGATCCTTTCTCACTACTGTCTTTATTTCATCCTTTATTTTTATGGCTACTCCCTCCCCCCCTCCTGCCTTTTTCCATTCTGCCTGTCTTTAAGAGGATTTTTTAGTTCCCAACCTTGGTCACCTTGCAACTATCTCTCTGTAATAGCTATTAGCATGACAAGTGTTTCCTAGTCATTTTCCCCTCAGTCTTATTATTTATTGCTTTGGAAAATAATGTTTAGAAAAGAAAAATCACTTATTGTTGCTGGATCCGTGACTGGCCCTGACATCCCAGAAAGTGTTATATCAGTTAGGTGGTGGAATCATCCTCCAGTAGAGTTGCAGAAATAACGTTTTCATCAAGCGCTTGGTCATTTGACATTTCTACATGCTGTGAAATTCCTTTCTGTCTGTGAAACATGAAAGGAAATAACTTCAACTCAGCTGGAGGCAAAAGGTCTCGTGGTTCTATTCAAAGAGTGGAGAGTTCTCCCGGTGCTCTGCTTAACATTCTTCTCTCAACCAACACCACCAAAACAGTCATTCACTCATTTCCGGGTTGTGGGGTTTGCTGTGAACAAACTGACTTGTATTTGCTTATGTAGCAACAGTGACTGCTAGAAAAATATTTTTTTCCACGGTCTTGGTGCAGACATGAAAAAGTGCTATATCAATGCAATTTCTTCCTTTCTCTTTCCTTCGGATTGGATGGGTATCCGGATGTCCGTTGATCCTTATAACCAAGTGCAAACACATTGGTATAAGTGGGAATGGTTTTCGTCAGTTAGATTTAAACCGAAAATCCAACTGCTCAAAATAATTTGGGATTATTAAAATAACAAACTCGTTACATTATAAAATCGGCAGGACCTGATGCTGCTGTTGTCGGGCGTGTTTGGTGCTCACCCCAAATAAACCCCGCTCTCAGTTAAAATGCCCCCTTTTGTCTTCCGAGAGACAAACGTCGCAAACAGACTGGCTTCAGAGAGAACAGCTCCTCATTGAACAGATATTTACACTGTGGCAGGTGGCAGCCAATCAACACGAATACAATGAGCCACTAAATGTCACCGGCATCGATTCAAAAAAAACTTTCAACTCACTGACTACAAAATGCCTATGGCTCCGATTACAATTTCCAGGTATTCCTGCCAACATTATAGCATTAATCAGAGAGCTTTATGCCCACACACAAGCAGTGGGTGTGTATTGATGGAAAGCTTGCTAAACCTTTCAAGTTTAATATGGGAGTATGTCAGGGTTGTATTCTCGCCCCCACCTCATTCTTGCCAGGTGTTGACTACATCATAAAGCCAACAACATAAAAAAGTGATGTGGGACCAGCATTGGCAATGACTATATGTAGACAGATCTTGACTTTGCCGACAACTAGGCTGAAACTGTGGACACCCTCTATGAATTTTTGACCAAGGTGCATCTAGCCTTCAACTTCAGATCAGCTGGAGCAAAACGAAAGTGCATTTACTGGGACACAATATAATTCCAGTTATCTTCATAATAGATAATGATCCATCCAAGACAGTGGAATCAGTGACACAGTTCACTTAGGCAGCATTATTTCCTCCAATGAGGACTGTTTCCCTGAACTGTAGGCGCATTGCACTTCCGGAACTCTGCAATAAATTCACTATCACATATATGGAATGGAAAATAAGTTGTAATCTCAAAGTAGTGCTCTGCTCAGAAACTTAACGAATATGTGAATCGAAGGCCAAGATTTTGCTGACCTCGGCGGGTCTGGTGTGGCCAGTTTCGGGTCTTGACATCGCTATCCTGCTGGATAAAATGAACTGACTTCAATGGGGCTTGTCAAGCACGCGCAGGGCGTTTCTCCACCCAATTAGATGGAGTGAGTCTGGTAATGTAATTCCTGACGCATCTTGAGCCAGTTTCCTTAAAGGGACCAAGGCAACCTTACTTTTGACGTTTGTGCTGTCAGTGTTCTACAGCATTGAAGTGCTGCAAACACCGACAATCACAGTACAGAAGTGCTGGGCTGCACCCAGGTTATCCCATGACTTTCCTCCATATGCTTATGGAGGGAGTCAACACGCAGGGAGGTCCTCTTCCCTTCTGATGGGTGGAAGAGACCTCCCTAGGAGACCAATGCAGCCTGGTTGCACATTGCAGAGGGCACAAGCAGCGATGTTGTCAGGAGGACCTGGGTGCAGTGGCACAAACATTTCAATTATTTAAATAAATCAGGAAATGTGAATACAAGCCACAGTCACCTTCATCCTGCTGTGCCTCTCATCACATCCCCATCACTCTGCCTTCCCTAACCTACTCCTGCACATCCTTACTCACACCAACTTACCTTGCACCTCCACCCATCCCTCTCTATCTACATTATCACTTCCCCCTCTCACTAGCCACCCCTCACACTCACCCTCATCCTAGTGCAATCATACCAACTAACACAAAGGATAGCCACTTGGGTGTTTTATCCAATGTTCATGTAAAGTTTTTGTTAATGTGCTGTCAAAAAATAAAACCTTTATTTTCAACACTGCATTCTTGGTGTGCAACTTTGGAAGTGGCTTAGTGAGTTGCAGTGAATGGTGAGACATAACGGTACCCCGCAATGCTGATGAGTTTTAAAGGAATAGTTTGGACATTGTAGGGATGCTTCATGGTGTTGGAGTGGGGTGGTGCCAATCTGGTGCATCATTTGGCAGCCATATGGGTGTACAGCATCAAGTGAAGTCAATCTGGTCACGATGAGGTCATCCCTGGCCTCCCAGGTGGCAATGTGGTTAGGTGCTGATGCCCTCTGTCCTGTGCAGCATCAGGTGATTGTGGAGAAGGTTGATGATGTTGTTGGTGCTGCTGGTGTGCCTGGTACTGCTGGTGTTGGGACTGATTGCGGTCAGATTCTGAGGACCTAGATGAAACAGTATAAATAGTACCTTGTTGAGGGAATAGATGGCAGGTGAAGTTGAGATGACGGAAGCAATAAGTCAATGATAAGAGAGGTTGTTCCAATGAGGCGACACTGGATGGAGAGTTTGCTCCAAACACTTCCAGCCTGCATAAAGCTCAATCTGTGTTCCAAATGGAGTAAGCAACAGCTTCTGCACTTGGAAAGTGAACAGCTGTGAGGTGGGAGCTTTCATAGTACATTTTAAGCTGTCAACTAATCAGCTGATTCAAAGGCCATTCAACTCCCACCTCAGGTTGATAGATGTGGTCCACGAGCAGTGTGAGCGAGCAGTTAAAATTCAACGGTAAGGTTAAAACCACTGATTCCCGGAAAATTCCGGCCAATGGATTTGGTTCTAGATCACTTTGCACATTAGTTAAGGTTAAACCTCAGGACAAAATCTTAAATTAAACTGTATGTAACCTGACTAATCAACCCTGCTGTTGTTCATTTTTGTCATCTACCCTGGATTGAACATCTCCGGTATCACATCGAGTTTGACCCTGCTAGAGCATTCACCACCAACATAGAAAAGGTCATAAGACAGACTCCGAACAGGATGTGATGGCAACTTTACATGCTCCTTAACAGCATGGGTTTTACTGCCGAGGTACAAGTGAGAGCTTGGAACTATAACTGGTAGCTTATGGATAACAATTTGCATTTATACAATGCCTTTAACATAATATGTTCCAACGCACTTCACAAGAGCATGATCAAAGAAAATTTGACACCAAGCCACATGAGATATTAGCACAGGTAACAAAAAGCTTGGTGAAAGAGACAAGTTTTAAGGAGCATCTTAAAAGCAGGAGAGAGGTAGAGGGGTTTATGGAGGGAATTCCAGAGCTTAGGGTCAAGGCAATTGAAGACGCAGCTACCAATGGTGGAGAAATTAAAATCAGGGTTGCACAAGAGGCCAGAAATGGAGGAGTGCAGCAACCTCGGACGATTGTAGGACTGGAGGAGGTTACAGAGCGAGGGAGTAGCGAGGCCATGAAGTGATTTGAAAACAAGAATGAGAATTTTAAAATCGAGGCATTGCCAGACAAGAAGTCAATGTAGGACAGTGAGCACAGGGCTGATGGGTGAATGAGACCTGGTGTAAATTAGGATATGGACAGCAGTGCTTTTGGATGAGCTCAAGTTTATGGAGGATGGAAGATCAGAAGCTGGCCAGGAGAACATTGGAATAGTCAAGCAAAGGCATGGACGAGGGTTTCAGCAGCAGATGAGCTGAGGCAGAGGCGGAGACAGGCGATGTTGCAGAGCCTTTAGATGACTATTTTGAATTGTGTCTTTACCAACCAAGTTGTCTTTGTTTGTGGGTGGCATCGATGTTCTCTCTTGCTTCTGATATCACTTCCATTGAAGTCAATGGAAAGGAAAATCGGGTGGTGTATAATCGGACGACCAATCCAATATCATCCATTTTACACTGGCCAAAAGTGAAAATTACCCCCACTGAGTGCCATGGAAAGCTACACTGCCGGTTTCCCACTTGAAGATCAGGCAGCGGGCCTGGTGCCACAAATATGATGGAGTACGGCTCAGGGTAGCAGCTGAAGCTGGAGGTGGGGGTAACAGAGCAAGATGTGGCAGCAGGCTCTGGCACCACAGATGGCACAGTGGGCTTCCATAGGAGCTGGCTGGAGGGACAAGGGTAGTGACAGTAGGTGTGGAAATGGTGGCGAGCAGGCAACAAGTCCAGGAGCAGCAGTGGAGCCTCAGACCAGTGGGGTAAGAAGTGGGCACAGGAAAGGTAACTAAAGGAGGCCCATTGGTGGAAAGGATGGGCAGGTGGGAAAGATGGGAAAGTGACAAACACAAATTAGAAAGGAAGCAAATAACAGTTAAAACAGTAAATACATTTAAAATAAAACTTACTTGCAGGAAACATGGTTCAGGAAAGGAAAAAGTAAATATAAAATTAAATAAAACTTGCATGCAGTTAAGAAACAGACCTGAGAGTTTGGAGGAGCAGCAGCGCCACCTAGAGTTGAGAAGACTGCAAGGTAAATATTATGATAAGTACATGTATCTCACAGTTAAAAGTAATACGCAGGTATTACACCAGGTGTGATATTCAGGCAAGACAGACTAGCACAACAGATTCTCACACAGAAAATAAGTTTGCCAGGAAGTATGCACTGGACAGCAAGTGTTTTAATGTAAATGTGTTGTGGCCAGTGCATGGACTCTGCAGGGCAAAAATTGCAGACTGACCATGGGAGATTTTTGATCTATAGCACAACATTAAGGAATAGACTTTCCATTATTATCGCCATCGTCCGAAACTGAGCGATATTCCCGGCGTTAGTGGTTGTTTTATTTTTCAAGATCGCCTAACTACGATCTTTTAAATTTATTTTCTGAACAACCATGCATCAATTGCATACAACGTTAACGATGAATAGCATGTGCGATGACTAATTGTGGATTACAATATCAGTGTGTTTCCATAATAGTACCTAGGCAATTAGCTTATGCTATGCTCTTGTCATGTTTGCAGAAGATATCTAAGAATCGGGCGGAGCAAAGGCGGACTGGAGGAGGGCCTGCGGATCTTTCTTAGTTAACCAACCTGGAGGCGCGTGCCTCAGCCCATGTAGGGACACACATAATCGTTCTGCCACCTGTGGTGGTGCAGATCCCGTTGTTGCGCCACGTGAGTAATGTGTAAACCAATGGTAATTTGAAGTAATTTAATGCCATTTGATTATAATATAGAATGATGTAATGTTATGCATGCAGCTTCTGTACTCTTCCGTACTCTCATGTTAATTATATGTAACGTCTGTCGTTCATATTTATTGCAGTAGTGTTGCTCCTCGTACATATGCCTGCGCAGCGTAAGCATTCTCATGCCTCCCCTTCTCTTCGACTAACTTCAATTATGTTTTCCAGCTCCTCAGGCACAACATTGGAACCTGGAGGCTCCTGGAGCATCACTCCATTTGCTGCAGGTCATGCTGACAGCGGGGGAAGATACAACTGAGGAGGATGATGAGCCTCAACCATGTTGCTCCGCATCAGTTGAGGCATCAACTGAAGGGTCTCCAGTACCTGCGGCCACGTCATCTTCAACGGATGAAGTAGCGGGGCCAAGCGGCTTGCAGCAAGGCACTCCGAGTGGTCCAGTGCCTACACCGACCCCGCAGAGGTTGGGTTGGGTTGAGGAGGTAGGATTGCGCAGCGACAGGTAGATGTAAACCAGGACATGGTGTCTCTGTCGAGGGCAAGTGTCAACATTGGTCGAGAGCTCCTCCAAGCGATTTGTGGGTTGACCGGCAACATTGCTACACTATCTGCGCGAATCTTGGAGGACATGGGGCAGATGGTTGCAGCAATGCGGCGAACAGCCAGCTCGGTTGATGCCATGCGGCAGGCAATGGTTTCGGGATACGGCACTGCACCCCAAGGTGGTGGTACGACAGATGCGTGTCAGGAGGAAGCAGTTGCTATTCTTGAGAACTGATTGGCAAACAGGAAGCAAAGAGTAGCAATAAACGGGTCCTTTTCAGAATGGCAGCAGTGACTAGTGGGGTACTGCAAGGTTCAGTGCTGGCATCCCAGCTATTTACAATATACATTAATGATTTGGACGAAGGAATTGAATGTAATATCTTCAAATTTGCAGAGGACACTAAGCTGGGTGGCAGTGTGAGCTGTGAGGAGGATGCTAAGAATGACTTGGCCAGGTTAGGTGAGTGGGCAAATGCATGGCAGATGCAGTATAATGTAGATAAATGTGAGGTTATCCACTTTGGTGGCAAAAACATGAAGGCAGAATATTATCTGAATGGTGACAGATTAGGAAAAGGGGAGGTGCAATGAGACCTAGGTGTCGTGGTACATCAATCATTGAAAGTTGGCATGCAGGTACAACAGGCAGTGAAGAAGGCAAATGGCATGTTGGCTTTCATAGCGAGAGGATTTGAATATAGGAGCAGGGAGGTCTTACAACAGTTGTACAGGGCCTTGGTGAGGCCACACCTTGAATATTTTGTACAGTTTTGGTCTCCTAATCTGAGGAAGGACGTTCTTGCTATTGAGGGAGTGCAGAGAAGGTTCACCGGACTGATTCCCGGGATGGCAAGAATGACATACGAAGAAAGACTGGATCGACTAGGCTTATATTCACTGGAATTTGGAAGAATGAGGGGGGATCTCATAGAAACATATAAAATTCTGACAGGATTGGACAGGTTAGATGCAGGAAGAATGTTCCCGATGTTGGGGAAGTCCAGAACCAGGGGTCACAGTCTAAAGATAAGGGGCAAGCCATTTAGAACCATGAGGAGGAGAAACTTCTTCACTCAGAGAATTGTGAATCTGTGGAGTTCTCTACCACAGAAAGTTGTTGAGGTCAGTTCGTTAGATATATTCAAAAGGGAGTTCGATGTGGCCCTTATGGCTAAAGGGATCAAGGGGTATGGAAAAAGCAGGAATGGGGTACTGAAGTTGCATGATCATACTGAATGGTGGAGCAGGCTCGAAAGGCCAAATGGCCTACTCTTGCACCTATTTTCTATGTTTCCATGTAAAGCCCTCTCACTCGGTGCCTCCCTGATCATAGATAAGTTTATAAAATCTGTAGTGTATGGAAAGTCAGACTGAACTCTGAGCTCAAAGTGTGACCGAAGTCTTTTATTGCAGGGCTCCAGAGTGCCTCTCCAACCTGTGAAGCCTTCTTAGATACATGGGATCCCTTGGGACTGCAGAGAATAAGCCCTCTGGTGGCTGTAAAGAGTAAATGCAAGTCCACATATATAACAAAGTCCATCCTGCGTGTGTAAATGGCTTCAGTCACCTGTGAAATGCAGCAATGTGTGGTATGCTGAGAGATGCAGCAAATGGCATCAGCTGAGGCCTGAAAGGAGCCCTATGCAGTAACCTCAACAGGCAGTGTGGTCCCTGATGGTGCTGGTAGGCTGCAGATCTCCCTTAATTAGCTTGCATATCTCACCAATGATTTTCTTTCGGAAGCGCAGCCTTCTAACACACGCTATCGGACAAGTCTAGGTATGATCGCTTATCCCTGTAAATGCGTTGGGTATAACGTCTCCTGCTCCTCAGCAGTCTGCCACCTCTTTGATTGGGCACATAATGCTCTCCAATTAACCTTCTCCCATCTCTATTCTGCAGCATCTGAGTAGTCATCAATACTGGCTGAGAAATGACAGACCCCATCACTATAAATGCCCTAATCTGTCTTCAAAATTTTTTAATTGTCCTCAACAAGCACAATATAAACTCAAAATTGATCATAATGTGATTAGATTGGAAAGATTCTAAAACACCCTTAAAATCACTCACGAATTACTTCAATGCTCCCATGAACTTAACAGCCTTTTATTAAACTTCCTCCGATTTACAAAATCGTGTCCATACCGCCAGGTTAAGGGGGCCCAAGTTTCCGCCCTATGGAAAAACAGTGCATCTCGATAAGGTGCGTCTACTTTCTGGAAGAAAAAGGGCGTCGAAAACTTACCTTGTGATTCTCCGGTCTCCTCAGGACGTCAACGTGATCGGCGTGGCGCAGCACAAGGTCGGGGGCGGAGCCAGGTCCCGGCGCTGTGTGGCACTGTTTTCAGTGCCGGGACCTCTGCACATGCGCGCTAAAGTGTGCGCACTTGTGCAGTAGCTCCAGGCCCCCGAACCTAGCCCTGGCCAAATGGGCTCACAGGGTGAAGATTGGGACTCGGGCACCCTTCCCATTCAGCTCCCCACCCCCCCCACCCGTCGTCGGCAGGACCTGCCTGTCCGAAGTGTCAGCCTCCCCCCCGCCCCCCACCTTCTCTCCCCCCTTCTCCCCACCATCCCCCTCCCCTCTTCTTGAGCACCTTTTTGGGCAGGCAAGCATTTGGGCAAAATGCCAAAAGTAGCACTCGGCTATAATCCGGGGTTAGTTTCCATTAAAAATAGTATTCTGGGCGTTGCAGGAGTGATGAAGTGAGATTTTTTTTTTTTAAATGGGCAGGCAGTTCAGCTTATTCCTGTATGCCAAAAGTTTCGCAAGCGATAAATGGGCGATAATCAGGTGGTATTTAAGAAATATGGGCTATAATTGAATCTTGGCAATTTTATGGGCGCTAAATGGCCAGATATATACTGAGAGTCCAGCCCCAAGACTTTTAAGAATGCAATTAACTATCTAATCATCATATTCCAGAACCAAAATATTGTGCCAACGTGACCAATTCATACAAATTATTTCACCAAACTCTGGTTAATGGTCAATTTATACACTGGAATAGGGCCTATTCAAGCCGATATATTTGAAAGACTTCAAGAATCTAAATGTTAAAAGAAAGCAGACCACACAATTGCAAGAAGTATTTTTGTTTTACTGCAGACATTTTGCCTTTCAGTGGAGTGTCCTAAAAAGTTCCATTGCTTGAATCGATAAGATTGATTTGCTTAGCAACAATTGATTTTAAAAACAGTAGTAAAAAGTTAAACTTTATTTGTACATTTCTACATGTCTCCAGCAACATTACATACAGTGTAAGGTAAGACTGGCAGCAAGATACCAAGCAGTAACTGAACCTTGAGGCTGTGATCATTTGTTCTTTAGCCATTCGAGTGTATAAGTTACATATGGCAAAGATGTCAGAGTAATACAGATAATGGGCATCAGGCATGAAGTTAGAGCATACATGTTTGATAGTGTTGGTGCAAAATATTAGTCTATAGATTTATGTTATCTACAAAATTCAGTATTGTTTTATCTAATAAAGATTGATCATATCACTCATCAGTGCTAAAAAATCAGTTCACTAAGAAATATACGCTCTACAGTTTCCAGATAAATTCTCAAAACACTCAGCTACCAGAAGCACCACCCTAAAGTTCAAAACTCAAGCTTGTAAGTTCCTCAGAAACATTAATAGATTCCATATGAATCTCTGGTAGAATATACACTTCATGATGCACACAAACATAGGAATTCAGACATAGGTAAAAGTTCAAAATTAATCTATCCGTGTCCGTTTATTCTGATCCTTACATATACAAAACAAATAAATTCTTAGAGGCTCATTCATTTTTGATTTTAAGTCTTTGCAGTCAAAGTGAGAAAAGAGGGTCGTAAACTCGTTCACGTTTGCCTGGATAGTTGTTTTTTCTCTCTGTTGCCGAAGACCAAAAGGGGTCTTTGCCTTACTGTCATTCGGAAAAAATTTCCTGATGTTTCAGGGAAATTGAACAGCAATTCAAAAGCCACAAATGTGTCCCATTGTCATTGCAGCACTCACCAGTACACCTGATAGCAGGCCTCCCGATGTAGATATGGTAATGAAACTACTGAAGATTAGCCTCTCATTGGACATGTTATATCCCAGCGTGGAATTAATAAACACACGACTATGGACTCTCAGTTCTTTGGTTTGGGAGACAGATTATTTCAATAGTCAGTTTGACTATCAGAAGTGGAAAGTGTATAAAAATATAAAGTTAGAATATAAGGCTACACATTCAAGCATAAAACAGTGAAGAATTTAAAAAGAAAAGGTGGGATCTGGATTTTTTTTTTGAACAGTGAGATTGAAACAGCCAAAAACAGCGGAAGACTCAAATGTCAAGGAATTGGCACAATCCCTTAAGCTGCTATGCTATCTCTCAACACATTGATGGGTAAATATTCAGTATTATAATCTACCTCTAAACCAATTTAATGATATATTCAACATTGAAATCTCATTGATCCATGTGAAGTTAGCCAATTATATTTTGTATAGTCACTTCCTCCAGTGCTGTGAAAAGCATTGTAAACCACTTCCAATAGGTGGCAACATATTTAAAATGGAGGTAGGAAAAAAACAATTTTGTGCAACTCAAAACACACGAATGGTACTGAATGTCCTGCAATATCAAAAGTAAATTATTCAGAGTGTAGAGAGCTTTAACACTTATGGAATTCATTTTTACTTGGTATAAAAAGGGAAAGCTTTCCATTCTCATAACTCATTTAAATAGCAAAATATCCCAAGTTACTTTAGAAGGTGGGGATCGAGCAGGCATCAAATGCATTTGGAGAGATGGCCAACGAGGAAAGTTTTAGGAGAGGCTTTTGAAGCTGGGGAGAGATCTAGCAAGGCAGAGAGGTGCAGAAGTAGAATCCTGTGTGGGGCAGGATATTTGAAGGCTCTGCCATTGGAGGTGAAAGGAGATCAGATGAACAGAGTTAAGAGGAGCAAGGCCATGAGCAAGGGTACAGTAGTGAACGGAATACCAGAAGTAGGGTGAAACAAGGTCACGGTGGGATTTGTGGATGACTTTAAATTCAATGTGCTGAAGGACAAGGAATGATGTAAATTGATGAGGACAAGGGTGGTAAGTAATCACTATTTGGAATAAGTCTAAGAAGCAGGTGGCAGTTCGAGTTAAGTGGCAGTTTGCATAGAATGGGGCTTGGGACACCAGTGAAGAGAATGTTGGGGAAGTTGAGCATGGAGGTGACAACAGTATGAATGTGGGTGTGCTGGAAACAGGGATCTTTCTGGTTTCAGAGCATGAACATTTCTATATTTACAGGAATAGGACATTCAGCCCCTCGAGCCTGTTCCTCCAATTAATGAGATCATGGCTGATCTGCGACCCAACTCCATATATCTGCCTTTGGACCATATCCCTCAAATACCTTTGGTTAACAAAAAGCCATTAATCTCTAATTTAAAATTAACTGATCTAGCATCAATTGTTATTTGCAGAACAGTTCCAAACTTCTACCATCCTTTGTGTGTAGAAGCATTTCCTAACTTCACTCTTAAAGCCTGGCTCTCATTTTTAGACCATGGTCTCTCATCCTAGAATCCCCAACAAAATAGTTTCTATCTATCCTATCTGTTCTCCTTAAAATCCTGAAAACTTCGATCAGATCACTCCTTAACCTGCTAGGCAATACAACTCTACTTTGTGTAATCTCTCCTCGTAACTTAATCCTTGAAGTGCAGGTTCATTTTCATATGAAATTTTAGTGAAACTAAATAAACTGTCATTTATATAACAACTTTCATGTCCTCAGAACATAATAGGAGCAGGAGTAGGCCATTCGAACCTTCGAGCCTATTCCGCCATTCAATATCATGGCTGATCTTCGACCTCAACTCCACTTTCCCACCTGATCCCCATATCCCTCAATTCCCTTAGATTCCAAAAATCTATCAATCTCAGCATTGAATATACTCAATGACTGAGCATCCACAACCCTCTGGGGTAGAGAATTCCAAAGATTCACAACCCTCAGTGAAGAAATTTCTCATCTCAGTCCTAAATGGCCAATCCCTTATCCGGAGACTCCCTTAGTTCTCGACTCTCCAGCCAGGGGAAATAGTCTCTTAGCATCTATCCTGTCAATTCCTCTCAGAATCTTGTCTGTTTCAATGAGATTACCCCTCATTCTTCTTAACTCCAGAGAGTGTAAGCCCATTCTACTCAATCTAAAGGACATCAAAAAGCACTTCAAAATGTTTTTTTTTAAATAAAGAGTCGTCACTGAGGCAAACGCAACAGCCAATTTGCAAATGGCAAGGTCCCACAAACTGCAAATAACCAGTTAGTGTGTTTTTGGACGTGTTGATGGAGGGTTACACATGGCCAAGACACAAGGAGTCCTACAAGTTCTTTTACACCTAAACAAGCAGATAGAGACATCAGTTTAATGTCTCATCTGAAAGATGGCGCCTCCGACAATGCAGCACTCCCTCAGTACTATGCCGAACGCCAACCTACATTACGTGCTGAAGTCCTTGGTGCGGGACTTGAATCCATAACCTTCTGACTCAGGAGGTCAGAGTGCACTGTGTCAAGCTAGATCAAAATTGGAAAATTGAAACTGATATTTACCACCAAGTCAAATGATATACCAGGCAAGTTGCCTACAGGGAAACATGCCAGCACTATTGATCCAGTAATCAAGCAGATTGGGGATGAGGGCAGGAGCGGGAAGAGAAAAGACGGTTCATGGTCTACCTACCTGAAAGGTATAGTTCATTACAACATTTTTAATTGATGTTTGCATGAGGGGTTCTTTTTATCTCTGGTTTGTTGCTGAGAGTAACGTGAAGTAATCCTCATTGTCATTGCACCAAACATCCAATAAATGAGACAGATAACCAGGCTGGTGCCCCATGTTAGTCTATTTGCTAACTTGCTGTATCACTACATATGTTGGAGATTAAAAGAACTCTTCTCGTAAGAAACTCATGTTCAAAAGTTACTAAACAGAACTATTAAGATGTCACTTTTTTGATGTAGCAGCAAAAGTATGGTTTTGTTATTTTACATTTTCTTATTTGCCTAGTCTCTATATATTTCTTTATAATAAATCATTCATAGTTTAGTCTGGAATATATGGCTTGTGATTGGAGTGTGTTTCTGCCAATTGGAAAGATCAGGACTATGTGGGAGATATCCTCTATTACTAGTATAACTGCATAAAAAAGATACATTTTTACTCCTGAGGCATACTACAGAACACGCATAAGGTTACGTGTCAGTTCATAATAGGCCTGCTTATGGAAGCTGCCCTTTGCAGTGTGCAGCAGTAAATAGTGTTGACAAATACCCAAATTGTAGCGGTTGGGGTGTGGTAGAGATGGAAGTAGGTTGTTCAATAATAGGCTCGATGTGCAATTTGAAGTCCAACTCACGTTCAAATGGACATTTGAGGTCACATACTGTTTGATTCAGCCTGAGTGAGCAGCCAGAATGTGGACTGGAATCGAGGGCTAAGATGCAAGGGTTTTGGCAAAGCTGAACAAAACTTTAGAATTTGCCAGTGCTAAGCTGCAGAAAGTTCGAGCTGACACATTGATGTTAGACAAGCAGACAGAATAGCAATAGGCATTAGAGCAAGGGTGGTGGAGAGGGTCAAGTTAGGCATTGTTAGCCATATAAGGCTTGCCTACTGCTTATGGTCAATGTTGGAGAGAAAGTAAAGATGAGGAACAGGAGGAGGACCAAGGATGGAACCCTGGCTGTGCAGGCGCAGGAGAAGCAGCCATTGCAGGATATGCACTGGCTACTTTGAGGCAAGAATGGATCCATATGGTGTTGGGATTATGGAAGTGGACAATAGAAGAGAAGGATGTGGACCACCACATTGAAGAGATAGACAAGGAGGGATAATGCATTCCCCATTCACTGGCTAGGTGTACAACTAAGAGAGGTAGGCAATTTGTTTCCACACTTGATTCAATGCCATTCTGAACCACTTGGTTCTGTGAGCGCAATCCAGAGACAACACTCCTTTCAATGGAATCTCCCCGTGGTCAAGAGGTCACCTCCACTTTTTGTGAGGCATTTCCTCACAGATGCTCAGTTAAAATCAGGTGTTCAGCAGAACAGCAGAAAGCAAAATTTGCATCCCACATCTTTTATGAACCTCCAATCAAGGGTGCGAAAATGAACTATTAACATTAATTGCTTCCACTTCCAATTACATAGCCAAATTACTCTTCCTCTAGTACCTCAATGCCTTTCCTTCAACCAATTTCAAGGCCAACCTTATGAAGTACCTGTTGGAAGTCTAGGTATACAATATCTACACACTCACCTACTAATTCTGTTACATCCTGATAAATTAAGCTTTACCTGCCTTTGTGAATCTGTTTATAAAGTTTTCCACGCTTTTAAACAGGAAAACTTGCAGTATAGATGTCAAGGCACACTGCTTATAATTTTGATCATGCTTTGTTTTAATTCATTAACAAATTAACAATTTACCAACCACCTCTTGCTAGCTGTGAAAAGCTGCAATATATTTCAGCCACATACCCACCTACATCCACTTTTCGAACTTCTATGCATGGATGCATTCCATCTGGTCCTCGTCAATATAAAACGCATAATTTCTCTTTATATTGTCTTTTTTTTGGTGACTGATCTCTCTCCACAAACTCAGATGAATCTCATGCTCCTCCAAAAAAGAGACAACTCTGCTTCCTCAAATTCTCAATTCAGTGTTAAGAGTGGGCTAAAACTGGTGCACGGCCAAATTAGGGGTGACGTCAAGAAACAAACAAATAGTGTGAATTGGCATTAATGTAGGGGAGATTTATTCAAGATCCAGTTCTATAATGTGATGGAATCATGACATTTTTTTTCAGAGAATGAACAAGATGGTGAGTGGCATCCTGCTCCTGCATTTGCCTTGTAATCTTACAAAAGTAATGAATACCTGCTGTGCTGATTTTACACCAAAATCTGCACAGCGACCCTCAACCCGACTCCCAAACCACGGCACTTCTCATGTTTATGGATTTTTGCCCATTTTTCCCCACAGGAAGGATTTTGGAAATTAGTTATGTTTAAGTGTTTTGTTTTAAAATTAGTGAATTCGCACAGATTTAATTTTCAAGTACTTTCACTTGCAGGCAGTAAAGTAAAACAGCTTAAATATTTGGATCCGGCCTCATCTCACTCAGTTAAAATCAGTCCACCCGCTGAAAGAATGCTGAAGCGTACGTGGCACAACTTGCAAAAGATATGATATCCAGTTCAAATCACAAAGGGTACAAGCTACACCTCAGGTTACACTACATGATTAGATATTGGGTAGTATTGACACAAACTTGGAACACAAAATGTAGAGACAGCTTACAGGAGTGACAGGCGCCATTGAACCCAAGAGGCAGACCCAAAATTTGTAACAATGGTCAACACCCAGAAGCAGGAAGAATGCCAATCCCAATGAGGTTTGTAAAAGCCAGAAAGCAGACCTACCACATAAATCTCCCAAAGTGGATTCATTCTGATTGGGAGATCCAAAACAGCAGATCTCAACAAAACATTTATATATAGAGAACATCGTCTCAGGGAGGCCCATTTTCTGCTATGTCGAAGATCAAAAAGTACTTTCCCACCACATTGCAGTATTCATATTTTTAAGTTTGCATATTTTTGCAATTTACCTCCTCCTCCATTTCCTTAAATATTAGCATTTATGCACTTAGGTTTCCCTATTTAGCCAGTAGGTTACAATAAAATGCAACTCTTTGGGAAACTCTAGTGTTCACAAAGCACTTAGTAATCATAATATTCTGACTGTAAAGTTCCCTCAATACTCAGTCCTGCTAGAAAATGGTATTAAGTTAATAATGGAATAACAATTGCTCTTTTTAAAAATAAAATGTTCCTTGGGATACAGAATTATTGATGCCCATTGTTTCTTTAAACTGCTGAACACATCAAACAGAACTCCAAAATATGTAACTGTTGTAAAATGCAACATTTCCATCCATCTGCACAGCACCCCTTCCTTTACTGCTACCTACCCCTCCTCTCCCCAACTCGTCTTGACCAAACCTTCATTCACTCTGCACGTTCTCTCCCTTCTCTTTCCAAGCTCATCGTTTCCATGCGACCCACCTCCTGTTCCCTTGATTCATTCCCTACTCAACTGCCCATCCTGACCAATGCATGCTAACATTGTAGACAGCTTTTTGCTCAGACTGTAACTGTTCAAAACCACCATCATGACTACCTAATCAAAAAGCCTATCCTTTACAACCACCACCCCATCTCTAATTTTCCTTTCCTCTAGAACTCAACTCCTGGAATGTTCCTCTCATCCCACTTTTATGTCCATCTCTTCCCAAATTCAATGTTCAAATCCCTTCAGTCCAGCTTCCACCCTGCTTAGAGTATTGAGACTGTTCTGGCTAAAGTCATGAATGATATTATTCCTCATCTTTCTCAACCTCTGCTGTGCTTGGTATAGTCAATCACACCATCCTCAATCATCTTTCCTCCACTGTCCAGCAGTGAAACTGCCCTGGTGTGGCACCACTCCTACCTGTGCATCCAGCACATCTCCAGCAATGGCTTCTCTTCCTGCTCCTGCAGAGTCACTTTTAGAGTCTGCCAAGGATCTACCTGAAGCCCCCTCCTTTTCCTCATCTACTTTACTCCTCACTAAAATCACTGGCACATGATCAGCTTCCATATGACACCCAGTTGGAGTTTATGGAGGGTGGAAAATGGAAGACTGGCAAGGAGGATATTGATAAATTGAGTTTAGAAATATCCAAAGTATTGAAATTGGGTTCAGCAACAGAGGTGTGGTGCGGGCCTTTATGGCATTGCAGAGGTGGAAAGCAAGTGATGACACCCAGTTCCAACTCTTCAATACTTCTCTGGACCACCTGTGTGACTGATTCATCCACAAATTGATGATCAAAGCCAGTGATTAGCTTTGCGATAAACCATAACTTCAGCTTTAAAGCCCCAGATCTTATCCATTACCAAGATTATTTACTTCCACCTCTACAATGCCATAATGGCCCGCATCACACCTCTGTTGCTGAAACCAATTTCAATACTTTGGATATTTCTAAACTCAATTCTTCAATATCCTCCTTGCCAGTCTTCCATTTTCCACCCTCCATAAACTCCAACTTGTTCAAACCTAGTTGTTGTACCATGTCCCACATGTTCATCACTTCAATCCTTTCTGACCAACATGGGTCCCCACCAATAAATTTTAAATTCTCGTCCTCAAATCTCTTCATGGCCTCCCCAGACACAATCTGCAACCTTCACCAGCTTTCCTCGTCTCTCCGTGACAGCCTACTAACTGACATTTTATCCATCCTGCTCTTCACGACACCATTGTTGGTAGCACCTTCAACTGCCTCAACTCTACTGACTGACGTCCCTCACTAGTCCCATCTGGTTCGCCATTTATTCCTCCAGCATTAAAAAAAACTTCTCAAAATCTGTCTTATTCTGCCGAGCTTCAGTCACCTCTCCCAAGCCTCACCATAATTTTTCTCTTCTTCCCCCCCCCCCCCCCCCCCCTATCCCCCAATCCCCAAAATACTTTGGGTGTGTTTCCGATGTTGAAGACATACAAATGGAAGTTATTGTTGATTATGGCATCCACTTGTAGCCTCGCTTAAGGAAATACTTTTAATAAGACTAGTCATACTATTTGTCAATTAAAAACAAGGGAGCTTCCCAATACCTTAGTGGGTAAAGAAACTGCACTGCATATTACTACGCCATGCAAGAGTCCTAGGTTTCTTCCTAATTGCATACTGTATTAGTTAAATCTCATACACAGTAGCAATAGTGACAGTTACAATTGTCTTGAGCATCCCTGGGGTATGGAACAGAGAAAAAAAAAAGGCGAGAGCTTTTGCTCCCAATCATTAACCAGAAAATCTGGCGGAAGTGCACATGGTGTGGTGGTGGTGGTGGTGGGGGGGGGAGAAGAAGAGAGAAAGACATCAAAAGGGTAAAACTGTACTAGACCATGATGGACCATGATGTTCTCCAAACGGTCTGCTGGTACCCACCTTTAGGCTTTCACAAAGCTACCTGAATGAGGGACTGGAAAGCTATCACTGTATCTAACTGTAACTCTACTCGATTTGCCAATTTTAGAAGGGTATGGGAAACAAAACGAGAGAAAAGTAATAAATGCAGAAAAATAAATTGAGGCTTAATTTTTTACTTTAGTATTCAGCTTTAGTATTTAGTATTCTGAAGTAGTACCATTACAAAGTCCTTATGTAAAAATAAGAGACACCTTTACCATGACACTATATATATCTTTAAATAAAATTGCACCCAAGCACAAATAAGTTGTTGTCCAGGGAGAGATTTTAAAATTTCTACTGTGCAAAATCAACTAAAGACCCTACATTTCATGTTGCTGGTCAATTCGATCACCTCTCAAAATTACTTAGTGTGTTTGAAATACTGGAAATATGAGAGCCTTACTTGCCAACCTGTTTGTAGGAGCTATCCTTCTTAATTTCATCTTTTACAAGAAGCAAAAGATTTGAACTTACAGGTTTAGCAATTTAAAAATGTAATTAGCCGGACTGATTTTAAGCAGAGAAAGAGAAAGCTACCTTATTTGTTGGTAACGGATGTAAGTAATACAACATTTATAATAACTTGAAGACACCCCTAGTCCGTAAAATGTCACACTAGAGATGCTCAGTGATGAACAAATAATTTCAATATTTTACAGCCAGCTTGTGTGTGTCCTGAATCTTTTAAAAATTCTTTACATTTACATTTAAGACAATATAAAAACATAAGCACCTTTAGTTAAAAGATTTTCTGCCCATTTACTGGTGATGCATTGCAATACAAATTTGCTGGATGTTTTGCTCACGTCAGTCCAGAACACTGTCCCCAAATTTCCTTTCTTCCCCTCCCCTATTTTTAACAACATTTACTACATAGCTTAACTCTTACTGTTGCATTACAGAACAGTACTTGTAGATGCCAAGCAGCATTTTTTCCACATGCCTCATCGCGGAATGGTGCATTGGGAAATGAAACAATAAAAAGTTGGAAAGGAATAGGAAAGTAAATACAAACAGATAGTTTACTAAACACAAAGTATTCATTACACTACTGAGCTTTAAAATCAGATTAAACTTCCTCACTCATATCGCAGAATGAGTCTATGAAAAAAAATCACATCAAAACTGCCATAGGGAAAAAAAGGTCATGTGGTAACCATCAAAGCTCCCTCCAATTTTCTTTTTCGGGGTGTGGGGGGGCACGGCCCATTCAAAATTCCGCATATGCGCGGTGTTTCCATTTAAAAGCCACTGAGCCGGCTGCACAGGAACTCCAGAGCTAAAGAGAACATTGCTAACCACCACATATCTATGACTACAGACTACATGCCTTAGCTGCGCAGACATCAACAGGATGCTGCACCATTGAATGCTGCTCTATTTTAAACAAACAGAACGCTACCAACAATTGGGTAAATTTAGTTTTTATCACATCTCAATTTCTATAAAAACTCTGCATCGTAGATCAGGAATCAGATTACATAGTTTACCTCATGAGCAGCTTCTGAAATAAAAATGCAAGATGTTTAAAATTTCAGAATAGTTGAGGACTACTTCACTTATTCAGATACATTAACTGTCATTTAATTTTGAACTGCACTGATCAATACTTTGGACACTGTTGCTAATAAATCCCAGTCTACCAACATCAGCAGCAAGTGGAAGGAACCCACAGCACCAATATCTTCCGTAATATTCTGATACCACACGTTTCCCAACCCCATTGTTGGATCCCAGACCTCATGGCAAACTTCCTCACTGCACTAAATAACAAAGTGACCATTTCATAGAAAAACAAGATGCAAAGGAGATTTTATTTTTCCCTCATTTTTACATAGGACTTATTTACAGTTCATAACTTTTATTTAAAAAAATGGTAGCTCTTTAAAAGTAAATAGTTTCAATTCTACCTTAAAGAAAACAGTAAAATATCAAAGCAGCATCAATTTGAACTGTTCACCTTTTTTTTCTATAAACCTTTTTTTCAACTAGCAGCTTGGGTATGTAGCCACGAATGCCTCCAATACACCACAGGTCAACTGTATTTCAAGCCCACTTAACAGAAAAAAAAAGTTTGTACTGAGAAATCAGCAATAACTGAATATCCAACATTTACTGCAGAATGTTACTATTCAACCCTCAAAGTGACATTATAGAAATCAACTGATATACTGCTGTCTAGGTTAACATTTCATCTGGCCACACTACAGTAAAAACAGTAGTGCTTTACTGAATGAAGCTTCAGTTTTTTGGCTTAGAAACAAGCATCCCTTTATTCAGCGTCACATTTACAAAGTTCTTCAGATTTTCTAAGTTAGCGACAAAATGAGGAGTATTTGATGCTGAAAAGTAGAAGCAGCTAACCCTGAAAATTTAAATTTTAAACCCAAAAGCAAATGTGCCGCTAGAATTATTTTTTTTTTTAAGCTCCTGGTTTTGCCCAAATTATATTTGCTGGTAGTTAACATTGGCATTTAGCAAAAAAAAATTTAAACACAACTTATTTGCGTTTAGGAATGTACAGATTGGATATCATGTTTTATAAAACTAAAAACTCTCAAGCTGCCTACAATAGTTTTGAATCAGTAGTTTAATCCAATATTTAAAAACAACACAAAAGTAAAGCTCTATTCAGTGTTTGACAATTAAGAAGGGAGAAAAACATAAATAAGGCTTTAATTTGGCAAATCAAGGTGCAAACCATAGCACCATCTTCAAACAGAAGCTCCTTCCTTCAGCATTCCAGTTGCCTAAAAAGCAAATAAAAATAAGGATCTTAGCAGTTACAGCTTAATACAATTTTTACAGAGCAATTGGGTTTTACACACAAGATACATCAAAAAAGCAAACTCAGGACAATTTCCCAGAAGACTCAAACCTATTACTTCATTGAGGCGCCGGAAAAGCAGTGGTCTTAGTACCGGCCCCCGGGGAACACCACTGTATACCTTCCCCCAGTCCGAAAAACAAACATTCACCACTACTCTCCTGTCACTTAGCCAATTTCGCATCCATGCTGCCACTGTGCTTTTTATTCCATGAGCTTCAATTTTGCTGACAAGTCTATTATGTGGCACTTTATAAAAGCCTTTTGGAAGTCCATGTACACCACATCAATCACATTGTCCTCATCAACCCTCTGTTAACTCATCAAAAAACTCAATCAATTCAGTTAAACACGATTTGCCTTTAACAAATTCATGCTGGCTTTGTTTAATTAATTTTGTCCCGGATTTTTGGGCCCAAGTTTCCACATGATTTGCGCCTGATTTTTAGGAGCAACTGGTGGAGAGCGGACTATCTTAGAAATCGCAATTCTCCACATTTTTTTTCCTGCAGTTCTAGTCAGGTAGAACAGTTCTACTTTGGAACAGAATTTTTTTCTTCAAAAGGGGGTGTGCCCAGCCACTGACGTCTGATTTCAAAGTTTCCACAGTGAAAACGTACTCCAAACTAACTTAGAATGGAGCAAGTGAAGATTTTTGTAGAACTGAAAAAACCTGTTCTACACATTAAAAAATCAGGCGCAGGTTACAAATTAGGCGTCCAGAACGAGGTGGGGGGGGGGGGAAAAGGGAAGTCATTAAATTCTATAATAAATCCTTATTTATACTTCTACAAATAAATCCAACCTGAATAAACATTTATAAGCAAAGAAAAGATTAAAGAAACATTCTTCCTACCTGTGTGAAAGTGCTTCAGGCACGGAGAATGCTGCAGTCAGCCTGAGGCGCCCGTTCTTCCCGCGGAGGTGAGGGGGGGGAAGTGAGGAGGAGGTGCCCATTCTTCCCGCGGGGGGGCGGTATGGAGGAGGTGCCCGTTCTTCCCGCGGGGGGAGAAAGGAGGCGCCCGTTCTTCCCACGCGGGGGGTGGACAAAGGAGGCGCCCGTTCTTCCCGCGGGGGGGGGGCGGCGCCCGTTCTTCCCGCCGGGGGGGGGGGGGGGGGGGGGGGGGAGAGGAGACAGTGAGAAGGCTGCAAGTGCTGATGGCAATGTGCTTTTATTAAAAAATGTTCAAAAATTAAACAGCTACAAAGAACTACAAAAATGTCCGAGTGCCAATGTTTCCTTCACACTGAGCATGCGCGAACGCTCCAACGCGCACGCGCAGTGTTGGCGGCAGGAAAAAAACTAATTTAAATTGTACCCGCCCCCTCCCACTTACAAAATCGGCGCGAGTGTAGGCTCCGCCCCCCTGGGCGCCACGCCAAACAGACAAGGAGCTGCAGAACGCTCCAGAATTGCGAGTTTTTTTTTCCTGCGCCGTTTTAGGCGCGAAAAAACGGGCGCCCAGCTCGGAGGGGCGCCCATTTTTTATCGTGTGGAAACTTGGGCCCATAGTTTCTAAAAGCTTCCCCACCACTGAGGTTAAGCTAAATGGACCTGTAGTTGCTGAGTTTATCCTTACACACTTTTTTGAACAAGGGTGTAACATTTGCAATTCTACAATCCTCTGGCACCACCCCCGTATCTAAGAAGGATTGGATGATTACGGCCAGTATCTCCGCAATTTCCACCTTGACTTCCCTCAGCATCTTTGGATGCATCTCATTCGGTCCTGGTGACTTTCTTCTTTAAGTCCAGCCAGCCTTTCTAGTGCCTCCTCTATCAACTTTGATCCCATCCAGTATCTCAACTACCTCTTCTTTCTATGACTTTGACAGCATCTTCTTCCTTGGTAAAGATAGATGCAAAGTTTAGTACCTCAGCCATGCGCTCTGCATCCATGCATAGGTCTCCTTTTTGGTACTTAAATCGGCCCCACTCCTCCTCTTACTACCGGTTTACTATTTATATGCCTGAAGAAGACTTTTGTATTCCCTTTTATGTTAGCTGCCATTTCATACTCTCTCTTTGCCCCCCTTTCCTTTTTCACTTCCCCTCTGAACTTTCTATACGCAGCCTGGTTCTCACTTGCATTCTCAACCTGACATCCGTCATCGCCCCATTTTTCTGCTTCGTCTTACTCTCTATCTCTTTCGTCATCGAGGGAGTTCTGGCTTTGGTTGCCCTACCATTCCTCCTTATGGGAATGTACCTCAACTGCACCCGGACCATCTCCGCTTTAAAGGCAACCCATTGTTCCATTACAGTTTTGCCTGACAAAGCTTAATTCCAATTTACTTGGGCCAAGTCCGTTCTCAACCCACTGAAATTGGCCCTCCTCCAATGAAACATAGAAACATAGAAAATAGGTGGAGGAGCAGGCCATTCGGCCCTTCGAGCCTGCACTACCATTCAATATGATCATGGCACTTCAGTACCCCACTCCTGCCTTCTCTCCATACCCCTTGATCCCTTTAGCCGTAAGGGCCACATCTAACTCCCTTTTGAATATATCCAACGAACTGGACTCAACAACTTTCTGTGGTAGAGAATTCCATAGCTTCACAATTCTCTGGGTGAAAAAGTTTCTCTTCAGCTCGGTCCAAGATGGCTTCCTCTTATCTTTAGACTGTGACCCCTGATTCTGGACTTCCCCAACATTCTTTCTGCATCTAACCTGTCCAATCCCGTCAGAATTTTATATGCTTCTATGAGATCCCCTCTCATTCTTCTAAATTCCAGTGAATACAAGCCTAGTCGATCCAGTCTTTCTTCATATGTCAGTCCTGCATTCCCGGGAATCAGTCTGATGAACCATCGCTGCACTCCCTCAATAGCAAGAATGTCCTTCCTCAGATTAGGAGACCAAAACTGCACACAATACTCAAGGTGTGGTCTCACCAAAGCAGTTGAGGCTAGCTCATTGAATGTATTCAAATCACAGATAGATAGATTTTTAACCAATAAGGGAATTAAGGGTTATGGGGAGCGGGCGAGTAAGTGGAGCTGAGTCCACGGCCAGATAAGCCATGATCTTGTTGAATGGCGGAGCAGGCTCGAGGGGCTAGATGGCCTACTCCTGTTCCTAATTCTTATGTTCTTATGTTCTGTACAACTGCAGCAAGACTTCCCCGCTCCTATACTCAAATCCCCTCGCTTTAGAGGCCAACATGCCATTTGCCTTCTTCACCACCTGCTGTACCTGGATGCCTACTTTCAATGACTGATGTACCATGGTCTCGTTGCACCTCCCCTTTTACTAATCTGCCGCCATTCAGATAATAATCTGTCTTCGTGTTTTTGCCCCCAAAGTGGATAACCTCACATTTATCCACATTATACCGCATCTGCCATGCATTTGCCCACTCACCTAACCTGTCCAAGTCACCTTGCAGCCTCTTAGCATCCTCCTCACAACTCACTGCCACCCAGCTTACTGTCATCTGCAAACTTGGCGATATTACACTCAATTCCTTCGTCTAAATCATTAATATATATTGTAAATAGTTGGGGTCCCAGCACTGAACCCTACTAGTCACTGCCTGCCATTCTGAAAAGGACCTGTTTATTCCCACTCTTTGCTTCCTGTCTGCCAACCAGTTCTCTATCCACGTCAATACATTACCCCCAATCCCGTGTGCCTCAATTTTGCACACTAATCTCTTGTGTGGGGCCTTGTCTAAACCTTTTTAAAAATCCAAATACGCCACATCCACTGGTTCTCCCTTATCCACTCTACTATTTACATCCTCAAAAAAATCTAGAAGATTTGTCAAACATGATTTCCCTTTCATAAATCCATACTGACTTGGACCGATCCTGTCACTGCTTCCAAATGCGCTGCTATTACATCTTTAATAATTGATTCCAGCATTTTCCCCACTATCGATGTCAGGCTAACCGGTCTATAATTCCGTGTTTTCTCTCTCCCTCCTTTTTTAAAAAGTGGGGTTACATTAGCTATCCTCCAATCGATAGGAACTGATCCAGAGTCCATGGAATGTTGTAAAATGATCACCAATGCATCTACTATTTCTAGGGCCACTTCCTTAAGTACTCTGGGATGCAGACTATCAGGCCCTGGGGATTTATCGGCCTTCAATCCCATCAATTTCCCTAACACCATTTCCTGACTTCAGGATTTTCCTTATTTCCTCCTTCCCACTCGACCCTCAGTCTCCGAATATTTTCGGGAGGTTATTTGTGTCTTACTTAGTGAAGACAGAACCAAGGTATTTGTTCAATTGGTCTGCCATTTCCTTGTTCCCCATTATTAATTCACATGATTCTGACTGCAAGGGATCTACGTTTGTCTTCACTAATCTTTTTCTCTTCACATATCTATAGAAGCTTTTGCAGTCAGTTTTTATGTTCCCTGCAAGCTTCCTCTCATACTCTATTTCCCCCCTCCGAATTAAACCCTTTGTCCTCCTCTGCTGAATTCTAAATTTCTCCCAGTCCTCAGGTTTGCTGCTTTTTCTGGCCAATTTATATGCCTTTTCCTTGGATTTAACACTATCCTTAATTTCCCTCGCTAGCCATAGTTGAGCCACCTTCCCAGTTTTATTTTTACGCCAGAAGGGATGTACAATTTTTGTAGTTCATCCATGTGATCTTTAAATGTCTGCCATTGCCTACCTATCTTCAACCCTTTAAGTATAATTCACCAGTCTATCCTAGCCAATTCACGCCTCATACCATCTAAGTTACTTTTCTTTAAGTTCAGGACCCTCATCTCTGAATTAACTGTGAGACTTTACACCTTAATGAAGAATTCTATCATATAATGGTCACCCTTCCCCAAGGGGCCTCGCACAACAAGATTGCTAATTAATCCTCTCTCATTGCACAAGAACCTGTTGAGGATGGCCTGCTCTCTCGTTGGTTGCTCGACATATTGGTCTCAAAAACCATCCCTTATACACTCCAGGAAATCCTCCTCCACCATATTGCTACCAGTTTGGTTAGCCCAATCTCTATGTAGATTAAAGTCACCAATGATAACTGTAATACCTTTATTACACACATCCCTAATTTCCTGTTTGATGCTGTCCCCAACCTCAAAACCACTGTCTGATGGTCTGTACACAACTCCCACTAGCGTTTTCTGCCCTTTGGTTTTCCGCAGCTCTACCCATACAGATTCCACATCATCCAAGCTAATGTCCTTCCTTGCTAGTGCGTTAATCTCTTTAACCAACAACGCTACCCCATCTCCTTTTCCTTTCTGTCTATCCTTCCTGAATATTGAATACCCCTGGATGTTGAGTTCCCAGCCTTGGTCACCCTGGAGCCATGTCTCCGTAATCCCAATTACATCATATCCATTAACAGCTATCTGTGCAGTTAATTCATTCACCTTATTACGAATGCTCCTCGCAGCAAGGTCCACCGGGGGCCCAACGGTGCCACCCCACCCCACCGACCTGTGCTCCAGCAGTTGGTGGGGGAGGTGGGGTGCTGCGCCTGTCCAAAGTAGTTTGATACAACTGAGTGGCTTGCTAGGCCATTTGAGAGAGCAGTTAAGAGTCAACCACATTGCTGTGGGTCTGGAGACACATATAGGCCAGACCAAGTAAGGATGGAAAGTACCAGGAGCTCACAAGCAGCATTATTCACCACCTGACCCAAAATAGCAGAATCTCCGTTTTTACAAGCTGAAAAGTCATTCAGGTCAAGATAAATTTCCTTCATTAAACATTTGATTTAGTGGCAATACAGATGCTACTCTCCAAAATTAAGTTCTTCACATAGTAAAGCCTTTGATAAGGTACCAAATGGTAAGCGCATGACAAAGGTTAGGTATGTGGCGTCAATAGCTGAATAGATAGCAAACTGGCTAAAATATAGGAAATTGAGTGTAGAAGTTGAAGGGTAGTTATTCAGATTGGAGGAAGGCAGAAAGTGGTGTTCTACAAGGATCAGCGCTGGGACCACTGTTATTCATAATTTTCATTAATAATTTGGATTTAGGAATAAGTAACTCAATGTCAAAATTTACAACCAAATTGGTATAGTTGACACTGAGGAAGAATGCAACACAATACAAGAAGACATTAGAAAACTTGCAGACTGGGCAGTTAAATGGCAAATGATCTTTAACACAGATAAAAGTGAGGTGATGCAATTTGGTAGGAAAAACAGGAACATCACCTACAGCTTAGAAAATAAGAAACTGAATAGGGCAAAAGAACAAAGAGATCCAGGGGTACAGGTGAACAATTAAAGCAGCATTGCAGGTCAGCAAAGCAATTACAAAAATGCTAATAAAGCATTGGGATTTATTTCTAGGCATATAGAATTCAAAATAGCCAAGTAATGTTAAACTTGTATAGGACCCTGGTCAGGTTGCACTTAGGGTACTGTGCACAATTCTGGTCCCCACACTTTGGGCCCAAGTTTCGAGCCGCACCTAGAACGGCGCAGTCCCGACCTGGACGCCCGTTTTTCGCGCCACAAAGTGCGCCTAAAAAAACCCTCCATATTCTCCACCTCCCTGCAGGTCCTCTGGCCCTCGGCGCGGCACAGCAGGAGCTGTAGGGGGCGGAGCCAGGTCCCTGCGCTGAAAGCAGTGCCGGGACCTCTGCACATGCGCGCTACAGTGGGCACGCAAGTGCAGTAGCTCCAGGCGCCCGAAGCACGCAGCCCCTAGCCCTGGCCGAATGGCCTCACTGGGGCGGCGTGAATAAGGCTCCTCCCACGGCCAGCTCTTGCTTCCTCCCGACTCCCGCTCCTGCTTTCCCCCCCCGCCCGGACCGGACCCAACCCGTCTGCCACTCCCCCCCCCCTGGACCGGACCCAACCCGACCCGTCCCGTCTGCCGCTGCTGTTTTCCCCCCCCCGCCCCGGACCCGACCCACCTGTCGCTGCCGCTCCTGCTTCCCCCCCCCCCCCCACCGACCCGTCTGCGTCTGCCACTGCCACTGCCGCTCCCACCCGACTCTACTCCCACCCCCGCCCCCGGACTGGATCCGACCTGACCTCCCCGTCCCCGACCTCCCCCGCCCCCTCTCCAACCTGACCTCCCTCCTTCCCTCTCCCTCCCTCCCTCCCGACCCGACCTGACGCCACCTACCTCTGGTGCTGGGGCCGGGCCCTGCCCGAAATCTTGGGCCCGGCCCGTTCAGCCTTCGGTCCCAACGGCAAACCGCTTCCTAAAGGCCTGCCTGGAGAACTTTCACACAGGTAGGAACATGATTTATTTAATCTTTTCTTTGCTTATAAATTTTTTATTCAGGTTGGATTTATTTGTATAATATTTGTATAAGTATAACTAAGGATTTATTGTAGAATTTAATGACTTCCCTTCCCCTCCCCCCCTCGTTCCCTATGCCCAATTTGTAACCTGCGCCTGATTTTTTAATGTGTCGAACAGGTTTTTTCAGTTCTACAAAAATCTTCACTTGCTCCATTCTACTTTAGTTTGGAGTACGTTTTCACTGTGGAAACTTTGAAATCAGGCGTCAGTGGCCGGACACGCCCCCTTTTGAAGAAACAAATTCTGTTCCAAAGTGGAACTGTTCTAACTGACTAGAACTGCAGAAAAAAAAATGTGCAGAATTGCGATTTCTAAGATAGTCCGTTCTCCACCAGTTGCTCCTAAAAATCAGGCGCAAATCATGTGGAAACTTGGGCCCTATGAAAAGACAATGGAAGCTTTGGAGAAAGTGAAAACATTTTTACAAGGATGGTACCTGAAGTGAGAGATTGCAGCTATTGGGAAAGATTGAATAGATTAGGGTGTTTTTTTTTCACAAAAGAGAAGACTTCGTGGAGGCCTTATAGAAGTCTTTAAAATTCTGAATCGGTTGGACAAGGGAGATGTGGAGAGAATGTTTCCATTTGTGGGAGAACCCAAAACTAGGGTCCATAAATTCAAGACAGTTACTAATAAATCCAATACAGAAATAACAAGAAATTTCTTTACTCAGTGGTTAGAATGTGAACTCGTTGATAATAGAAAGCTAGGTGGGAAAGTAAGCTGCAAGGAGGACAAAGAGTCTGCAAAGGGATACAGACAGGTCAAGTGAGTGGGCAAGGAGGCAGATGGACTACAATGTGGGGAAATGTGAGGTTATTCACTTTGGTAGAAAGAACAGAAAAACAGAGAAACTATGAAAATTTGGTGTTCAGAGGGATTTGGGTGCCCTTGTACACAAATTAGGAAGGCAATTGGCCTTTATTGCAAGTGGGTTGGAGTACAAGAGTAAGGAAGTCTTGCTGCAATTTGTACATGGCTTTGGTGGGACCACGCCTGGAGTACTGTGTACAGTTTTGGTCTCATTACCCAAGGAAAGATATAATTGCCTTAGAGAGGGATGCAACAAAGGTTCACTAGATTGTAATTTGTGGCATTTCACCAGTTTTTCCTAACTTTATTTCCATTATTTATATAAAAAAAGAAAATTTGACAAATAGCATCAGTTTGTGGCCGGTTGCTCGGGCTCTGAATGAGCATCACTTTTACCAATTAAAAGAACATTTTAATTCATATTTTTATAGGCTCACAGAAATTAAGCAAAATTGCTCACCCTTTCAAGCATGGTTGAAGATAGGCTTTACAGAAAATACTATGCTTCAGCACTTAGTGACTTGAGCTTACAGCAGCAACATTTTAAGAATAGCAAATTAACAACTTCTCTTCTAAGCTGTCTCTCCAATTTAGAACATTTTTGTTTTATCAAGTACTGCAAGAGCTATTGTATTCTTGGAAAACTGTATCAGGAAGTACCCTGCAAAAATTATTGGTATAGAGGCATGACGGTAGTGAATCTAACAGGCACTAACTCTGCTTCAATTCATAGTCTGTTAAGAGGCCAGTTATGTCTATTTCAGGAGCAGATTTAATTAGGAGCATTGTGTAAAAAATGGGTGCTGTTGGTACAAGTTTTAGCATTTCTGGTGCAGTACTCGAGTTCATATACACTGCATTGAACCATATAGCAGTCCAGTTAAAATTCATCAAATGCTGTTCCACATGCTCTTGCTTTGGACAACATCGGGCTCACAAATGAGGGAATGTAGATTTTGCATTCAGCAATAGAATTACCCAAATATGTTGCTCTTTGCTAAAATACATGATCCCATTGCGTTAGAAATGATCTCTGCTCGAAGAAAATAAACCAGATAATATGGTTAAGATGCCTGAACATAGTCGTAGGAACTTTTAAAAGGACAGTTGCTTCAAAACTTACTCTGAATTTATTACGTAGAATATACAGCACAGAAACAGGCCATTCGGCCCAACTAGTCGGTGCTAGTGTTTATATTCCGAGTCTCCCATTCAATCTATCTTATCCTAGACTTTCAGCATATCTTTTTTCCTTCAGGTACACATTAAGTCTCCTTTTGAGAGCATCTAAGCTACTTGCCAAAACAACTTTGTAAGATAACATAAGAACATAAGAAATAGGAGCAGAATATGCCATATGGTCCCTCGAGGCCATAAGATCATGGCTGATCTTCGACCTCAACTCCACTTTCCCATATCCCTTGATTCCCTTAAAGTCCAAAAATCTGTCAATCTCCGCCTTGAATATACTCTCAGCCCTCTGAAGTAGAGCATTCTAAAGATTCACAATGCTCTAAGTGAAGACATTTCTCCTCATCTCAGTCTTAATGGCTAACCTTTTATTCTGAGACTATGAACCCGAGTTCTAGACTTTCCAGCCAGGGAAAACAGCCTCTCAGCATTTACCGTCAAGCCCTCTCAGAATTTTGTATGTTTCAATAAGCTCACCTATCATTCTTCTAAACTCCAGAGAATATAGGCGCATTCTACTCAATCTCTCCTCATTGGACAACTCCCATCCCATACCAATAATTTTTGCAGAGTACTTCCTGATAGACAGTTTTCCAAGAATACAATAGCTCTTGCAGTACTTGATAAAACAAAAATGTTCTAAATTGGAGAGACGGCTTAGAAGAGAAGTTGTTAATTTGCTATTCTTAAAATGTTGCTGCTGTAAGCTCAAGTCACTAAGTGCTGGAGTACAGTATTTTCTGAAAAGAAAATCTTCAACCATGCTTGAAAGGATGAGCAATTTTGCTTAATTTCCGTGAGCCTATGAAAATATGAACTAAAATGTTCTTTAGGTCACATTCTTTAATTGTTAAAAGTGATGCTCATTCAGAGCCCGAGCAACAGGCCACAAACAGATGCTATTTTTCAAATTTTCTTTTTTTATATAAATAAGGAAATAAATTTAGAGGCAAAATTGGTGAAATGCCACAAATTACTTTGTTGTTGCAGGAAGAGGAAAGGTAAATACATGGAAAAAGAGTGATGATTTTAAGCATCCTTAAAGATACTGCTCACATGTGAAACTTCATTAGTTCTGACTGAGAACAATAAGCATATATAAAAACATGAAGAAAGTAAGTAATGTACGAGTCTAATGAAGTATACAACAGAGTACAGACAGCATGAAGGTGAGCCATTACAATAACATAAGAAATAGGAGTAGTAGGAGGCCATATGGCCCCTCAAACCTGCACAGCCACACAATAAGATCATGGCTGATCTTCCACCTCAACTCTACTTTCCCACTCTATCCCCATATCCCTTGAATCCCTTAGTGTCCAAAAATCTATAGATTTCGGTCTTGAATATACTCAACGACTGAGCATCCACAACCCTCTGGGGTAGAGAATCCCAAAGATTCACCAACGAGTGAAGAAATTTCTCACCTCAGTCCTAAATAACTGACTCCTTATCTTGAGTCTATGACCCCTAGTTCTAGACTCTCCAGCCAGGGAAAACAGCCTCTCAGCATCTACCCTGTAATATGTTTCAATGAGATCACCCCTCATTCTTCTAAATTCCAGAGAATATAAGCCTAATTGTTAGAAATCAGGATGTATATGGTTATGCGACTAAAGCTGTGACGCGAAAAATGCTGTGTTGAAATGGTTATGTCTTGAGAAGTGGCTCCTCAGACTGGCATTAGATGCTTAGACATGGTAATGTTTTGGTACCCGACTGAGATGTTATAGCATTCTGCACTATGACGACCAATAACTGTTGTTTTCAAGTTAAGACTTCAACTTTGTTATAGAAAGACTTAGAATGGATGGAAGTTTAGGGAAGTTAATGTAAACATTTGCTAAGTCATAATGAGGCAACACTCTGGAGCAGTTTTCTGGTTTGGGCTCATGGGATCAAAAGAGGATAGGGACAAAAGAGAATAGAGACAAAAGAGATAAGACACGAATTTCAAAGGAAGAAACCCTGAGAAAGTATAAACAGAAAAAGACGTGGCCAAAATCATGAGACATCTTTAGGACAGGCGTTGACACGAGAATCGAACCAAAGAACTTGATATGGTATTGGATAAGCAAGTTCTTAGGGAAACTCTATAGATCACAAGGTCTTGTCAATATCCCATGTCAGGCCCACCCCTAAAGAGAGAATAAAAGTAGCCTCCGCAAGGTTGCCCACACAAACGATGAGGGGAGAGCGAAACAGCAGTTGAGTCGAAAGCTCTGAGCAATCCCATGCTTTACCAAAGGAAGTTCTAGACAAAGAGAAAGAGGCTGCAAGCCAGAGA
This sequence comes from Pristiophorus japonicus, assembly GCF_044704955.1. Classification (NCBI taxonomy): domain Eukaryota; kingdom Metazoa; phylum Chordata; class Chondrichthyes; family Pristiophoridae; genus Pristiophorus; species Pristiophorus japonicus. Next base: position 235,955,472 of record NC_091980.1, read on the forward strand.
ACTGCTCATGTGCGCCAGCCATTTGTCCAATTGGATTGGTATCAGCTTCTTATCACAGTCATATGTTTTTGCTGTATAACTAATGTGAAATATTCCATCTTAAACTTTGATTAAACACAATATACCACCAGATTGGTTTACAGCCGATCCCGATTATTAAAATTAACTTGCCGATTTCTAACACAATCTACTCAATCTCTCATCATAGGACAAAACCCTCTCATCCCAGGAATCAATCTAGTGAACATTTGTAGTCCCGCCCTTCTAAGACAAGTACATCCTTCTTTGGGTAAAGAGACCAAAACTGTACACAATTACTCCAGGTTCTTGCCCACTCACTTAAACCTGTCTATAACCATTTGCAGCCTCCTTGCAACCTCTAACAGCTTTCTTTCCCACCTAGCTTTCGATCATCAACAAACTTGGATACATTAACTAGGTGCACTATAAAAGGCCCAGCAGGAGTCCAGGGATCGGCAACAGCGTCTCGCAGGAGGCGGGAGTTCCTGAGGCCTATAAAAGGCCCAGCGGGAGTCCAGGGATCGGCAGCAGCGTCGAGCAGGAGGTGGGAGTTCCTGAGGCCTATAAAAGGCCCAGCGGGAGTCCGGGAATCGGCGGCAGCGTTGAGCAGGAGGCGGGAGTTCCTGAGGCCTATAAAAGGCCCAGGAGTCCGGGAATCGGCGGCAGTGTCGAGCAGGAGGCGGGAGTTCCTGAGGCCTATAAAAAGCCCAGCGGGAGTCCGGGGATCGGCAGCAGCGTCGAGCGGGAGGCGGGAGTTCGTGAGGCCAGCTGGTGCAGCTGCAGGGGCAGAAGGTAAACAAAGAAGTAGAAAGAAATCGAAAGGTGACGTCACAGCCAAGGGGGTAAGTGATTGGTGAGTAGTTTTTCTTTTTCTTTTCCCTATCAGTAGGTAACCTTTATCATTGTTGCCAAATTAAGTTAATGTAAGGGTTAAGTCATGACAGGAGGCCTCGGACACGTGTCATGCTCCTCCTGCGCTATGTGGGAAGTCAGGGACGCTTCCAGTGTCCCTGACGACAACATGTGCAGGAAGTGCATCCGGCTGCAGCACTTGACCGCGTTGCGGCACTGGAGCTGCGGGTGGATTTACTGTGGAGCATCCTCGATGCTGAGGATATCGTGAATAGCACATTTAGTGAGTTGGCCACACTGCAGGTAAAGGGTACACAGCCAGATAGGGGATGGGTGACCAACAGGAAGAGCAGTGGAAGGAAGGTAGTGCAGGGGTCCGCTGCGGTCATCCCCCTGCAAAACAGATATACCGCTTTGGGTATTGTTGAGGGGGATGACTCATCAGGGGAGAGCAGCAGCAGCCAAGTTCATGGCACCGTGGGTGGCTTTGCTGCACAGGAGGGCAGGAAAAAGAGTGGGAGAGCTAATAGTGGTAGGGGATTCTATTGTAAGGGGAATAGATCAACTTTTCTGCGGCCGCAATCGAGGCTGTAAAGCATGCACTCCCACGTTCCGCCACCAGGGAGCGCATCCCCTGAAGTCCCAAGGGATCTTAGCATCCCTTGGGAGCACTGTATATAAGCCGGCCCCCTAAGGCCTGTTACTCACTCTGGAGTGTCTTAATAAAGACTGAGGTCACTGTTACTTTAACCTCCCTGTGTGCAGTCTCATCTGTGTTAGGAACATAACACCAGGATGGTATGTTGCCTCCCTGGTGCAAGGGTCAAGGGTGTCTCGGAGCAGCTGCAGGACATTTTGAAGGGGGACGGTGAACAGCCAGTTGTTGTGGTGCATATAGGTACCAACGATACAGGTAAAAAAAACAGGATGAGGTCCTACAAGACGAATTTAAGGAGCTAGGAGCTAAACTAAAAAGTAGGGCCTCAAAGGTAGTAATCTCAGGATTGCTACCAGTGCCTCGTGCTAGTCAGAGTAGGAATCGCAGGACAGCTCAGATGAATATGTGGCTTGAGGAGTGGTGCAGAAGGGAGGGATTCAAATTCCTGGAACATTGGAACCCGTTCTGGGGGAGGTGGGACCAATACAAACCGGACGGTCTGCACCTGGGTAGGACCTGAACCAATGTCGTAGGGGGAGTGTCCTAGTGCTATTGGGGGAAGGAGTTAAACTAATATGGCAGGAGGATGGGAACCTATGCAGGGAGACAAAGGGAAGTAGAATAGGGGCAGAAGCAAAAAATAGAAAGAAAAGTAAAAGTGGAAGGCAGAGAAACCCAAGACAAAAAGCAAAAAAGGACACATTACAGCAAAATTCTAAAGGGACCAAGTTTGTTAAAAAGACAAGCCTGAAGGCTCTGTGCCTCAATGCGAGAAGTATTCGTAATAAGGTGAACGAATTAACTGCGCAGATAGCTGCTAATGGATATGATGTAATTGGCAGCACATGGCTCCAGGGTGACTAAGACTGGGAACTCAGCATCCAGGGGTATTCAACATTCAGGAAGGATAGACAGAAAGGTAAAGGAGGTGGGCTGGTGTTGTTGGTTAAAGAGGAAATTAACGCAATAGTAAAGGAGGACATTAGCTTGGATGATGTGGAATCGGTATGGGTGGAGCTACGGAATACCAAAGGGCAGAAAACATTAGTGGGAGTTGTGTACAGACCATGAAACAGTAGTAGTGAGGTTGGGGACAGCATCAAAGAAGAAATTAGGGATGCGTGCGATAAAGGTACAGCAGTTATCATGGGCAACTTTAATCTACATATTGATTGGGCTAATCAAACTGGTAGCAATGTGGTGGAGGAGGATTTCCTGGAGTGTATTCGGGATGGTTTTCTAGACCAGTATGTCAAGGAACCAACTAGAGGGCTGGACATCCAAGACTGGGTGATGTGTAATGAGAAAGGGCTAATTAGCAATCTTAGTGTGCGAGGCCCCTTGGGAAAGAGTGACCATAATATGGTAGAATTTTATATTAAGATGGAGAATGAAACAGTTAATTCAGAGACTAGGATCCTGAACTTTAGGAAAAGTAACTTCAATGGTAGGAGACGTGAATTGGCTAGAATAGACTGGTGAATAATACTTAAAGGATTGATGGTGGATAGGCAATGGCAAACATTTAAAGGTCACATGGATGAACTTCAACAATTGTACATCCTTGTCTGGAGTAAAAAATAAAACGGGGAAGATGGCTAACAAGGGAAATTAAGGAGTGTTAAATCCAAGGAAGAGGCATATAAATTGGCCAGAAAAAGCAGCAAACCTGAGGACTGGGAGAATTTTATAATTCAGCAGAGGAGGACAAAGGGTTTAATTAGGAGGGGGGAAATAGAGTATGAGAGGAAGCTTGCAGGGAACATAAAAACTGACTGCAAAAGCTTCTATAGATATGTGAAGAGAAAAAGGATTAGTGAAGACAAACATAGGTCCCTTGCAGTCAGACTCAGGTGAATTTCTAATGGGGAGCAAAGAAATGGCAGACCAGTTGAACAAATACTTTGGTTCTGTCTTCACGAAGGAAGACACAAATAACGTTCCGGAAATACTAGGGGACAGAGGGTCGAGTGAGAAGGAGGAACTGAAGGAAATCCTTATTAGGTGGGAAATTTTGTTGGGGAAATTGATGGGATTGAAGGCCGATAAATCCCCGGGGCCTGATAGTCTGCATCCCAGAGTACTTAAGGAAGTGGCCCTGGAAATAGTGGATGCATTGATGATCATTTTCCAACAGTCTGTCAACTCTGGATCAGTTCCTATGGACTGGAGGGTAGCCAATGTAACACCACTTTTTAAGAAAGGAAGGAGAGAAAACAGGTAATTATAGACCGGTTAGCCTGACATCAGAAGTGGGGAAAATGTTGGAATCAATTATTAAAGATGAAATAGCAGCGCATTTGAAAAGCAGTGACAGGATCGGTCCAAGTCAGCATGGATTTATGAAAGGGAAATCATGCTTGACAAATCTTCTAGAATTTTGTGAGGATGTAACTAGTAGAGTGGACAAGGGAGAACCAGTGGATGTGGTGTATTTGGACTTTCAAAAGCCTTTTGACAAGGTCCCATACAAGAGATTGGTGTGCAAAATTAAAGCACATGGTATTGGGGGTAATGTACTGACGTGGATAAAACTCGTTGGCAGACATGAAGCAAAGAGTCGGGATAAACGGGTCCTTTTCAGAATGTCAGGCAGTGACTGGTGGGGTGCTGCAGGGCTCAGTGCTGGGACCCCAGCTATTTACGATATACATTAATGATCTAGATGAAGGAATTGAGTGTAATATCTCCAAGTTTGCAGTTGACACTAAGCTGGGTGGCGGTGTGAGCTGTGAGGAGGACGCTAAGAGGCTGCAGGGTGACTTGGACAGGTTAGGTGAGTGGGCAAACGCATGGCAGATGCAGTATAATATGGATAAATGTGAGGTTATCCACTTTGGTGGCAAAAACACAAAGGCAGAATATCTGAATGGCGGCAGATTAGGAAAAGGGGAGATGCAACGAGACCTGGGTGTCATGGTACATCAGTCATTGAAAGTTGGCATGCACGTGGTGAAGGAGGCAAATGGTATGTTGGCCTTCATAGCTAGGGGATTTGAGTATAGGAGCAAGGAGGTCTTGCTGCAGGTGTACAGTGCCTTGGTGAGGCCTCACCTGGAATATGGTGTTCAGTTTTGGTCTCCTAATCTGAGGAAGGACATTCTTGCTATTGAGGGAGTGCAGCGAAGGTTCACCAGACTGATTCCCAGGATGGCAGGACTGACATTTGAGGAGAGACTGGATCGACGGCCTTTATTCACTGGAGTTTAGAAGGATGAGAGGGGATCTCATAGGAACATAGAAAATTCTGACGGGACTGGACAAGTGAGATGCAGGAAGAATGTTCCCGATGTTGGGGGAAGTCCAGAGCCAGGGGACATAGTTTAAGGATAAGGGATAAGCCATTTAGGACTGAGATGAGGAGAAACTTCTTCACTCAGAGTTGTTAACCTGTGGAATTCCCTACCGCAGAGAGTTGTTGATGCCACTTCATTGGATATATTTAAGAGCGAGTTAGATGTGGCCCTTACAGCTAAAGGGATCAAGGGGTATGGAGAGAAGGCAGGAAGGCGGTACTGATGAATGATCAGCCATGATCTTATTGAATGGTGGGGCAGGCTCGAAGGGCAGAACGGCCGACTCCTGCACCTATTTTCTATGTTTCTATGTGCCCTCAACTCAGTAATTGATAGAGATTGGAAATGGCTCAGGCCCAAGCACTGATCCTTGCAGCATCCCACTAGTTGTAACCTGCCAACCGAAAATTACCCTTTAATTCCTAATCTCTGCTTTCTCTCTATGAATGAATCCTCAATCCAAGCGAATAGATTACCCCAATTCCATGAGCCTTAATCTCATGTAACAATCTCGTATGGCATCTTATCGAATGCCTTTTAAAAATTCAAATATATTACATCCACTGGCTCCCCCTTATCCACCCTGCTAGTTACACCCTCAAAAAATTGATTTGTCAAACATGATTTCCCTTTCATAAAACTGTGCTGACTGCCAAATCATATTTTGATTTTCTAAGTGCCCTGTTACAACATACCTAAAAAACAGATTCTAGCATTTTCCCGACTACTGATGTCAGGTTAACTGGCCTATAGTTTCCTATTTTCTCTCTCGCTCTCCTTTCTTGAATAGCAGGGTTACATTTGCTACCTCAAATTCATAAGAACGTAAGAAATAGAAGCAGGAGTTGGCCATTTGGCCCCTCGCACCTCCTCGGCCATTCAATGAGATCATGGCTGATTTGATCATGGACTCAGCTCCACTTCCCTGCCTGCTCACCATAACCCTTTATTCCCTATCGCTGAAAAATATGTCTATCTCTGCTTTAAATAAATTCAATGACCCAGCCTCCACAGCTCTCTGGAGCAGAGAATTCCACAGATTTACAACCCTCTGAAAGAAAAAATTCCTCCTCATCTCACTGTTAAATGGGTGGCACCTTATTCTAATTCGCAGGGACTGTTCCAGAATCAATGCATCCACTACCTCTGCAGCCACTTCTTTTAAAACCCTAGGATGTAGGCCATCAGGTCCAGGAGATTTGTCAACTTTTGCTCTCATTAATTTCTCCAGTATTTTTCCTTGACTATTATTCATTCCTTTAACATTATTACTTATTCTCATTTGACCCTTGGATCCCCACTATTTCCACTATGTTTTGTGTGTCTTCTACCGTCAAGACGGATAAAAAAGATTTGCTTAACGTCCCTGCCATTTCCTTACTCCTCTTTATTTCTCCTGGGTTTGTCTCCAAGATACCCACGTTTACTTTCACTAATCTCTTCCATTTTACATACTTGTAGAAGCTCTTACAATCTCTTGATATTTCTTACTAGTTTACTCTCATTCTATTTTCTCCCTCTTTTTCAATTTCTTGGTCATCCTTTGCTGATTTCTCAAACCCTCCAAAATCCTCAGGCTTACTACTCTTAACCTTGTCTCATTATACAATACTAGATCTAAAACAGCCTATTCGCTAGTTAGCCATGGTTGGGCCACTTCTCCCATGGAATTTTCACTCCTCAAGGGAATGTATGAGAATTATGAATGATTTCTTTAAATATTTGCTATTGCTCATCTACTGTCATATTTGGTGTCTTATTTGACCCTGAAATTAGCTTTCGACCACATATCTGCAACATAACTGATACCGCCTATTTCCACCTCCGTAACATCGCCCGTTTCCGCCCTTGCCTCAGTTCATCTGCTGCTGACTATTCCAATGCACTCCTGGCTGGCCTCCCACATTCTACCCTAAGTAAACTAGAGGGGATCCAAAACTCGGCTGCCCGTGTCGTAACTCGCACCACGTCTCGCTCACCCATGCTTGCTGACTTACATTGGCCTTCGGTTAAGCAATGCTTCGATTTCAAAATTCGCATCCTTATTTTTAAATCCCTTCATAGCCTGGCCCCTCTCTATCTCTTATCTCCTCCAGCTTCATCATCATCATCATAAGCAGTCTCTCAAAATCGAAGGAGATTTGCTTCCATGAACTCATCCGTCAAAAGACTTTTGCCAATTTGGCTTGCCCAGTCTCGATGATGATTATTGGTCTCTCTGTTCAATTAAACTATTTTTAACCAACTGCATATGCTTTGTGACTACTCAATTATAAATGTTGACGAACAGAGAATTTTTAGAGGTATGTTGAGCCCGTTGAAGCAATATTGGAAATGGATATCTGAACTATATTTTAATGTACAGCTACATTACAAATTCAAAATCACTAATTTAAGCTCACATTATTGGCTTGTTATTTCAACAAGTGTAGATGTACTTAAATGGTCACTGTCGCCAGCACACCACACACAAAAAAAGGAAATTACTATTTTAGCTCCTCTTTAATATGTCAAAAAGCTACCGATAATTGCTGTAAAAGGTATACATCAAGTCAAGACACTTTGAAACCAAGTCAGAATGTGGAAGGAATTCAATATTTATTTTGTACCTTTTGTTCAAGCTGGAAAATAACATTTTGAGAATTTTCCCTTCCTTTTGAGAGCTGATGAATCAGAGTTTTTAGTAGCTGCTGCAGTTGAATTATATCCTGAGCAAGATCCACTGACATTTTCTTCTTGATATCTAACTGTTCCTGAAAAATATAATTAGTGAAAAGTTATTCAACTATGAATTCATAGTAAGTTCATTTTTCAGTCCAGTATTTCTGGCTAACTATTATATTCAAGGTCTATAAGAGTTCAGAAGAAAGCCCAACATTCTGGATAAGTAACACTGGCTGGATAGCAAATTAAAATGTGAAACTCAATTGTATAAATTTGCATAAAGTTATTACTGTTTCACAAAATATAAAACCAACATATCTACTTTTAGTTTACAATCAAAGGTTTTTTTCTTTTTTCTCTCATTCGGTGCCCTGCCCCATTCTTAAACAAATGGTGTTGTACAACATCCCACAAATTTCCATTCCAATTTATGTAGCACAATTTGCCATCCAAGTACCACAATTTTGTATAAAAGGGCCTGTCGGTAGTGAAAATGTTCTTAATAAAATCACTTGCTGCAACAAATCAGTTGGCCTGACCATTCTCTGACCATAGAAGTAGGCAGACAACTGGTTTACATATCTATGCTTTTGCTGGCCAACAGAATGTGTGTGCCTACATCCAGGAGAGGGTGAGAGAGTGTGAATTGGAACAGACTACCATTCCATCAATGGCAACATTGCTAAAGTTGTGTCATCATCGTAAAATTGAAGTGAAAATTTTTTTAAATTTTTTTTTAAAAGACTGAAATAATATTCAAGGCGTCTTGCAATTTAAAGCTGCATATTATTCTAAGTATTCTTGTTAGAAATTGTCTGCACAGAAGGATTGTTTACCAAAAATATTAGGGGGTTAAAGCACGAGTCACACTAAAACAAAGCCAACTTGCTGGCTAAATGTTGAATGGACATTTAGCTACTGCACAATACTGCTGAATTCTATTATAGTATTTTATTTGTTTATCTTTATGCCTTGACAGCAACTACAATTATTTAACTTTCAAAATAATTCCTTTAGGAGGGAACGAGGGACTGGAGATGGCAACGAGCAGATATGGTGGCTCAGAGGAAAAAAAACATTCCTTTTCCCTTCTCTCTGGCAAGTCACTTCTCCTTTCCCTCAACAGGGCAACTCTTACCCCACACTCAATAAATGCTGTGTCTTCTCTGTTCCAATCCAGGGTTGCATTCTCCTCCCCCAAAAACATAGGTTCATTCTTACAACCAGTCCCCTTCGCACATGTTTCTCTCTGCATATTCTCTTCAACAAGCTCTCTCGATCAATCTCCTCCTCTTCCCCCAATGTGCAAGTGTCTCTCCTCCACCCCTCACCCACCACAGTATGTCATCTCTCATCTGACATTCCCAGAGTGTTTCTTTCCCTCTATCCTATCGCACATGAACAGAGCGTTTCTCTCGTTCAAGTCTCCCAACCTTTAAGTGTTGGTAGCTTTTGCTCCATCCCTCTCACCTGTACCAGAGACTGGAGTGTGCTCTCGCCAGCCATCAACTGACTTTCATGTATCACAATTTTGTCACATCTTCTCATGCTGGAGTAATATGCCTGCTTAAAACTAAACTGTTCATGCTTACAATTTTATTTACCTTGCAGTCCTTCCACTATAAGCGGTGCTGTGCCTCACACACCATCTCAACTATGTTCATTTCCATCTAATTGCAAGGAATGCTGTTATCTTTTAAATATTAGTGGAGCTTTTAATTTTGGGACAGCCACAAAATAAACAAATTAAACTGTAGTTACCCTTCCACCTAGAAATCCATGTTTTTCTCCAGGCAGCTGTTCACTCCTTTCCTCCAACTATTTACCACCCCACATTTCAACTCACTTCCCCAATTGCCTAAAACTGCTATATTATCACCCCCCCGCTCCTAAATTGTCACAAAATCAACATCTTCCCAAACATTATGTACCATTACCAACACAACACCATGTCCACATATTTAAAAACACACTTCTGCCACTGGAGACCCATTTTTTCCAAAGATCAGACTCAGTTCATACTCAAATCGGTAGAAACAATGATTGTTAATTTACCACCAGCACTATATGCTTTTTTCATAGAATATAATTGTTAGATATCTTTCCTGCATGGGATACTACTACACAGACATTTTAAATGGTCAAGTTTATTGGATAACTGTAAAGTTAACTATTAATTGTGAATATGATTGCATTAAAATAATTTTAAAATGTTGATGTCAATTCGGGAATGGGGCCAGGAAAACAAACAACACATACATGGACAATATCTATAAAAGCTATCAGTGGAATGTCTGTTCTAAGCAAAGATCCAGACATCGGTAAATCTTGACGTGAAGCATAATCAACAAAAATTTCACAAGACATGAATTTAATTCGAATTCAATTCTGACTCATGCCAACTTGGCTAGTACTTCTCACTCATTAGTTACACCAACAGTATTGACCTGAACACAAAAATGCATGACTGTCTTGTCTGCCATTTATCTGGTATGTTAAGCAAGTGTCATGTTGTCCATTTAGATTCATACGCACCTTCACTTCTGAAACGTCACTATTTTCGACGACATTGCCATCACTTACAGCTCTTGCTATTTCTGCCTGAATATTGTTCAAAGATCCTTGAGCCTGTGAAATAGAAACAATATTCTAAAACTTCCAGATAAATAAAATGCTTCAAAAAAGAGAGGGAAAAATCTAAAGAGAGCTTTATTAAAAAGAACAAGGTAGAGCTACAGAATGTGAATATTCAACAGTTAAGATGAAGGCTGTTCTGTTCGCCATGTCAGACAATGGTTTTCAGTCCGCAGCAGTTCTACAAAAACCTGAATTGTGGGGAACATTGCATCAGCATCAAAATAGATGCGCTCATATAAATCCTTCTTTCCCCCTTCTCTCTCACTTCAAAATAGTGTCAATAAATATTCCCTTTACATAGAATTTACAGCACAGAAACAGATCATTTAACTCAACTGGTCTGTGCTCCATACGAGCATTCTCCCACCCTCCTTCATCGAACTATCTGCATATCCCATCTATTCCTTTCTTCCTCATGTACTTACCTATGTTTTCCTTAAAGGAATCTATGCTATTCGCCTCAACTACTTCTTGTGGTAGCAAGTTCCACATTCTAAGCCTTCTCTGGGTGCAGAGGTTTCTCCTGAATTCTTTTATTCGTGACTGCTTTATATTGATAACCACTAGTTTTTGTCTCCCCCATAAATGGAAACATCTGCTTTCCATCTACCTCATCAAACCCCTTCATAATTTTTAACGACCTCTATTAGGTCACCAGTCAGCCTTCTCTTTGCAAGTGAAAAGAGCGCCATGCTTGTTCAGTTTTTCTGAATAGTTACAACTTTTCAGTTTGAGTACCATTCTTGTAAATCTTTTTTACACCATCTCCAGTGCCTCTATATCCTTTTTGTAATATGGAGACCAGAACTCAAGCTAAGTAATCACGTGGTCTAACCAACGTTCTATACAAATTTAACATAACTTTCCTGCTTTTCAAATCTGTTCCTCTAGAAATGAATTTTCATTTAAATGTTACTTAGGTTACATAGAAGATTACACAGTTTAGGGACTTACAAATATATGCTAAAAGCTGCAAATTCCATACAAACAAAAATAAAATGAAAAACATTTGGGGTGGCTCAACAAAATTGCTTATAAAGTGATCTATACTGGAGGTCGGTCTTTATTACATACACCTTGCAATATATTTGATACAACAAACACTGAATTTTACCTCATATAGATTGGAAACCACTTTCTGTGCTTCATTCTGTTCAGTCTTCAATTTTGTTAATGTTTCATTTAACTGAGTTTTAAGCTGCGAGTAAAAACAAGATGCAATTTAAGTTGGTTAATTAATTTGTTCTTTTTTTTGTTGCTAATTTTCTCACCTTCCCCCTCCTGAAAGCATTGATCCTTTCCTGAGAGATGGTTCGGTGGGTGCCATGCAACTTTTGGTACCTCACCCAAATGATAATTTTTCACGTGACCCTGCACAGCAAGTGTCGGCAGGTTATTCACACTGTAGGGGAAATCACAACTAAACCTGACTATGGGCCCAGATTTGGCCCTCCCGTTTTTTCGGCGCATTTCTTCCTATGATCCAAACGGCGCCAAAAAGATGTCCCAGGATTCTGGCCCCTCTGCAGACTCTCCCGGGGCTTGGCACGGCATGGCGAGTCCATTGGGAGGCGGAGCTAGGGTCCTGCACCTAAAAGAGTGCCGGCAGCTGTCCGCATGCGCAGTAGAGCATTCGCGCATGCGCAGTAGCTCCTCCCATGATTGTGATGATGCGTACCTGCAGCGTGGGACCCAATGCATCCCGCCCCTATCCCGGGCTGAGTGGCCTGCCGCTGCCTTCCCGCGCTGAGGACTACAAGAAACAGGTTGCTGCGGGGAAGAGATTTGATCCGAGGCCGAGGAGAGAAGAGAGTTTTGATGTGGGGGGGGGGGGGGTGAAGGAGAGAGAAGAGAGGAGAGTTTTGATCAGAGAGGGCGGGGGGGGGGGGGGGGTGATAACTGTGTAGCCAGTAATTTTTAATGAGCTTACTCAAGACTTTCCTTAACGGTTGATGAAAATACTTTCCTACAAGCAGAAGGTACTTCTATTTTTTGTTTGGATATTTTGAAAAAATGATGGAAATATGTTTTGTCTCTTTACTTCTTTTATTTTTGTAGTTTAAGCTTTCATGAATGCTTCTGTTGTATAGTAAATTAACTTTGCGAAGTTTGTCAGTCCTGTATAGCTGTTTGATCCGATTCACATTCTTTAGTCAAGTCATTAAGCACCTACCTGCGCTGATTTGATTGCGGAACTCTCCGCAAGGGTTTTCTGTGCGGCCACAAATGCTGGACTAAGTTAGTTTGGAGCAACTATTAGCTATCCAAACTGGCTTAAATGGCCAAAACGGGTGGAGATGGCTGGTAATGCCCCCTTTTGAAAAAAATACATTAAAAAAATCCTAACTAACTCACTTACACTGGCACAAATTGAATGTGCAGAATTGGGATTTTTAAGATAATCCAGAAAAATCAAGTTGCTTCAAGAAAAAAAAATGAAGCAACACCTGGGCAAATTTGGGCCCCTTGCGTGCTTCAAACAAGACTTATTGAAAAGCAAACAGTACTGGGACTGGAATCTGTATCTGATTTTCCCTACTGTAACCATGATAGAAAACCTAAATTGTTGCACGACTGTTCTTCCCGGATAGATCAAAATCAGCACAGAATGGCAATGTATGTGAAACTGGGATCTTTCTGCTGTCTGTGACTCATCAGCCACCGCTTTAACAAGCTATAGAGTCATCTAGCAGAAGCAATTATATTATGCATAATCAAATGACAAAAGCATATTGCATTTATTATTGCCACTGTCTCATTTAGCAATATGTTTTTGTGGCAACAGCTAATGCTGCTTGTGCAATTCTGAAATTTTATGTACACTTTAGAATAAATTGTTGCACCTGTGAGCAATGCCACTTCATTTCAGTCCAAGCACAAAAGTCTCTTAAATTGATTGACAAATTCTAGTTGAGTATGAAGTTCTCTGAATTATCTCCTCCTCTCACAAGAAAAACAAACTATAATTTTGCTTAAATTGTCATTGTATTGTATCTTGGTTATATGCATTACTTTGAGAATGTTAGAGGTGTGAACTTTATTTCCATTAAAAAAACAGTTTAGACAGATACCACAGGTTAATGCCTTGATGCGTCTCATGATATGCAATACAAGTTTATTATAGTCAATGGGTTAAAATGCACTGGCCAATGATGTATTAATTATAAGCCAGATTAGTACAGGACATACTGTGCACTACAATCTGCTGCCATAAAATTTAATAAGCATTTTTGGGGAAAAAGTATGAACAGTTACAAGGAATTTCTTACCAAATTTAGTTCTTCATTCTGCTTTATTGCTTCAGCACAAGAATCATCAAGTTTGTTCTGTAATTCAGTCAACAGAACTTTGAGCTGTAATGAAGTTTAAAACCCAATTTAAACTGTTCATGGGATGGTTACATAAATGTTTAAATTAGCCTGACAAATTGTTAAAGGTTTAAGACTTCTTGATTGTTGTGTTGGGGGGGGGGGGGGGGGGGGGGGGTAGGGGGAAGTAATTTTTGAGCACAACCTTTTTCAACATGTAAGGCCACCACCCATTCAGTTTGGTTTATTTTCTGCAGTTGCAACAATCCTAAAAAGTATGGAATGTAACAACGTTGTGAAAAATATCAGAGCGTTAAGAAATAGGAAAATAGGAGGAGTAGGCCATTCGGTCCTTCGAGCCTGCTCCGCCATTCAATATCATGGTTGATCATCTACTTCAACTTCACCTTCCCACACTATCCCCAGATCCCTCGATTCCCTTAATATCGAAAAATATATCCGTCATTGTTTTGAATATACTTAACGACTGAGCATCCACAGCCCTCTGGGGGTAGAGAATTTCAAAGATTCACGACCCTTTGTGTGAAGCAATTTCTCATCGCAGTCGGACCCCTTATTCTGAGACTGTGACCCTAAGTTAGAGACTCCTCAACCAGGGAAACATCCTCCCAGCATCTATCCTGTCAAGCTCTAAGAATGTTATATGTTTCAATGAGATCACCTCTTGTTCTTCTAAATTTTAGGGAATGTAGGTCTAATCTCAATTTCTTCTCAGAGGACAATCTCCCATCCCAGGAATCAATCTGGTGAACCTTTGTGGCACTCCCTCTAAGGTAAGTATGCCCTTCCTTAGGTAAGGAGACCAAAACTGTATACAGTACTCCAGGTGTGGTCTCACCAAGGCTCTATATAATTGCAACAAGACTTATTTACTCTTGTAATAAAGGATATTCAATGAAAATAAGACCTACTTCTCGGACTTCAGTTACACAAATGGCTCTCTCCGATTCCACCTTTTCCAACTCAGATGCAAGATGATTGCTCTGTTTTCTAAGCTGCAAAAAGTAAATTAGATTCGTTTTAATGTAAGTACGGATGCAGAATAAAAGAGATTTTTTTGGGTTGTTTACTTTTAACAGTACTGAGTCGTTAATACAAAACAACTTTTTTTTATAGCAGTTAAGTTCACTGCGAAATTTGGGTTTTAATTACAAGAGGTGCCCTAAAAACAAGTGTTAAACACACAACTGAGAACTGATGATGTTGAGGTTAAACTGCCTGGGCCTCAGAGTCTGATGGGCAAGAATCCAAATTATCTTAGTCAATTAAACCAGGACCTTTACAATAACTGTCTCATTTCAAATAAGATCCAAAAAGTATAGCAATTGGAAAATTCAATTTAGCCCATCCTTTTTGATTGATCGTAATCCCATTTACATGCTTATTCACTACATTCCTCAATCCCTTCTCTCACCAATTCATTTATACACAGCTTAAAAAGAACACAATTTCTTAATAGGGACTACTGCGCTTAAGTCCACCTCCTTGTTGCACCAAACCTTTACTGTAGCAGAAACCAACATTTATATATCACCATACAATGGCATCGGTCACCTGATCCCACTGGACACATATGGTACAACTACCATGTTTGAAACCTCCCATTTTTTAATCAACAGAGGAAGTAAAACAATTCGCCCAACAAATCTCTCATAGATTGTTAAAGTAATAATTTTGCCACATCTCCTGAATCAGTCCTGAAATGCACTATCAAATTATTTAGTGCAAGCTTAAGGAAGTTTGCATTAAAATGAATCATTTGACTACAATGCTGGCTAGCTTATGTATAATGAATAAGAACATAATAGGAAAATAGGAGCAAAAGTAGGCCATTTGGTCCCTCGAGCCTGCTCCACCATTCAACAAGATCATGGCTGATTTGATCCTGGCCTCGACTCCACTTCCCTGCCCGCTCCCCATAACCTTGACTCCCTTATCTTTCACAAATCTGTCTATCTCTATCTGAAATACATTCAATGGTGCAGCCGCTACAGCTCTCTGGGGTAGAAAATGGCAAAGATTCATGACCCTCAGAAAAGAAATTCCTCATTTCTGTTTTAAATGGGCGACCCTTTATTCTGAAACTATGCCCTAGTTCTAGATTCCCACACCAGGGGAAACATCCTCTCTGCATCTACCCTGTCAAGCCCCTTCAGAACCTTATAATTTCAATAAAATCGCCTCTAAGTCTTCTAAACGTCAATGAGTATAGGTCCAACCTGCTCAACGTTTCTTCATATGACGACCCTTTCATCTCAGGAATCAACCTCGTTAACCTTCTCTGAACTGCCTCCAGTGCAAGTATATCCTTCCTTAAATAAGGAGACCAAACCTGTACGCAGTACTCCAGGTGTGGTCTGACCAATGCCCTGTACAGTTGTAGCAGGACTTCCCTACTTTTATACTCCATCCCCCTTGCAATAAAGGCCAACATTTCATTTGCCTTTCTAATTACTTGCTGTACCTGCATGCTAACTTTTTGTTTCTATTGATCCCTCTGTACAACTGCATTTTGTAATCTCTCCCCATTTAAATAATAATTTGCTTTTTTATTTTTCCTACCAAAGTGGATAACCTCGCATTTTCCCACATTATACTCCATCTGCCAAATTTTTGCCGACTCACTTAGCCTACCTATATTCCATCGTAGAATCTTTGCATCCGCCTCACAACTTGCTTTCCCACCTATCTTTGTATCATCAGCAAATTTGGCTACATTACACTTCATCCAAGTCATTAATATAAACTGTAAATAGTTGAGGTTCCAACACTGATCCCTGTGGCACCCCACTAGTTATAGTTTGCCAACATGAAAATGATCCATTTATCCTGACTCTCTGCTTTCTGTTAGTTAGCCAATTCTTTATCCACACAAATATATTACCCCCAACCCAGTGAGCTCTTATCTTGTGCAGTAACCTTTTATGTGGCACCTTATCGAATGCTTTCTGAAAATCCAAATACATAATATCTACTGGTTCCTTTTTATCCATCCTGTTCGTTACATCCTCAAAGAACGTGAGCAAATTTGTCAAACAGGATTTCCCCTTCATAAAACCATGCTGATTCTGCTTGACAGTATTATGCTTTTCTAAATGTCCTGCTACTACTCCCTTAATGATGCACTCCAGCATTTTCCCAATGACAGATGTTAGGCTAACTGGTCTATAGTTTCCTGCTTTCTGTCTCCCTCCTTTCTTAAATAGCGGCGTTATATTTGCGGTTTTCCAGTCCGCTGGGACCTCTCCAGAATCCAGGGACTTTTAGTAGATTACAACCAATGCATCCACTATCTCTGCAGCCACCTCTTTTAAGACCTGAGGATGCAGGCCATCAGGTCCAGGGGACTTGTCCACCTTTAGTCCAATTAGTTTACCGAATACTTTTTCTTTAGTGACAGTGATTATTTTACGTTCTTCTCTCCCTATAGCCCCTTGATTATCCATTATTGGGATGCTTTTAATGTCTTCTACCATGAAGACCAATGCAAAATATTTGTTCAAAGTCTCCGCCATTTCTCTGTTGCCCATTATTAATTCCCCAGTCTCATCCTTTAAGGGACCGATGTTTACTTTAGCTATTTGCTTTCTTTTTACATACCTGTAGAAGCTCTTACTGTCTGTTTTTATATTTCTTGGTAGTTTACTCTCACAAGCTATCTTCTCTCTATCATTTTTTTTTTAAGTCGTTCTTTGCTGGTTTCCAAAAATTTGCCACTTCTTTGGCCTTCCAACATTGTATGCCTTTGTTTTCAATTTGATACCATCTTTTACTTCCTTAGTTAGCCACGGATGGTTCATCCTTCTCTTTAGAGTCTTTCTTTCTCACTGGAATATATTTTTGCTGAGAGTTATGAAATAGCTCCTTAAATGTTTGCCACTGCTCATCTACCATCTTATCCTTGAATCTATTTTCCCCAGTCCACTTTAACCAGCTCTACCTTCAGACCTTTGCAATTACGTTTATTTAAGTTCTGGACACTAGTTTGAGAACTAGCTTTCTCACCCTCAAACTGAATTTGAAATTCTCAAACTGAATGGAAGATACAGGCTAAAATGGCAAGCAGCGAATTAAGTACTACCATCTTGCAACCTACCTTCTGCCTTGACTCCTGCTCAACTGTTCTGGAGTAGACAAGCCCCTGTAATGCTCAAAGTAACTATTATGCTGGGAATAGGAAAAATAAAAAAACATTGCAAATAATGCAACTTAAATAAAAACAGAAAATGCTGGAAATTTACAGCTGCGCATCATTAAAGAGCCAGAAAATTGTCATGCACTTCGTGAGTGGCCTGCTGTGTATTTCTAGCATTTTTTTTATTGTGCTGGGGCAAGTTTGACCAGCAATTCTGAATAGGCATCATTCTGCACATTTGAACTGTTCTCTTTGAATTGGTCAGTTTCGCCCTGCTTGCCATCCTCGGCCACATTGTTTCGATGACACGATTCTGATGGGGCAAGTCATTCTCCATTTTCTATTGTTCAAACCTCCAAGCATCAAATTTCTCAGATATCCTTCTTCCTTTCCTCCCTCAGCCTCTACAATGGGCAACTCCTCATGTACAGTCAGTGATTTCAATCTCCATCCAAACTCACCTTGCCCTCTCTCCTTGGATTTTGCTGCCTCCAGGCCTCCCTCATCCTCTCCCTCCATATAAAGTTTCCTATTCATATTCATGGCCACTCCTTCAACCTTGCCATCTGATGTGGCCTCTCTATGTCCATCGGTCGACAAAGCCAGCTCCGATCCCTACCTTGTATCCCTCACCAACTATGTCCTTCCATCCCCACTTCCTTCTGAACCTGTCCGGGAATAAATTCTCCCCAAAATTGTTTACAACTGCACTTTCAAGCTTGCCTGCCTATCCTTTGGCCCTCCATTAACTAGCATACCTGTACAGCCATTGATTTGCTCAACCACTCCCTCACCTCCACCTTTGATGATCCTATCCCCAGTAAAATCCTGACTATCTTTCACCCGTAGTTCATTTTTGTGCAGTATAATACTTATGAAAATATCTCAAGATACAAAAATCTAATACAGACAACTGTTCTTGTTTCTTACACACACACACATACTGACAATTCACCTACACTTTCAACTTCTGTGTTTTCATACTTCGCCTTTTCCAACTCTTGTTCCAATGTGCAGACCGATGACTGCATCTGGAATATATGTATAGAACATTAAACACTGCTATGAGGGGATGAAATGCATAGTTACAAAGGTCTGAAGAATTTGTTCAATGCTCCTTTTTAGCATAGTTAAAAGACAAACTTCATGTACATCCAGTACATGTAAATAGGATCACAACCCTTAGTATTGATTTGTTTTCCAGATTCACCTATGGGTTTCTGGAATTTATCCTGATTGTTCACTCTTTTTTAATTCTAGTAAAAACTATGAGTGCAATTACAAGAAAAGTAACACTGGTCATTGGGTATGTCTTCTCCATTCTGGTACTGCTTCTTGAGCTGCTAACATTTTGGGTTTTTCCTGCAGAGATGCAAAGAAATTTGCAGGTGCACATAGCCCTGTCAGGAAAACCTATGAAGAAGGCTGCTTCCCACCAAGCCTCCTTTTCCCCAAAATAATCCCATACTCAAACATGGATTTAGAATATCTAGATAATGGCAAAAGAAATCTGATGTCCAGAGTTGAAAACAGGCTGCAGTACTGAAAAAAACTTTCAACGACAAGATTGCAATACCAAGATGGGGAAAAGAAAAGTACCAGAGAAAGCCTCATGAAGGGCACTTTAAAAAAAAAAAAAAAATTCATTGCGTTGCTGGCGTGGCCAGCATTTATTGCCCATCTCCAATTGTCCTCGAGAAGGTGGTGGTGAGCTGCCTTCTTGAACCGCTGCAGTCCATGTGGTGAAGGTACTTCCACAGTGCTGCTAGATAGAGAGGTCTAGGATTCTGATCGTGTGACAATGAAGGAACGGCATGATGGTGTGTGACTGGAGGGGAACTTGGAGATGATGGTGTTACTATTCGCCTGCTGACCTCCTTCTCGGTGGTAGAAGTCGTAGGTTTGGGAGGTGCTGTCGAAGAAGTCTTGGCTACAGTGCATCTTGTAAATGGTACACACTGCAGCCACAGTGGGCTGATGATGGAGGAAGTGAATGTTCAAGGTGGTGGATGGGGTGCCAATCAAGAGGCCTGCTTTGTCCTGGATGGTGTCGAGCTTCGAGTGTTGTTGAAGCTGCACTCATTCAGGCAGGTGGAGAGCATTCCATCACACTCCTGACTTGTGCATTGTCGATGATGGCTTTGGGGAGTCAGGAGGAGAGTCACTCGCCACAGAATACGCCAGCCTCTGACCTGCTCTTGTAGCTGCAGTAGTTATGTGGCTGGTCGAGTTAAGTTTCTGGTCAATGATGACCCCCAAGAATGTTGATGGTGGGGGATTTGACCATGGTAATACCATTGAATGTCATGGGGAGGTAGTTAGGCTTTCTCTTGTTGCAGCTGGTCATTGCCTGACACTCGTGTGGTGCAAATGTTACTTGTGACTTATCAGCCCAAGTCTTAAATGTTGACCAGGTCTTGCTGCATGCGGACACGAACTACTTAATTATCTGAGGAGTTACGAATGGAACTGAACACGGCAGTCATCAGCGACATCCCCACTTCTGACCTTATGATGAAGCAGCTGAAGATACTTGAGCCTAGGACATTGTCCCGAGGAACTCTTGCAGTAATGTCTGGGGTTGAGATCATTGGTTCTTCCTTTGTGCTAGGTATGACTCTAGCTTGTGGCAAGTTTGCCTCCCGATTCCCATTGACTTCAATATTATTAGGGCTCCTTGATGCCACACTCGATCAAATGCTGCCTTGATGTTAAGGACATCAAGGACTCTCACCTCACCTCTGGAATTCAGCTCTTCTGTCCATGTTTGGACCAAGGCTGTAATAAGGTCTGGAGCCGAGTGGCCCGAGCAGAACCCAAACTGAGCATCGGTGAGCAGGTTATTGGTGAGTAAGTGCCCCATGACAATACTGTCAACGACACCTCCCATCACTTTGCTATTGATTGAGAGTAGACTGATGGGGCGGTAATTGGTTAGATTGGATTTTTCCTTTTGTTTGTGGACAGGACATGGTGGACAATTTTCCACTTTGTCGGGCAGATGCCAGTTTTGTAACTGTACTGGAACAGCTTGGCTAGAGGCACGTCTAGTCCTGAAGGACAAGTCTTCAGCACTACAGCCGGGATGTTGTCCGGGCCCATAGCCTTCTCTACTTTGTTGAAATGGGAAAAATTAAACGGTACAGACTGACATTTTGTATTCACCTTTTGTGCTATGGTGCTTTCCTTGTCCTATGATGAACACATTAACCTACTGTTAATTTTGCATTACAGTCTTAATCCAAGAAAATAGGGCCAAGAGAAAGGGGCCAATGTATACAGTCATTCTAAACAATGTCCAATTTAAAAAAATTTTCTCTGCAATTAATTATCAGATTCTCGGAAATGATGCACATTATTCCATGAGCTGGCTACCTGCATCAACACCTTCTGGGATTCTTCCAGTTTCACCTTCCATTTGCCTTCCTCCTCTTCAACGCTGCTTTGCAACCGCTGTAAAATTCCTTCCTGCAGGTAATACCATTAAATATTTTATTTTGGGTGAAAAAACAGATTAAGACCAAACTCTGCTGGAAACTATATGAAACTTACCGTTTCTGCAAGTACTGTCTTGTACTTTTCGCACTCTAACTGCAACATTGCATGCATCTCCTCATTTTCCTTTTCTTTGTGTTCCATGGCCTAAATTTTGAAAGTAACCAACAAATAACAGCAGCAACAACTTGTACATATTTAACACCTTTAAAACAGCTAAGCATCCCAAGATGCTTCAAGCAGATCTGAGGAAAAACAGATGCAGAGCCAAAGGAGGAGAAATTAGGAGGGATTCAAAAAGCTTGATCAAAAACATGGATTTTCAGAAAGGTTTTAAAAAAGGTGAAACAGAGATGTTTCGGGAGGAATTTCCCAACAGTAGGACCGAGGCAACTTGTACTTATGCCTTCAATGGGATAAAGTGAAAGGAGAAGATGCACAAGAAAAGGGAGTTTAGGGGTTGGAGGCTTTTAAGTCAGAGCAGAGCACAGATCTTGTAGTGGAATGTGATGGCTTCAGTCTTCCCAATGTTTAGCTGATGAAATGAGAATTCATCTAAGTATGGGTGTTGCACAAGCAGCCTGACAGCAGAGGGGTGAAGAGAGGTGCTGCACATGTGGAAGGTGGTCTCATGTCTGCAGTTGTCACCAAGGGGCGGCATGGAAATGAGGAAGGGGGCAGAATGGAGCACAGGAGGGTTCCAAAGGTGATGGTGGCAAGTGGGAAGAAAAGCTCGAGATGCTCTGGCTTGATTCAATAGTTAAGGGTGGAATCAAGCAAGGGTGGTCCACAGAGCTGGTTAATGAAGGAAAAGCATTGGAAAAGGATTGTGTAGTGAACTCAATTTAAGGCTGCAGAAGGATCGAAGAGGGACAATACATATGAAAATTTAAAAATTAAATGTTAGTAACAAATATCTTTAGATTTCTCAACACCACAGAGCACCATGAACGATGATATTCTTGTTCGGGGAAATGCAATTTGTATCAACCATTATGGGGAGACACATTCGTCCTTCTTTCTACCATCTTTTGTACCATATTTGGACTTTTGAAAGGCTTTTGACAAGGTCCCACACAAGAGATTAGTGTGAAAAATTAAGGCACATGGGATTGGGGGTAATGTATTGACGTGGATAGAGAACTGGTTGGCAGACAGGAAGCAAAGAGTGGGAATAAACAGGTCCTTTTCAGAATGGCAGGCAGTGACTAGTGGGGTACCGCAAGGTTCAGTGCTGGGACCCCAGCTATTTACAATATACATTGATGATTTAGACGAAGGAATTGAATATAATATCTCCAAGTTTGCAGATGACATGAAGCTGGGTGGCAGTGTGAGCTGTGAGGAGGATGCTAAGAGGCTGCAGGGTGACTTGGAGAGGTTAGGTGAGTGGGCAAATGCATGGCAGATGCAGTATAATGTGGATAAATGTGAGGTTATCCACTTTGGTGGCAAAAACAGAAGGCAGATTATCTGAATGGTGACAGATTAGTAAAAGGGGAAGTGCAACGAGACCTGGGTGTCATGGTACATTAGTCATTGAAAGTAGGCATTCAGGTACGGCAGGCAGTTAAGAAAGCAAATGGCATGTTGGCCTTCATAGTGAGAGGATTTGAGTATAGGAGCAGGGAGGTCTTGCAGGGCCTTGGTGAGACCACACCTTGAACATTGTGTGCAGTTTTGGTCTCCTAATCTGAGGAAGGACATTCTTGCTATTGAGGGAGTGCAGCAAAGGTTTACCAGACTGATTCCTGGGATGGCAGGACTGACATCTGAAGAAAGACTGGATCAACTAGGCTTATATTGACTGGAATTTAGAAGAATGAGCAGGGATCTCATAGAAGCATATAAAATTCTGACGGGATTGGACAGGTTAGATGCAGGAAGAATATTCCCTATGTTGGGGGAGTCCAGAACCAGGGGTCACAGTGTAAGGATAAGGGGCAAGCCATCTAGGACCTAGATGAGGAGAAACTTTTTCACTCAGAGAATTGTGAACCTGTGGAATTCTCTACCACAGAAAGTTGTTGAGTCCAGTCATTGGTTATATTCAAAAGGGAGTTCGATGTAGCAGTTAAAGGGATCAGGCGGTATGGAGATAAGGCAGGAGTGGGGTACTGAAGTTGTATGATCAACCATGATCATATTGAATGGTGGTGCAGGCTCGAAGGGTCGACTGACCTGCTCCTGCACCTATTTTCTATGATTCTATGTTTCAAGGTGATAATGCTGGGGTGGAATATTCCCTTCATTTCATGAACCTACTGGACAATAAGCTAATATTTTGCATTCACATACTTTTGAATATTTCCACCTCAGCTTTAATTTTTTTTTCCAATTTTGTGCTCAAGGTGAGTTTTTGTTTTGCCAGAGTCAGCATAAAGCACATGCCTCCAATGCCCCAAACATGTCTCGACTAACTTCAGTGCAATACCCATTATAGTACATCAACTTGGCTCAGTTGGCAGCACTATGGCTGCGGAGTCAGAGATTGCACTACTCCAGGACTTGAGCTCACACTCTAGGCTGACACTCAAGGACAACACTGTCTCAGTTTGCTTGTAGTGCTGGTTCAGGTGGATGTTAAGATTTTATGACAATATTCAAAAAGCAGGCAATTTTCCCAATAATGCTAGCAGGCCCCTTTCAACCATCATGATGAAAAATCCATTGACTGGTGCTTCACTTCATTCCTCCGCAGGTTGGGCCATAAAAGAGCTGGAGCGGCGGGCCTAGAACATCGTGCCCCCCCCCCCCCCCGACCTGCGAGAACACACCTCCGCAGGTCGGGCCATAAAAGAGCTGGAGCAGCATACCACTACAACTTCCAACGCGAGCCGCTACAAGTGCGCGACAATTGAAGTGGGCGACCGGGTGACATCAGCAGGACCCAGGTCGCCACTTGGTGCATTGGCAGGAGTATCGGTGAGGCCCAGCAGAGGAGTGGGAAGGTCGTGGCGGAGGTGCGGCGAGTGATCAAGGTGGAGGAGTGATGAGGGACCGTGGTTGAAATTCGGTGGGTGATCGTGGCGGAGGTTCGGCAAATGTTTGGTGCAGAGGTGCGGTGAGAGATCGTGGCGGAGGTGTGGCGAAGGATTGTGGCGGAGGTGCGGCAAATGAGAGTACGGGGACCAGAAGAGCAGAGAGCCCAGGGGCAGCACGGACCAGCCCACACTGTGTTGTGTGCGCACACTAGGTCCGTGCAGCAGCGCAAGTCTCCAGTCATCCTGGTTAACCTTTGCCACTGGATAAAGGCCTAGTTCAGTCAAGCCTGTGGGGTGGCTGATATGCAACGGTCACCACACGTTAAAAAATCCACACACAGGCATCTTCCACTCCTTCGATTGGAGTTCAGGACTGTAATATCTGGTCCTTCATTGAAACATCTGTGAACTTCTCCCTTTTGGTGTGGAAGCAAGTCATCCTCATTCAAGGGACCACCTATGATGATGATGTGTAGGATCTTGTTACATACAAAAGGGCTGCTCTGGTCATGTACACTGTTGATATTGACCAAAGTAATTAATTGTATCCCAGACATTTGAGCGGTAAGGTTCCTTAAAAATGCATGCCTTTCTTCACTTCCCTCCATATTTTCTAGTTCAGTCAACCCAATGACCTTAGAATTATGTATAATTATCCAATGCTTTGTTCCCGATTAGCAGGCTACCTTCATTAATTTCACATGGCTGACAGAAACTAAAAATGCACTCCATCAATCTGGGCTTGATTTGAATCACTTTGTTCTGGTTAAAAAAAAAAGGTAGGTTTCAAGTACAACAGAAAAGAGCAATGGTCGCTATTCATGGAGAATTTTTTTTAGGTGCTGACAACAGTGTGGGATATGGCTGTACTTCAGTGGGATAGACTATATTCCTTTAAAATACTTACAGTAATTTTACTCATCCTAAATACCTTGAGAAACAGTCAAGTCATAAAGCAACAGTTTGAAAAATATGGCAATATTCATAAGCACAATCAAAAAGCAAAAAACACAAGTTTTTAAAAAGAAGTTTACTTAACTTAAGAAAATGGATAACCAAAAGAAAGTTGAGCCTCTACTCATTGGAATTTGGAAGAATGAGAGATGATCTTATCAAAAACGTATAAGATTATGAGGGGGCTTGACAAGGAGGATGTAGAGAGTATGGGCCCAAGTTTCCACATGATTTGCGCCTGATTTTTAGGGGCAACTGGTGGAGAACGGACTATCTTAGAAATCACAATTCTCCACATTTTTTTTTCTGCAGTTCTAGTCAGGTAGAACAGTTCTACTTTGGAACAGAATTTTTTCTTCAAAAGGGGGCGTGTCCAGCCACTGATGCCTGGTTTGAAAGTTTCCACAGTGAAAACGTACTCCAAACTAAAGTAGAATGGAGCAAGTGAAGATTTTTGTCGAACTGCAAAAACCTGTTCTACACATTAAAAAATCAGGCGCAGGTTACAAATTAGGCGTCCAGAACGAGGTTGGGGGGGAGGGAAGTCATTAAATTCTATAATAAATCCTTATTTATACTTGTACAAATAAATCCAACCTGAATAAACATTTATAAGCAAAGAAAAGATTAAATAAACCATCTTCCTACCTGTGTGAAAGTGCTTCAGGCAGGCCTTTCGGGACCGAAGGCTGAACGGGCCGGCCCGAGACTTCGGGCAGGGCCCGTCCCCAGCACCAGATTTACAGGTAGGTGGCGTTGGGTCGGGTCGGGGAGGTTCGGTTCGGTGGGGGAGAGAGAGAGAGAGAGAGAGAGAGAGAGAGAGAGAGAGAGAGAGAGAGAGAGAGAGAGAGAGAGAGAGAGAGAGAGAGAGAGGGGGGGGGGGGGGGGGGAAGGTGGTCAGGTCGGATCCAGTCCGGGAGCGGGAGTCGGGTCCGGGGGGGGTCGGGTCGAGTCCAGTCGGGGGGGGCGGGGAGCGGGAACAGGAGCGTGGGTCGGGTCGGATCAGTCCGGGGTGGGGGTGGGGGGGAGCGGGTGTCGGGTCTGGTCCGGAGGCAAGGGGGAGCGGGTGTCGGGTCGGGTCCCCGGGGGGGGGGGGTGAGAGAAGCAGGAGCTGGCCGTGGGAGGAGCCTTATTCACGCAGCCCCAGTGAGGCCATTCAGCCAGGGCTAGGGGCTGCGTGCTTCGGGCTCCTCCCACACAGTTCGGCGCCTGGAGCTACTGCACTTGCGTGCCCACTGTAGCGCGCATGTGCAGAGGTCCCGGCACTGTTTTCAGCGCAGGGACCTGGCTCCGCCCCCCCACAGCTCGTGCTGGCTGCGCCGAGGGCCAGAGGACCTGCAGGTAGGTGGAGAATACCGAGGATTTTTTTAGGCGCACTTTGTGGCGCGAAAAACTGGCGTCCAGGTAGGGACTGCGCCGTTCTAGGCGCGTGTGGAAACTTGGGCCCAATGTTTCCATTGATGGGGAGACTAGAACTAGAGGGAATAATCTTAGAATAAGGGGCCGCCCATTTAAAACTGAGATGAGGAGAAATGTCTTTTCTCAGAGGGTTGTGGACCTATGGAATTTGCTGCCTCAGAGAGCTGTGGAAGCTAGGACACTGAATAAATTTCAGAGATAGACAGTTTCGTAACCGATAAGGGAATAAGAGGTTATGGGAAGCGGGCAGGAAAGTGGACCTGAGTCCATCATCGGATCAGCCAAGATCGAATTAAACAGCAGAGCAGGCTCAAGAGGCCGTATGGCCTACTCCTGCTCCTATTTCTTATGTTCTTATGTAAAGACTTGCATTTATACAGCGCCTTTCACGGCCACCAGATGTCCCAAAATCACTTTTCAGCCAATGAAGTACTTTTGGAGTGTCGTCACTATTGTAATGTAGGAAACGCGGCAGCCAATTTGCACATAGCAAGCTCCCACAAACAGCAATGTGATAATGATTAGATAAACTATTTTTATTATGTTAATTGAGGTATTAATATTGGCCAGGACACCGGGGAAAAGTCCCCAGCTCTTCTTCTAAATAGTGCCATGGGATCATTAAAGTCCACCTGAGAGAGCAGTCGGGGCCTCAGTTTAACATCTCATCCAAAAGACGGCACCTCCAACAGTACAGCACTGGAGTGTCAGCCTAGATTTATGTGCTCAAGTCCCTTTATTTGCTAACAATGAATCGGAGAAGAAAAACAGATGCAAGGACTAATCTCCACAAGCCTCATAACTGCTCCCCATCTGTGAAGAGGAGACACTGAAGATTTCCCTGCCAGATGTTACTCCACTACAGCTGGTCCCCATACTGCTGATGCAAAATGCTCCACAGAAGAGATCAGGAAAACAAATATTTAAAAAATGCTTAAAATATGAGGTAATTCCAATTACTCATGAATCCAGGCAATGTAAAATCTCTATTATTCATAATCATGTTTCCCATACAAACTTTGTTCCTTAGTGACCTTTCCCACACAATTCCAATTTCTATCTCTACTGATGGCCTGAAGCCGCCTTTAACAGAGAGGTAATGGGTATAACACGGAAAAACAATCAACCAAATTAATGAGGGAAGCATATTTTGCCACAATAGAATAAGCTTGTCCAGAATACAGTTTTTAAATGTGCAAACCTTTGTTTGATCTGCTAGCAATGAAGACAAACTCTTTTGTGCTGCTCTCTCAAACTCCTGCAGCCACTCAGTATAGTCCTATAAGCAGAAAGACAGCTGTTTTTAATGTTGGGGAAACAGTAATTTTTATGCTCTACAAAACACAAAGTAGAATACATGCCAAAGTTCAATACACTGATGTTTTTCTAATAGCCACGTTTAACTTTACTTGTGCAAAGGTGGCTAGTTTTGAGTAGTCTTCGATTTGCCTTAACAGAGTACAAAGAAACAAAAGTAAGTTTCTAGTCAGGACTGGAAACTAATAATGATGCTTAGACAATACTAACATTTCAGGACAAAATATAAGAAATAGGAGCAGGAGTAGGCCATTTGGCCCCTCGAACCTGCTCCACCATTCAGTAAGATCATGGCTGATCTGATCTTGCCCTCAACTCCACTTCACTGCCTGTTCCCCATAATCCTTGCCTCCCATATCTTTCACAAATCTGTCTATCTCCACCTTAAATATATTCAATGACGCAGCCTCCACAGCTCTCTGGGGTAGAGAATTCCAAGATTCACGACCCTCAGAAGAAATTTCTCCTCATTTGTGTTTTAAATGGACGACTGCTTATTCTGAAACTATGCCCCCCAGATCTATATTCCCCCACAAGGGGAAACATCCTCTCTGCATCTACCCTGTCTAGCCTCCTCAGAATCTTACATGTTTCAATAAGATCATCTCTCATTCTTCTAAACTCCAATGAGTACAGGCCTAACCTGCTCAACCTTTCTTCATAAGACAACCCCTTCATAAGAACATAAGAAATAGGAGCAGGAGTAGGCCATACAGCCCCTCAAGCCTGCTCGTCATTTAATAAGATCATGGCTGATCTGATCATGGACTCAGCTCCACTTCCCCGCCTGCTCCCCATAACCCCTTATCGTTTAAAGTCCCACTGTACTGTGGCACTTTGCAATCTTTTTCCATTTAAATAATAACTTGCTCTTTGATTTTTTTCTGCCAAAGTGCATGACCTCACACTTTCCAACATTATACTCCATCTGCCAAATTTTTGCCCACTCACTTAACCTGCCAATGTCCTTTTGCAGATTTGTTGTGTACTCCTCACACATTGCTTTTCCTCCCATCTTTGTATCGTCAGCAAACTTGGCTACGTTACACTTAGTCCCTCTTTCAAGTCATTTATATAGATTGTAAATAGTTGGGGTCCCAGCACCGATCCCTGCGGCACCCCACTAGTTACTGGTTGCCAACCAGAGAATGAACCATTTATCCCGACTCTGTTTTCTGTTAGTTAGCCAATCCTCTATCCATGCTAATATATTACCCCCAACTGCGTGAACTTTTAACTAGTGCAGTAACCTTTTATGTGGCATCTTGTCAAATGCCTTCTGGAAGTCCAAATACATCACATCCACTGGTTCCCCTTTATCTACCCTGTTCGTTACATCCTCAAAGAACTCCAACAAATTTGTCAAACATGATTTCCCCTTCATAAATCGATGCCAACTCTGCCTGATCGAATTTTGCTTTTCCAAATGTCCTACTGCTTCTTTAATAATGGACTCCAACATTTTCCCAACCACAAATGTTAGGCTAACTGGTCTATAGTTTCCTGCTTTTTGTCTGCCTCCTTTTTTTAAATAGGGGCGTTACATTTGCAGTTTGCCAATCTGCTGGGACCTCCCCAGAATCCAGGGAATTTTGGTAAATTACAACCAATGCATCCACAATCCCTTCCACTACTTCTCTTCAGACCCTAGGATGCAAGCCTTCAGGTCCAGGGGATTTATCAGCCTTTAGTCCCATTATCTTACTGAGGACCACCTCCTTAGTGATTGTGATTGTGTCGAGTTCCTCCCCTCCCCACCCCCCCATAACCCTTTGACTATCCACTGTTGGAATATTGTTAGTGTCCTCTACTGTAACGACTGATACAAAATATTTGTTCAGAGGTTCTGTCATCTCCATGTTCTCCATTACTAATTCCCTGGTCTCGTCCTCTAAGGGACCACATTTATTTTAGCCCCCTTTTCCTTTTTATATACCTATAGAAACTCTTGCTATTTGTTTTTATATTTTGTGCTAGTTTACTTTCATAGTCTATCTTCCCTTTCTTAATCATTATTTTAGTCGTTCTTTGCTGGCTTTTAAAAGCTTCCCAGTCTTCTGTCCTCCCATTAGTTCATGTTAGGAATTAACCTCGTGAACCTTCTCTGAACTGCCTCCAATGAAAGTATATCCCTCCTTAAATAAGGAGTCCAAAACTGTACATAGTACTCCAGGTGTGGTCTCACCAACACCTTGTACAGTCGTGGCAGGACTTCCCTACTTTTATACTCCATCCCCCTTGCAATAAAGGCCAACATTCCATTTGCCTTCCTAATTACCTGCATGCTAACTTTTTGTGTTTCATATACATCCAGATCCCTTGGTACTGCAGCACTTTGTAATTTCTCCCTATTTAAGTAATAATTTGCTTTTTTATTTTTCCTACCAAAGTGAATAGTCTTGCATTTTCCCACATTATACTCCATCTGCCAAATTTTTGTCCATTCACTTAGCCTATCTATATCAATTTGCAGATTCTTTGTGTCCTCCTCACAACTTGCTTTCCCACTTATCTTTGTATCAGCAAATTTGGCTACATTACATTCGGTCCCTTCACGAGTCATTAATATAGATTGTAAATAGTTGAGGCCCCAGCACGGATCTCTGTGGCACCCCACTCGTTAGTTTGCCAACCTGAAAATGACCCATTTATCCAGACGCTCTGTTTTCTGTTAGTTAGCCAATTCTCTATCCATGCTAATATATTACCTCCAACCCCGTGAGCTCTTGTCTTGTGCAGTAATCTTTTATGTGGCACTTTATCAAATGCCTTCTGGAAATCCAAATACACGGCATCTACTGGTTCCCCTTTATCCACCCAGCTCATTACATCCTCAAAGAACTCCAGCAAATTTGTCAAACAGGATTTCCCTTTCATACAGTCAAGCAGTCAGCATGGTTTTATTATGATTTTCCAAATGTCCTGCTACTACTTCCTTAATAATGGACTCCAGCATTTTCCCAATGACAGATGTTAGGCTAACTGGTCTATAGTTTCCTGGTATATAGACTCCTTTAATTCCACTCACTTTCTCCAAATTAAAGGTATTGTTGCTATGGGAACCCGCATGGGTCCAAGCTATGCCTGCCTTTTCGTGGGATATGTGGAACATTCTTTGTTCCAGTCCTACTTGGGTCCTCTCCCTCACCTCTTTTTCCGGTACATTGGTGACTGCATCGGTGCCGTTTCCTGCTCTCGCCCTGAATTTGAAAATTTCATTCACTTTGCATCCAATTTCCACCTTTCCCTCACCTTCACATGATCCATCTCTGACTTATCCCTTTCCTTCCTCGTCTCCATTTCTGGGGATAGACTTTCGACCAGTATCCACTATAAGCCCAATGACTCCCACAGCTACCTGGACTACACTTCCTCCAGCCTGCATCCTGTAAGGACTCCATTCCATTCTCCCAGTTTCTCCGTCTCCGTCGCATCTGCTCTGACGATGTCACCTTTCACACTAGTGCCTCTGACATGTCTGCTTTTCCTCAACCGAGGATTGCCCTCTGCCATGGTTGACATGGCACATGACCATGTCCATTCTATTTCCCGTACCACTGCTCTCATCCCTTCCCCTTCCTCTCAGAACCATGACAGGGTTCCCCTTGTCCTCACCTTTCACCCCACCAGCCTCCACGTTCAATGGATCATTCTCTGCCATTTCCGCCAACTCCGGCGTGATCCCACCATCAATCACATCTTCCCCTCTCCTGTGTGTTCTGAAGGGACCGCTCCCTCTGCGACACCCTGGTTCATTCTGCAGTCACCCAGAGCACCCACTCCCCTTCCCGTGCAAGCGCAGGAGATGCAACACCTGCCCTTTTAACTCCTCCCTTCGCACTATCAAAGGCCCCAAATACTCTTTCCAGGTGAAACAGCAATTTACTTGTACTTTCAATTTAGTACAGGTGCAGCGTCCCAAATCCGGAACACTCGGGACCAAGGCCATTCCGGATTCCGCGTTTTTCTGGATTTCGGATAGTCAGAAGGGGGGGGCCCCGCCGAGGAGGTGGCCGCTCCGGGCGGGCAAGGGCCCCGCCGAGGTCGTCATCGCTCGGGCAAGGGTCCCGCCGAGGAGGTCGTCGGGCAAGGGCCGGTGAGGAAGCATCGAGGCGAAGGGCAGCGAGGAGAGCGGTGGCGAGGTGAGGCCCGAGGTCAGGCAGCGGCGGGGCCCCGAGACCGGCAAGGTCCTCGAGTCCGGATTCCAGAACATTTTACGGATTCCTGACGACCCTGCCACCGATTGGTCTGGAGTCTGGAGCATTCCGAAATTCCGGATTCGCGATGTTGCACCTGTATTCGCTGCTCACGATGTGCACGATGTGGTTTCCTCTACATTGGGGAGACCAAGCGTAGATTGGGTGACTGCTTTGCTGAACACCTTCGTTCTGTCCCTAAGTGTGACCCTCAGCTTCCAGTCACCTGTTACTTTAATTCTCCACTCCACTCCACTCCATCCACTCCCACTCGGATATCTCCGTCCTCAGACTCCTCAACTGTTCCAATGAAGCTCAACACAAGCTCGAGGAACAGCACCTCATCTTTCGTTTAGGCAATTTATAGCCTTCTGGACTCAACATCGAGTTCAACAATTTCACAGCATAACCTCTGGCCATCTTTGATTCCCTTTCCCTCCCCCTCATCTTAGATTTTTTTTTTTCTTTCCTCTCTTTTTTTTCCTTTTTGTCAAAATGGTAGCTGGTCATTACTCTGTCATTCACACTCTATCCAGATTAACCTTTTTCTAACCTCCATCATTACCATTTCAATTCGGCCCATCATTCCTTTTGTGTCTCAAATCTCTCCTGCCTTTCACCATATCACAGGCCTTCCCTTTTGTTCTTTCTTCCCCTCCCTCTTTGTGCTTCAGAATGTGCTCTTTTCGAACATTCGGCAGTTCTGACGAAGGGTCATCGACCCGAAACGTTAACTCTGTTTTTCTCTCCACAGATGCTGCCTGACCCGCTGAGATTTCTAGCATTCTCTGTTTTTATTTCAAATTCCTGCATCCACAGTAATTTGCTTTTGTATAGTTTACTGTCTCCTTCCCATCTAAAGTAGTGACATATATTTGCGGTTTTCCAATCCGCTGGGACCTCACCAGAATCCAGGGAATTTTGGTAGATTACAACCAATGCATCCATTATCTCTGCAGTCACTTCTTTTAAGACCCTAGCATGCAGGCCATTCGGTCCAGGGGACTTGTCCACCTTTAGTCCCATTAGTTTGCCCAATACTTTTTTCTCGAAGATAATGATTGTTTTAAGTTCCTCCCTCCCAATAGCCCCTTTTTATTGGGATGCTTTTAGTGTCTTCTACTGTGAAGACCGATACAAAATATTTGTTCAAAGTCTCTGCCATTTTCCAGTTTCCCATCATCCCAAAACAGCATTTCTTTCCTGGCTCATTTAAGAACATAAAAAGGACACATGCCAGAATCAAATGTCCTGAAGCTTTAAAAAAAAAATGAGAATTATAAAAAAAAGTCCCAGGTAACTTCAAAGAAATATTATTTGATTTGAATCAAGGATATTTGTTCATTTGACAAAGTACAAGTAGTTTTATGTGTTAAATAAACGATTACCGAGATAGAAGCCACCAACACCCTGGGAAACAGTTTTTTCAGAACATCTCTAGTCCGTGACTGTATGGCAACAACTTGATGATTACTCTCCTGTTCAAAAAGATAAATAAATACATTGAGGTTACAGTAACCCATTATTATGTGCTTGATGTGGCTAGCAAGCAAGCAAGCAGTGGCACTGCATATTGGTATACCAATACACCATGCCACAGTAATAGGAGTGTGATTTGCACCCTTGATTTTTTATTCTCAGCTGTGCACCAGGAGCTATTTTGGGGAAACTTTTTCCCAATGAGAGGAAAGGGGACACAAAGCATATCAGTCTCCTCATACACTTCCAAGCAGCCAGTTACAGAGCAATATTGGCAGAGGCCTGGAAGCATGCTCACTGGCTGGCTGTCTTAGGATTGGGGGTGGGGGGGGGGGGGGGGTGGGGGCGGTGGGAGAAGAAAGAGATAAGTAAAAAAGGAAGAACGAGCCCAAAGAGGGTAACAAACAAAAACTGGCAAGCAAAACAGCATAAGATCCTATACATTAAATTTAAAACAGGACCAACAAAACAGACATGCATACATAAAATCAAAGATCCAGGAAAGGAGCAGAACAAGCAGAGTGCAGAATGGTTAGGTACAAGTGTCTTAAATTTAAAGTTATTTCAATTTTCAAATTGCAGCAGAAATTATCTACTGTAAACATTTTCACATTTATTACAACCTTGGCTGTCTTGTTCACTTTGTCCTGCAACATTTTTTCAGTTGATGTCAATGCTTCCATTGCTTTCCAGTTTTTCTCCCGAAGTTCCTAATTATTTTTAGAAAGAACTATTTCAGTTCAGCCAAGACATTTTATAAATGATTAGATGTTTAAAAAAAATCTGGGGCTAACAATTGTAAATTTAAAGTGTAAAATCACTAAATGCATAGAAAGTACTTTGTTCCATTCATCAGCAAGACAAAGCTGGAAAAAAGGCAAAAGTTTACATCTACCGTTGAAAGAAAGTTTGTTGACAAAAATAAGGAAAACAGGTGTTCACAATTTTACTGATACCAAATGTTAGTTAAATCCCAGGCAATAGGACTGCAGTACAGAACTGGAAAACATAAAACAATAAACTGCAAATGCTAGAATTACACAACAGCATCTGAAAAAGACAAGTTAACATTTCACTTGTCTCTTCTTTTCAGAAGCAAACTAATCTATGCTTTTTCCAGCATTGCAGTTTTATTTCAAGAAAACAAATGGAAGAGGCACAGTAATTAAGTTAGGAAAAAGCACCATAAGATCACAGAGTATACCTGTGCAAGAATGCATTATAAGGGGGTCAGCCAAATATTCACTACAACAAAGTGAAAGATCGAACAAGGGCTCCTTCTGTGATCAGTAGAGGCCACCCAAAGTGTTGATGGAATCTTTGTAAACCACTAAATGCATCAAACATGTTTAATATGGCAACAATTAAAGAAAACAATCTCACCAATTTCTCCCCATTCTCCTGAAGGAGTGGAGCCCTTGCTGGGAAGACGGCCTGCTCTTCAGTACCTCTCCCAAGTGGCCATTATTTATGTGTAAACCTTGAAAAGTGCACGATGGGAGGGTAGTCAACCTTGGTGAGCCCGATCCTGTAGCACGAGTCCATGGATAATGTTCAGATACAGGAACCCTAAGCAATTTTCCCCTTCCAAATCCTGGGTGGCTATGCCAATTGTAGCAGCCCTATGACTGTCCTAACTAAAATCAATGCACCCAGAGATTGAACCGGAGACCTTCTTGGTCTGTGTAGCTTGATTACTCATGAAGTCATACAAAGATAGAATTTACAACATGGAAACAGGCCATTCAGCCAAACCAGTCCATATTGGTATTTATTCTCCATGCGAGCAACCAGTTTCTCATTGTATTTAACTGATCTGTTCTCGTATCCCATTATCCACCCATCTATCCAAACTGATCTTGAATGCTGATAGTTTCTGTCTCAATAATCAACCTTGGAAGTGAATTTCACATCCTCAAAACTGTGCATTAAGTCTCTCCTTCACTCTGTTCTAAATTTAATCTTCTATCTATGGCCCATCATTCTTGACTCCTAAACTATTGGAAACCTTCTGCTTCACACTCCTCAGTCTCATCCTTTCATAATTTTAAACACTTCCATCAATGTTCCATTGTTGTAATGAACAAAGACACAATTTTCAAGTCTTGCTGCATCCTCACCAGGAAGCATCTAGTGAATCTGTGTTGTAAAGCCTCAATGTTCTTCCTATAGTTTGAACCCAATATTGCATGCAGTACTCTAACTGAGATCTTAAGGCATTCTATAGGTTCATCATTACCTCCTGGCTTTTATACTCGATACCCCATGATAAAACGTAGAATTTAATTAGCTTTGTTGCAGTCTTACAAACCAGAGGTGCTGCCATTAGTGTCCTGCTAACCTGTACCCGCAAATCCTTCTGCTCTTCCACAGCACTGCACCTACTTCCATTTAGAGTATAAGTACTACACTTTAAAAAAAAAAATCAAGTGCATCACCTCGCATTTAGTGACAATGAATTCCATCTGCTACTTTTTAAAACCCATTTCCCTTTACACCTTCCTAGTGTCTTCTAAATAATTAACTATACCTTCTATCTTGGTATCATCTGCAAATGTTGGCAGCACTCTTTCTAGGTCAATATCGAAAGCACTAATGTACACATTGAACAAAAGTGGCCCCAAAACAGAGTCCTGTGGCTTCCCACCACTCGGAGGGGGGGGAAATTGCCTTTAACTCTCACTATGTTTTCTCCCTTCTAACCCAGTTTGCTATCCTCCCTTAATTATCCTGATCAAACCTTGTGCTTGTAGTTTTTGCACTGAGCTTTCTAGTTGTGCTGCAAATCTTGTAATATTGCGCTCATTACAGCTATGGTGCTCATTTATCAGATTTATTTAATTTCTGAGAACAAGCTTCAGCAACACCTCCCCCGCCTAGGCCTACCAATATACTATTCGAGGAAGTAGTTTTATACACATTTTAGGAATTCCCTTTTCCCCATTTACTCCCCAATCAATAAATGGATCACTACAATTTTCCAGAATGTTTTTTTTATTCCTCATCGTTCACATCTGACTGTAGATTTCCTTCCTGCAATTTGGAAGTCTGCAATACAGTTTGCTAATGTAACAAGACATTTTTATCTTTGAGCTCCATCCATATTAACAATCTGTCGTCCTTTCTTGCCAACAACAAACCCTCTCCGTAGCATGTATTCT
This sequence comes from Pristiophorus japonicus, assembly GCF_044704955.1. Classification (NCBI taxonomy): domain Eukaryota; kingdom Metazoa; phylum Chordata; class Chondrichthyes; family Pristiophoridae; genus Pristiophorus; species Pristiophorus japonicus. Next base: position 235,992,069 of record NC_091980.1, read on the forward strand.
CTCTTTTACCAATATTGGCACCACATTTATTTTCCATTCTTGACCAGTTTGCAGCCAGGTTTCTGTTAATGCTATCATCTAGATCTTAATGGAAAATAGCTTCCAATTCCTCCAGTTTATTTCCCAGTCTTCACATTGCTATAGCTGCATTTTAATCTTGATTTGCTTTTTCTTTGAAAATTACTACTCCTCCGATTATTTTCTTTTGTCCAAGCTATCCTCTGCCATTACTTCAATCTTTTCTCCATTAATACCTAGCCCATTTGACTTTATTCCTCTACTCCATATCCCTCATGCTACTTACCCTCATCTTTTTGTCCCTTCTCTATTAACTGATCCCGGTTGGTTTAATTTTCCCAGCGCCCCCTTCCTTCCAATCTAAATATCTCATCACTCTAAATAACTGTTTTGCCCCATCCTCCTTATCCAGATGTAATCCATCCTTGCAGAGTAGCTTCCATCAGAACTGGAGCCAATGCCCCAAATGAAATTCCTCTTCCTTACATCACACCCTTAGCGATGAATTGATTTCCCTTATCTTCCTGTTCTTCCCTATTCTAGTGCATGGGTGGAGAAGTAATCTTGATTAATGCCTGTGAAGTACTGCTCCGAGACACACTTCCAATCTCAAAATCATTTTACAGGATTTCAGGTCTTCACCAATATTATTGACTCCACACTGACCAAAATGACTATTTTCTTCTCCCTTCCCTCGCAAAATCTTTTGCAGTCTGTGTGATATGTCCCTTATCCTCTGACGAAGGGTCATCAACCTGAAACGTAAACTCTTTCTCTCTCCACAGATGCTGCCTGACCTGCTGAGTATTTCCAGAATTTTTTGTTTTTATTATAGCACCCAGAACTGTTAGTCTGGTCTGCAAAAGAATGCGTCAGCGCCTTTAACTACTGAATTCCTTATCACTAATTGAATTTCTAGCTGTCTTCGACATACGCAGGTACAGTAACTTGCTCACCCAACTTGTTCTCACATTGAATAACTTCTCCTTTGACACCACGAACTTCCTCCAAATAAAAAGCATTGCTATGGAAAACCACATGTGTCCTAGCTATGCCTACCTTTTTGTGGTACATGTGGAACACTCTTTGTTCCAGTCCTACTCAGGTCTCCTCCCTCACCTCTTTTTTCGGTACATTCATGGCCATCAGTGCTGTTTCCTGCTCTTGCCCTGAACTGGAAATTGTAATTCACTTTGCTTCCAATTTCCATCCTTCCTTCACCTTCAAAATGATCCATCTCCAACTCTTCCCTTCCTCGACTTCTTGATCTTCATTTCTGGCGATAGGTTATCGCCAAACATCCACTATAAGCCCACTGACACCCACAGCTACCTGGATTAAACTTCCTCCCACACAGCTTCCTGTAAGGACTCTATTCCATTCATCCAATTTCTCATCTCTTCTGTTGGGATGATGCCATTTTCCATACTTGTGCTTCCAATAGGTCTTCCTTTTTCCTCAACCGAGGATTCCCCTCTCCCGTGATTGAGATGGCCCTCGATCGCGTCCGTTCCATTTCCCACATTTCTGTTCTCACCCCTTCCCCTCCCTCAGAACAACGATAGGGGCCCCTTGTCCTCACCTTTCACCCCACCAGCCTCCACATTCAATGAATCATCCTTCACAATTTCCACCACCTCCAGCATGATCGCAGCACCAAACAAGTCTTTCCCCTCCCCTTTCAGCATTCCAAAGGGACTGCTCCCTCCACAGCATCCTGGTCAATCATATATAGATATTATATACAGATATATACACACACACGCATATATATATATATATATATATCTATATAAAAGAGATATAAATATTTTTATAAATAAATATAGAAATACAGACATATGTACACAGTGCTCACAATATATTACAGCTGTAATATTTATGATCATACTGTTAGAATTACAGGGAGGATATGCTCCAAGCGGCAGCCACATGACATAAGTCACTCCACCTGAAACTGAAAAGTTAGGATGAAGTTTTACAAGTGTTTTTTTAAACCCACAAGCACCAAGTTCAATAGGAGATGGTGACCCCAGTCAGTACACTGTTGGGAAAGTGTGGACAGAGGCGACATTCAGCAGCTGAATGTTGAGCAGCTATTTGTGGAATTAGGGTTTATTTACCAATAGCAGTGCAGAATGCAGCTCCGGACTATTGCGGCACACAGGCGCGAACTAGCAACACAAAGTACTTTTGGCCTGTGTTGCTAGCAGCAATGCTCGGGCGATCGATCCTTGGTTCTGGGAGTCCCTATAATTCCTAACAATCCAAGACTTGAATATTGTTCTCAGACATCGAGGAAGGCTCATGCTCTTCTCCAATAGTCTTGGACAGGAGACAAGAAAAAGCTTACCTGTTTCATCATTGTCATTCTGCTCAGAACATTCCTGTCCCTAAATTCCAAATACCCTATCCTACGCACACTTACTTCTCTGGGAAAAATAACACTTAAAATTTGTCACTCATCTTCCTCCCTTCTTCAATGTAAAAACATGTAAAACATAGGCTTCACATACCCTACTCAATTATTTCATCACACTAACCTATTCTTTTTAACCTAGCTGATGAAAAAAAATATACCTATTTTCTGTAGATTTTACCCCTCTCTCTCTGATTTTAGTCAATAAATTCTTACTGAATAATAATAACAATTCCTGAAGTTCACTGAATTAAATTGCACTAAATATATTGTTTTCTTGCCTTCTAAAACAGCAACTACAATAGATCTCTCAGTCAGGAATATTTAATAAGATCTATTGCAGTACAAACTACTGCCACAAATCATTGTTTAAAAAGTTACACTTACATTGTTTTTCTCCCTTTGCTGGTTAACAGCTGCCTTTAGGGACTCAGTTTCTCGGTGCAAAGAATCAATCTCCTGGTCTTTTCCTGAAAGTCTAAAGAAAGAAATAATTAAAATGCTGGCATCAAATGCTGGCATCAATCATTCTGCAAATGATTGTCCACAGTACTGAATATATTGAAGCTAAATGTAAAAACAGTCATTAATTAATGAAGGGCACAACCACACACCACAAGGTTATATTTTTTGGGTGGGAGGTGGGTTTGAGGGGGAAAAGCAGAGAAGCATTTTTACATCAAATGGCTCTGCCTTTAAATACTCATCCTTTTAGTTTTCTTTCCATGTTGTACTTATAACCCTTTACAGTCCTACTTCAGGTTTTTTTACGATGGACAGCAACTGCTGAGGAAGGGTGCTTGTACCATATCCGAAGGCAAGATTCATCTTGCCGCTTGACCAGAAAAGCAAGACTTTTGCAATTATATAGCGCCTTTCACAGCCTCAGAATGTCCCAAAGAAGTACTTTTTGAAGAGTAATTATGGTTAGGAAACATGGCAGCCAATTTGTGCACAGCAAGGTCCCACAAACAGCAATGTGATAATGACCAGATAAGAAAGACTTGGATTTATATAGCTCTTTTCACGACCACCGGACGTCTCAAAGCACTTTACAGCCAATTAAGTACTTTTGGAGTGTAGTCACTGTTGTAATGTGGGAAACATGGCAGCCAACTTGTTCACAGCAATGACCAGATAATCTGTTTTTGTTACGTTGATTGAGGAATAAATATTGTCCAGGACACCAGGGATAACTCCCCTGCTCATCTTCAAAATAGTGCCATGGGATCTTTTACGTCCATCTGAGAGCAGATGGGGCCTCGGTTTAACGTAACATCCGAAAAACGGCACTTCCAACAGTGCAGCACTGCACTGGAGTGTCAGCCTAGACTGATGTGCTCAAGATCATCTGTTTTAGTGATGTTGATGGAGGTGTAAATATGGACTTCAACAGCAGGTTATGATAAAATTACCATGAAAATTTTAGTTGTAAGGAAAGAAAGGAGAAACTTGGGCTTTTCAGCCTGCAGAGAAGGCAACTGGGAGAAGATGTTTTAGAGCTATACAAGATAATTAAGGATATGGAAAAGACAAGTCTGGAAAATCATTTTTAATTAAATTGCAAGAGTAGATCATGGGAACATGGGTTCAAACTAATAAAAAGTCAACTTAAAGACTGTTATCAGGAGGTTCTTCTTTACACAGTGTGATTAACCCATGGAAAGGACTTCCAGGTCGACGAGTGGATGCGAAAAACCTGGAATCATTTAATATTAGGTTCTTCAATTGGGGGGGGGGGGGGGGGGGCGGTGTGGAATAGTAGGGCCGTTCTGGATGGATGAAATAAGATAGGCGGAATGGCTTTCCTCATCTGTAATTATCGTAATGAAAGTGTGATGCAAGGGTGGAATAGGATAGAACGATTAGTATCAAGGCAATGGTGGGGACAACAAGAATGAGGAACAGTGAACCAGATCAAGAGAGCATCATGATGACTGAAAAGTAATTTATGCGCCATGGATAGGTTGTAAACAAGATTTTAAGGTAAAGTGAAACACTCTGTTTCAAAAACCATGTTGCATTTAGAATGCACCTTTAATGTATTAAACAAATGTCCCATATGTGCTTTAGAGGAAAAATTAATTCCCTCTATAACATATGTTGGGACAATATCAGGCACCTACCAACATCAAGCAATACCCCAAATCAGAAATAGCACTGTTGGATGCAGAACTCCTCCTGTCTACCCAATGTGGTTTAGTTTAATTATCAAAGGAACACTTCCCTTCTTCCTCTTCTTTCTCCCTACCCCACTCACTGCAACAATATGATATATTTCCCCATTTTCCACACACTGTGGCTAGATTTGTCACTTTAATACAAAATTGGACAGTTTTGTTCTTTCAGTCCACCTCCAATAGGGCTGCATTAAGATTGTCCAAATTCATTCTACACTTGCCCCTTATACCCAGAAGAGACTTTCATCCCAGGAGTATAGCTGGTTTTTAAACTGTGGTGTTAAGAGGCAAAAGGTGAGCATGAAAATACAGTGGACCACCAGTGACTTCAATTAACCCTTTAAGAACTGAGGTTGGTAAAAAATACATCTATTTGTGAAAGGAGCCAGTCAGCTGACCAGACCTGGAAACCTAATAGCACACTATATGTGTAATAAAGTAGCGCACAATTTTCCACTTGGCACATACATGGATTAAACTAAGCCAATGTCTGATGAGAAGGCGGCTATTGAAAACTGTGATTTTTATCTGATCGTGCCAAGTTATCTTTATGAAAATAAACATTTTTATGAAACAGGATGAAGTAAAATTGTGCCTTATGGCTCAACTTACACATTCAGCAGTACTTTACTCTTGAGTAGTGCAGAGTCCTGTTTCAAGAGAATAAAAGTGATTTAAAATCAAAAACCAGTTATACGAACAAGGCATGCATACCACCGCAATAGCAAGTCAGCAACTTTCATTTCGGAACAAATATTTGATACCAGCTGCAGCCTGCACATAAACGATCTATGATCATGTTCGAATGAACAATATTTTTAAATAAACTTATTTATGAAAAATATATATTTTGTCAAGTCACTATACAGTTCTATTACATGGTACTTACAAGAGAATACATTAGCACTATGGGGTTGCCAGCTAAGATGTGTACAAGTTGGGAGCAGCATGGTGTTTTGTAGGCATATATATCCAAAATACAGAACTTTAAAAGAGAGAGAGAAACATTCTTCGGGTGTGTGGAATTGTGACATGGGCATTAAAAGTTCTTGGCTATTCAGTCAATGGTTTTGTGTCAATTTGAATAACATTCTCAATTAAGTTTATTACTTCAGCGACAAGGAAGATCACGAGACCGTGTAGAGCACAATGCTTCTCCCATACTTGGAAATTCCAATACCTAGTGGTGTAAAAACTTAGTTACATTCTTTTGTTCAAAAAAATTCTCAGTTTTGATTGCAAAATGTTGATGTCTTAAAACTATCAGCCATTATAGCTAGGGTAAGAAGCTGGAAATATCATACTTATTCAAGATTCTCAATACTTCAATGCCATTGCGCAAATATAAAGTTATAAAAAATACACAAGCGAGATGAATAAAGCTTACCAGTTTGACTAAAGCCTTACCTGTTCATTGGTTTTATCGTACAACTGCTGAACCTGATTTTTCAGGACTGCATTTTGATGCTGAAAATCCTTTTTTTTAAAAAAAAAGGGGATTTTAGTTTTAGAACTACAAATAAAATTATAGCTTGTTTACTATAAAATTCAGTCATAGTGAACAGTACTCATCAGATTACCTGCAATGTTGTCACATAGCTAGCAACTGTTTCTCTACTATCTGTCAGTGTAGCCTTCAACTTATTAATTTCTTGTTCTTTTGATTCAAGTCTGCAAGTAAAATTAAGGTCAGATAACCTGTGCATTATTTTTTTTAACTTTTTTTTAAAAAAAATTTTGAAATGTACTTACATAACTTGGGATTCTTCTTTCAGATTTGTTTCACTGGAAACCTAAAGATGCAAAAATTCATAAAATAGACAGAATGCATGTTTAAATACAATTTTATAACATGGACAATTGTTCTAGGCCAGAAAATAATCATCCTCAAAATGTTTTACAAGCTAAAACAATTTTTTGCTAATATTACAACTTTCTGGAAAAAAATTGAGTGATTTTAAAAGACCAAAATATGTTTACATCCGATCTCCAAAGAATTCCATCAAGAATTTAAACAGCATTATTAAACTGCAAGTCATGCAGAGCTATATTTATCATGAATTTCATTTCAAATTAGCTATTCCTGTTTATTTTTAAATCAACATACATGAAATAACAGACACCAATACAGAATTCAACAACAAATACTGATGAATAAAACAATTAAAAATGTCACTCTCTTAGATTTGGGCAAGAACAAGTTGATGAAAAATGTATTCATAAATAGCTGAAGGTATCACCCATGCTGAAGAATGAAATACACTAACTTTATGGCCCAGATTTTGCTGGAGCATGCCCTGTCAGACAGACTTGTTCGTGCACATTTAGGTTTTTAAAAAAAATGTGACCACAAAGTTGCTGGAATTGTGAGCTGATAGCGAGGGAAACAGGGCAACTGGGACCTTGGTGAACATTGGGACAAATAGCGTATCTCCTTAACCAGAGATTTATGAATTGAGAAATAAACAGAGGAAGGGCTGAGAAGCAGGATGAAATAGAGTGAGTGAATTCAATGTCAAATCAGATACAAAAAGAGAAAAAGGGAAAGAAAGATTGGATGAGAGAGCCAGAGACAGAAAGGAAAAGTGAGAACAAAAAAAGTTAATTTAACATGACTTTTTAAAATCTTCAATAATTCATTACCTGAAGGAATAATTCTCCACACTTAATTGTTCACTTTCTTGGCAAGACAGGTTGATTGGCAGACATCAACAATTATCACATTAAAAGGCTACTTATGCTGCTGATTACTAGACTTAACTTTCTGTGGCACGTTTAAGGGACAATTAATGTGCAAATGCAGCAACTTCATCAAAATCACAGGGAGGTTGAGGGCCAGATGCTAGTTTTGCGAATTAGCCAGCAATAAATTGTGAATCACTTCTTCGCTACAAGTTGCTGGCTGATTTGTACATAAATAATGGTGTGCGTTGTTCACACGCCATTACTTTTTCAGCAAATTTTGGGCCAGTATGTTAGTTTATGCCTATTTAACTTTGTATGCATGTCCTGATATTGGCAGCAATACAGAAATACCGCACAAAGTCAAAAAAGTTTATTTTTTGGAGCGAGCCTGGAAGAGAATAAGGAAGTCGAATACTGCAAAAAGGAAAATGGGTCAAAGAAAATTGATTATTCGGATTCCAAATTAGAAGCTTTTTAGATAAATAGAATTTATTAAATAGATCAGTCATCACTTTTCTACATAATAAAGCCCATCTAGATATGTAGTTTTCTGGGCTCTACTTTAGGATAAAGTAAAAGTATCTGTGTTGGCTTTTTCATAAAGGACAATTTGAACAGATGTTTCATTCCACAGGATACTGACACAACAGCAGCAATTTATTCTTGTATAGCATTCTAAAATAACAAAACATCCCTAAAGCCTTTGACAACACTTCACGATGAACACCGAGAAACTAGAGAAAGGTAGAAGTGACTGATGGTCAAAGACAGGCTTCACGGTGACTTTTGAGGGTGGGGAGTGATATAGCAAGCTGGAAAGGTCTACAGAGAATTACCAAATTTAGGGGTGTGATGACTGAAGGTGAAGCTGAGGGAGGAGGCAGACAGAATCACAAGGACAGAGGGCAGGGCGTAAGCCGAGACATTGGGCTAGAAGAGCAAACTTACACGATTACAAAACTATGAATTTGTCAAAAGCTGTGGCTAAATATAAACGCCAAGAAAGCAAATTCCATTTTCAGAATAGTCAAATTACCTGCTCAGCTTTCTGAAGCTCGACATTTTCTACTTGTTTCTTGAGCAAGTCATGTCCTTCTTGCAACTCCTTTGACAAAACAGACAATATTGTACAAATTGCAATAAATGAACCAGTGAAACATACACGACCTGTTAACGAGCACATTCTCACTTTATGGCACGAATACAGCACTGCACAGTAACAACATAAGACAATACAACATGGCATATGTAAATCAAGAATAAAATTCACAAACCTGAATTCTTTGCTCATTGTTTTCTAATTTAAGCAACTCCTTTTTCAACTGGTCTTCAACTTGCTTGATCTTTCTATCCTTCTCAACAAGTCTGTAGCAACAGAAATAATTGTTAGTAACCACGTAACTTCAAATGGTTTCCTTGAATTATTTTAATAAAGTACTTACGTTTCCTGCAGTTCTGCCACGACAGATACAGAACCTGCCTAAACAAACATAAAACACATGATCTCAAAATTGGATTCTACTTAGTGATTTACTATAGTAAAATTCTTCATATTATGAAGGGCAAAAATACATTTTAGAGCATAATTTACAGGTTGCAAAGATCATGTGGTGTACTGATCAGTTCAACAGCAAATGCAAAATCTTGAGTTACATATATATAATATATAGGATGAGGTTTTGAGGCAGCATAATCTAAGGCACAAAGACAAACCAATTTTGGTGAAGTCTCCAGCCTACAGTTTCTGCTCGATCATTATATCGTGATTCCTGCTGAAATATGTAGGTGTGGGGGAAATCAGGGGAAGATAGGATTTGGCTCTTCCATGACGACTCCCACGATGAATAACTGCCAACGTACTCTACTTCACATGTCAAGAACGGTCACTTGGGTGAGATATTAACAAGCACGACACCCAAACAAGAAATCAATGCTTTAAGGAATAGAGAAAGTCGGCATAAAAAAACACCAGCACAAGACCTTAAAAAACCAACTCATATCTTAATGTTTCAGACATACAAAGCCATTCTATTCTGAAATCTTGAATCATCAGTTGTTGCAGAACATTTCAAATTATTTTTATTATTGTGGAATGATAATTTATTCTCCAGACTTAGTAGGGGCAATTCTTCCAAAGTACTATACATTGATAAAGGAACAACCCTTTTGACTACAATTAAGGGTAGCCAAAATATGTCCAGCTGTGCTTAAGTAGCAATATGTGAACTGATCCACATGGTTGGAATGACATGTCCAGCGAAGCAGTTTATAGTTTCATTTGATACTTCAGATCAGATACATTGAAATGGAATCCTATTGTCTGTTGTTGGTAATGCCTACCCAAACAGCTGTTGGGAACTTTTCCACATCAAAAGCTTGGTTTAGACTCTTTACATGAGGATGGAGAAGTTGCGAACCAGTGAGAAATTTCCACACAACTCATTTTCCCCAGATGATTAAGCTTTTACCTTCACGGCAATAATGGCCGAAAGACGGAAGATGAAGAACAAAGAATTTGATGAATTGTAAACTAAAGAATAAGTGCATCTATTTCTTTACAGAACTATCTGGTCCACAGTAAGGTGAACAGTAAAGATATATACAGTGACTTGCCTCAAGATGTATTACTTTAAAAATGTTTAAAAAGTACACTGGAAAGGAAAGTATGCTACATCTGCTATTGGTTTAAAAAAAACACTAATACCGATACATACTTATTATTTGGTGCATTTCATGATTTAAAAATAGCAAAAATAGATGGAAAAGAAATACTGAAAACTGCAGATTTTGGAGATCTAAAAAAAAGAATCAAATTGCAGTCACTGATAGGAGGACAAAAAAGTGAGGAGGTAAAATTACACCAGATAAAACTCAACATAGATCAGTGCAGGTATTATGCTAAAAGAATACAAAGCATGCTCACTTAGTGAATTAACTAGAGAAGAGTCCTGGAAGTGGTAAAGCTAATCATTGTGGAACAGTAAACAATAAAACTGACAATATAGGTTTGCATTCTGTTAATTGGTAGAGTACAAGTCGGAGACCGTCACACAAACTGAATAGTAACTGCAGTATGGTCGGATCAGATTACTGCATTCAGTCGAGCCACTGAGATTTAAGGGACGCATTCAAGCTCCAGAGGTAGTATAGAGAAGAGCCACAAGGCTAATCACTAGTCTCAGAAGACTAGGTTATGAAGGAAGGTTATGAAAAAGACGCTCTTCTGCGTGAAAAGTAGAGGGGAAAAAATAAGATAAACCAGAATAGAAAAGGTAAGTTGATAGCAATATTTAAAATTGACCCATGACTGCAGGACAGGTGAACATAGGCATATGTTGATCAAAGGAAAGTTCAGGATTAATGTCAAAGTAGCTTTTCATCAAAAAGCGATCAATGCCTGGAATGGTATTCCAGATCAGGTAGTGGAAGGGTACTTGAATCCTCATTCAAAAGTCAGTTAAATACTGTGGGTTTGGGGGCAGGAGCAAAAAGAGCCGAAGTTTCTATGCAAGGTTGAGCCAAAAGGCCTCCTTCATCTGTACTTATCTTTGTGATGTTCATCACTGAGCATATCAGAATTTCAGAAGATACTGATCAAATACTTACCTGCTTATTGATTTCAAAATGTAACTGGCGAATCTGCAATTTCAATTCATCCTTTTCCTGCAGAACACCCTTTTAAAATCAAAAAAATGAAATTTAAACCAAAAGCAATCCAAAAGTTCCAAGCAAAATGCACACCAAAAATCATAAGGACTAGCAATAACCATTACAATATTTTGAGGTCAAGTTCTTGAACCAAGCAGGATATAAGTTATGTACTTTCGGTTGTAAACATGGCAATATCTAAACTCACCGATATCTAGAATTATTCGGTCAACACAGAACAATACATAAATTACATAACAATCTGTTTCCAGGTATACTGGAGTGACTAATAACATTTTCACAGGGGTGGCCCTCACCTGCACAATGGAAGGGCAAATAGTGCCAAATGAAAGGTATGATGCCTAAACTATAATGGACACAATGTAAATATTATTGAGAACAAAATAAAGTGAACTAAGTTTGTACTGTAATTGTTTTAATATACACCCTTCAAAATAGATTTAAATTAATACGAAACATTTATGCAAGACACGATATTTACACCATGCCAAAGGTAGCCAGAACAAAAAGCTTTCTTTAATAAATCATATTCTATTATAAACTTGATTAAAAATTTAAAGGGCAAGTATAACAATTTGATAATAAAATATCTGTTCAAGAATGCATAAACAAGTTTCTTTAGTTTCTAGATTGTCCAATATTGAAAGAAGCCAGGCAGAGAAAATGATTTTAACTCCTGTTTTTTTAAAAAAAGGCAGCATAAAGAATGGGGTCAATGTGGTGAGACAACACACTAAAACACCAGTACACTGTGTCACAGGTGTGATATGGGTTTGCACGGACAAAAGTCCTGCTCAGAAGTTCCCAATCTCAGCCTCACTGTGATTAGAATGATGTTCAGATGCTCCCGACAGGAAGCAAGGCCATGCTGAGGTAATCTCCCTCATAACCGCATGCCAGCTAAATGAGACACTGGTGGTGCCTGACACCAGGTCACCTGCACTCTCAATTCCGATGAGAACAGGGAAGAACAAGAAACAAAAAATAAGTGTAAGAAAGGGATTATGTTCTGTTCTGCTTTCTAGTTTCTTAAAAAAAATGATTTAGAAGCCAAAATTAGACGGTTACTAATTCTGCCATGATGAATTTGAGTTACCTGAATTTCAGTCATCTTGTTAGCGGTTGCTTCTGCCAATGCAATTTTCAAAGATTCAATTTCTTGTTCTCGCATTCTAATTCTTTAAGCAAAAGAAAACTGAAGTCAGAGATGCTATATTCTTGATCAATTAATGCTTCAAGATACTGAAAAAAAATACTTACAGTTTCTCAAGATCTTCCAGTTTTGCTGTAGTAGAAACCTATGGATTCAGAATTAAGTTATATTAAAATTCAGAGAAATAATCTTGCAACACCAAGTGGAGAATTCTTTTCTTAAATGCAAATTTACATCAATGCAGACAATCTTCCCAAACCAGAGAATGAGAAAATATTTAACTACCAAAGTTTTTCATGGAGACAGCACCACCGAATGCAGTTTAAACTGCTGCATTTTTTAGCACGTTAATACACACAAAGACAGAGCAATTATGCAAGGCTCTGGTATATCATGGCTCTTTTAATATGCATCTTATTGGAAATCTGTGCTCAATTATGAGCCAAGCGCAAAACATCGAGACAATTCATTACCTGCTGAGCATTTTGTACTTCCTCTCTGAACATCTCATTTTCCTTCTGTAAAGCCTTTGAGGACAAAACAAACACACTTTTACAAATGGCACAGCAGAAACAGCATGTGAAACTTGAACAATCGCATCAGCACTGTACGGGGCAAATACAGGAACGTGGAAATTACTGGAATGCATAGTGGTTGGCACAAATCAATTTTCAAATAAGAAAGTTAGAGACTGAATACCTGAATTATTTTCTCATTGTTTTCTACTTTACATCATTCTGACTCTAACAGAACTTCAATTGAGTCCATTTTTGTGCATGTGGGTGTGGAAAGGATGGGGCAAAGAAATAAATCACAGTGGGAAAACAATCGTCATGCAGAAGGTTTAGAAAGCTAACCGGTTTCCCCAGCACTGATCAGGAGATTTTTATTAATTAATCAATACTTGCTTGATAGCATTCCCCAGACAATGGGCCTAAGTTTCCACATGATTTGCGCCTGATTTTTGGGAGCAACTGGTGGAGAACGGACTATCTTAGAAATCGCAATTCTCCACATTTTTTTTTCTGCAGTTCTAGTCAGGTAGAACAGTTCTACTTTGGAACAGAATTTTTTCTTCAAAAAAGGGGGCGTGTCCAGCCACTGACGCCGGATTTGAAAGATTCCACAGTGAAAACGTACTCCAAACTAAAGTAGAATGGAGCAAGTGAAGATTTTTGTAGAACAGAAAAAACCTGTTCTACACATTAAAAAATCAGGCGCAGGTTACAAATTAGGCGTCCAGAACGGGGTGGGGGGGGAAGGGAAGTCATTAAATTCGATAATAAATCCTTATTTATACTTGTACAAATAAATCCAACCTGAATAAACATTTATAAGCAAAGAAAAGATTAAATAAACCATCTTCCTACCTGTGTGAAAGTGCTTCAGGCAGGCCTTTCGGGACCGAAGGCTGAACAGGCCGGCCCGAGACTTCAGGCAGGGCCCGTCCCCAGCACCAGATTTACAGGTAGGTGGCGGTGGCGTTGGGTCGGGTCGGGGGGAAGAGGGAGAGAGAGAGAGAGAGAGAGAGAGAGAGAGAGAGAGAGAGAGAGAGAGAGAGAGAGAGAGAGAGAGAGAGAGAGAGGGAGGAGGAGGGGAGAGAGAGAGAGAGGAGGAGGGAGAGGGAGAGAGAGAGAGAGGGGGAGGAGGGAGAGAGAGAGAGGGAGGGGAGGAGAGAGAGGGGGGGAGGGAGAGAGAGGGGAGAGGTCAGGTCGGATCCAGTCCGGGAGCGGGAGTCGGGTCGGGTTGGGTCCAGTCGGGGGGCGGGGTGCGGGAACAGGAGCGCGGGTCAGTCGGGGGGGGGGGGTGGGTGTCGGGTCTGGTCCGGAGGCAGGGGAGAGCGGGTGTAGGGTCTGGTCTGGAGGCAGGGGGGGGAGCGAGTGTCGGGTCTGGTCAGGGGTGGGGGGGGGGGGGGGGGGGGGGGGAAGAGCAGGAATCTGGCCGTGGGAGGAGCCTTATTCACGCAGCCCCAGGGAGGCCATTGGGCCAGGGCTAGGGGCTGCGTGCTTCGGGCCCCTCCCACACAGTTCGGCGCCTGGAGCTACTGCACTTGCGTGCCGACTGTAGCGCACATGTGCAGAGGTCCCGGCACTGTTTTCAGCGCAGGGACCTGGCTCCGCCCCCCCTACAGCTCGTGCTGGCTGCGCCGAGGGCCAGAGGACCTGCAAGTAGGTGGAGAATATCGAGGATTTTTTTAGGCGCACTTTGTGGCGCGAAAAACGGGCGCCCAGCTCGGAGGGGCGCCCGTTTTTTTTCTTGTGGAAACTTGGGCCCAATGTGAGGAACCCCAGATAGTGTGGGGAACCTACACCTTATTTTAAAAAAAAACACCTTATTCCCAGCGATGACATGGAACAGTCTTCTAAACTGGTTGAGCATTCTTGAAATAGCAAAACAAACTTCTAAAAGCACTTGGAGTATTGAACCATCATAAAAGCCTGTTCCCAGTCACTACCTCTGCTGAGGTAGGAATCCCTAAAGGGGCTTCCATGTTAATTGAAGAAGAATACCCAATAATTTCTTATCCCAGTTCAGATTAGGGCACCGGCTAGGGAAAGAGGGGGATGTTCAAGTGGAAGTTCATGGTACAAGGAGTCAGGAGAGGCAAGAGATCAAGTAGCCTTCAGGTGCGGAGCACAGCACCACATACCATGGAGATGGGAGGACATACAAGTACGTAAAGGTAGGTATATTCCAGATATGACAGGAAGGTGTGACAGAAATAGTGCAATAGGAGGTAATAATTAAGGGTGATTAAACAAGAAGTGCAACATATGTAAGATTTTTAATACATTCTTTGTCAATGCACAGAAGTCCACTTTTTGCAGCTTTGCTTACAAACAAAAATGTTTTAGAAAAGCTTTATGAAACACAAATACACTATTTGTGCATCAGAAAACTCCTTTCATTGTTATAATACTAGAAGATCTCCTGTGGTATTGCACGTTGGTGATCTCAGACCTGGAGCAGAGTTTCTGATCTTTACTGCAGTTTGCCTGCACCCCAGTCACAGTGGGTCACACATTGGTATTACATAGCAAATGAACTGAAAACATTAGATACCTTACCGGCATTGAAAAACAGCTTCATATATAAATACGATTATAGTATTTACACATCAGTTTTCCAAATTGGCTTAAGTTACAATTAACTTTGTTCGTCCCTCAAAAAAAACACTTGCTCAGTATTGTAATTATTTTTGTTCTACTGTGCAGAGTAAACTTCTTGCAGGCATTTTGATCATGAATTGGTTATTTTTGAATAGATAGTGATTACAATCCTCCAGAATTGTATAATTAAGTGTTTAGATAACATATATTGGTATCCATATATACTTACAAGTGGAGAAAATTCGTGGCTAAAAAGAGCGCGTGATTTGATTGCTTTTTTTTGTGGCAGTTACTGATTCAACTGAAAAAAAATGATCCATTTGTGTGTGCGCGAATAGCTGGTTCACAAGTGGTAGCTTTTACTGTGTGTCTGTTAGCTCATGATTAGTAGTTTATTCTATCGGTTTGTAGATAAGTGAAACAGTAGGGCTAACCATGGTTATCTGAGCTAGTGTGACAGACACTTAGCCTGTTCAACATGTTCTAAGTGTGCTACATATACATTCCATGCACAAATGGAGCAGCAGTTCGGAACAAAGGATCAGGCAACTTGAACACACATGGTCACCTGCTCTCCAAAGGATTGCAATGATATCCATCTTTTGTGCTTTCTGTGTTAGTGTGTGTAAACTCAGGCCCCAACTACCTGTTCCAGCGGTTCAAATAAAAGACCGTATGGCACTATTTGAAGAGCAAGGAGTTCTGGACAACAATCCTCCCTCGACCAACACCACCAAAAGCAGATTAACTAGCCATTCATTTCACTGCTATTTGCATCAGCGGTAGGTCGGCGCCATAAAAGGAGCGGCGTACCACTGCAAAGGACAGCGTGAGCTGGTGCAGGAGGTCGATGGCAGCGAAGACAGAAGTTATCAAGGTCCAGGTCAGTGATTGGAGCGTGGGCAGGTACAGCAGGAGCGGCGAGATTGTAGAGGGACATGATCGGGGCCCAGGAGAGGCGTGAGTTCAGGGCCAGAAGAGGCAAGGGCCCAGTGTCAGCACGGGCCAGCCCACACTGCAATATGTGTGCACACTAGGTCCGTGCAGCACAGCTGGTCTCCAGTCGTCTGCCACTGGACCAAGCCCTGGCTCTGTCAAGCCGGCGTGGTGGCTGGTGTGCAACGGTCCCACCACACATTAAAAAAATTCACGCACAGGCATCTTCCACCTTACACTATGTAGTGCAGGACCTGGAAGATTAGGTCCTTCACTGAAACACATGTGAACTCATCCTTTTTTAGCATGGAAGCAAGTCATCCTTGTTTCAAGGGACTGCCTATGATGATGATGCAAAAACAGTACACCCGAGCTGCAAGATCTATATATAAAAAACATATCAAAATGCTTCTAAGCTTGTACAATTTACGTTCAAAGTCACAACAGAAGATGGCTTGAAATGTAAATCAAATAAACTATTAACTATACTTTACCTGCTCAGCAATTTTAATTTGAAGTTCTTGAATATTTTGTTTTAAGGTTCTTCTTTCCTCCCTCAAGTCCTTGAATATGGAATGTAAAAAAACAAAATATTTAGAATTTAAAGTCAGTTCATGTGTTCAATTTAGAATGTGCAACAATCAGAAATGTGTATTCAATCAATATCTAATTGCCTATTAGAATCATTTTCACAATGGAGGTGGGTGCTTACACAAAACTTGAAATAAATTTTATTTTTCGCTTCTACAATTTCTCACAGGCACAAGAAATGTGTGTGCCATGGAACTAATCCGCATTGCTAGCTCCAAGGTAAAGTAAAGGACATGCATTTATACTGTGGCGTCTTTCACCACATCAGGACCTGCATTGGCTGTAATGTTTGAAGCGTAGTCACTCTTTATTGCAGGAAACAAAGCAGCCAATTTGCATACAGCAAGGTTCCACAAACAGCAATAAGATACATGACCAGATACTGTTTTTCTTGTGATGTTGATTGAGCGATAAATATTGGCCAGGACACCAGGAGATTTCTCCTACTCTTCTTTGAATGGTACCATGGGAACTTTACATCCACCCGAGTGGGTAGGCGGGACCTCAGTTTAATGCCTCATATGAAACACGGCACCTCGGACAAGGTAGCACACCATCTGTATAAAAGTCAATCTGATTATGTAAAATCTTCAGAGTGGGGCTTGAACCCACAACCTTCTAACTCGGAGGCAAGAGTGGTACCATTGAGCCAAGGGGGACACCATTAGGTAATTACATTTAATTTTATCATTTTGTTTCTGGTAAGGAATTGACTCTCTGGTTAGGTCAGGGGATGGGTAAACATCTCTACTTGGCAACTGTTGTTATTTTGAACTGAAGATAACTCAATGCCGCAGGGGTTTAAGAGCATCACAGACAGGAGTCTGACAATTAACTCCATAGCCCATAAGAACATAAGAATTAGGAACAGGAGTAGGTCATCTAGCCCCTCGAGCCTGCTCCGCCACTCAACAAGATCATGGCTGATCTGGCCGTGGACTCAGCTCCACTTACCCGCCCTCTCCCCGTAACCCTTAATTCCCTTATTGGTTAAAAATCTATCTATCTGTGACTTGAATACATTCAATGAGCTAGCCTCAACTGCTTCCTTGGGCAGAGAATTCCACAAATTCACAACCCTCTGGGAGAAGAAATTCCTTCTCAACTCGGTTTTAAATTGGCTCCCCCGTATTTTGAGGCTGTGCCCCCGAGTTCTAGTCTCCCCGAGCAGTGGAAACAACCTCTCTGCCTCAATCTTGTCTATCCCTTTCATTATTTTAAAAGAAAAGATCATATTTTCTCTTCTCCTTGGTTCTTTCTTTCTCTCATTTCCCACCACCACCCCTACACTTCAATATTTATGATGACAATGAGGCAGAGCCACAAGTTGCCTCCAATTTTAGTGATTTAGTGTTACTTCGACCATCCCACCAACCAACCAAGGCTAATTGGGTGATTATATTCTAATGTCTGAAATTGAAGAGTGCTTAAATCCTAAATAACATGGTAACACTAGCCACATTCAAGTTGCAACAAAAGGTGCAGCTTAAAACATACAAGACAATCTCTTCATTACTGGCGTGCAAGTCACAATAAGATCACAAGTGATGCACAGAGCAACCCACAACACCTTCCCGTGCAAGAGCAGGAAATGCAACACCTGCCCTCAAATACTCCTTCCAGGTGCAACAGCAATTTATTTGTACTTCTTTCAATTTAGTATACTGTATTCGCTGCTCGCGATGTGGTCAACATTGGGGAGACCAAACGCAGATTGTGTGACCGCTTTGCGGAACACTTCTGTTCAGTCCGCAAGCGTGACCCTGAGCTTCCGATCGTCTGTCACTTTAATTCTCTGCTCCACTCCCACTCTGACCTCTGTCCTCAGCCTCCTACATGGTTAAAATGAAGCTCAAAGTGAACTCAAGGAACAGGACCTCATGTTTCGATTAGGCACGTTATAGCCTTCCAGACTCAACAATGAGTTCAACAATCTTAGATCATAACCTCTGCCCTGATTTTTTTTTTTTTAAAAACGGCAACTATTGAGAATTCTGTAATTCTGATTTACACGATTTCTAGACCCATCTTGTGTTTCTTTACTTATCCCATTACCATCTCCTTCTGCCTCACACCATCATCCCTTTTGTCATTTAATCTTTCCTGCCTTCCACCCTATCACAGACTTTCCCTTTTGTTATTTCCTCTTCTTCCCTCCCCTATTTTCCTGCCTGGGAACTTGCTTAAAACCAGTTATAGCTCTAACATTTTCCAGTGTAAGAATAAAACTGTTTATTAATGATAAAATTGATTCTGTGTATGTATAAATGTTAAAAGTGTAGATTATACGGAAAGACTGCAGTGTTGATACAAAATGGAAGCTCACAGACTTCCAGCATGTCCTGTTTGTATATTGTCTTAATTGGAAAGCCATGAACCTAATCAAGGGATTGCACTGGGTCCTCCAGATAGACACATGTGTGAGGAGAGCCAATAAGGAACTGCCCTGGAACCAAGACCCAATCCTGGGGCTTTGAGAAACAATGGACTTAAGGGATATAAAAACCCAAGCACGGATTGTTTTTTCTCCTCTTCTCTCCTGAGCACATGGCAAACCGCCTGCTCAAGACCAGCTGAAACAGCAGGCCATGTGCTCAGCCAGCCTTTTTATAAATCATTATTGTAACATTGTATCTGTTGTAACTAAGTCGATCTGTAGAATAGCTGACGACTGATAGATGTGCTGTGTGTGTGTTTAATAAACTATTCCAAACTGTTTTAAAAGAATCAGTCTCGCTGTAAATTTAATGCCAGAGATTTAGAAATCTTACAAATTGGGTCTCGTCCAGGATCTGGCAAACAGCTTTTGATTCTTTTGAACAATTGGAAATTTCGGGAGTTGCGCTTCTAACCTATGTTGCGAAGTATAAACTATAAATGGATGGGGAGAGTACCATCTTAAGGAGCAGTTGTCTCGATTTAAGTAACTGTTTAAGTGGGGACCCACCAGTGGTTATATTCAAAAGACACAGGATGAAGGGATCGGTCATGAACCGAAAGCCAACAAAAAGAAATGTTGAGATAGTTTATCAGGAGAAGCTATCCAAAACGGTATCCATAGCGGATATAGAAGAGTTACAGGCATGGGCACCGTACTTCCGTAAGGGCCAACATGCGACCTTTGGGGAGATCGTGGCATTTATCCAGGAGAAAGTAGACCAAGGAGAGCTAAGGCCAAAATGGGCAAACTGTCTCTTGGCATTCAGTGCATTTTTGTGTGCCCAGAGAGATGAGGAATTAATGAAGCAGGACGTCAAAGTGATCCAAGATTTAAAAGAACAAAGGGCAAGAGAGGTACAGGATTTAAAAGAATTGCAACTAAGAGATTCAACTGAAAGAAAGATATATATTCAGGTTATAAAACAACAAAACGAAGCAGTTAAAAGAGGGAGAAATACAGCATTTAAGACAAGAAATTGGCCAATTAAACCACAGTATTAGGCAATTATAAAGAGGGGCCGAACAGGCAGCTTCACTGCTACAACAAAATCTCTCAAATTTAAATGCCACTGCAGCCGTCGTTGAAGCAAATGTAAACAAATTAAGAGTTAAAAAAATTTAAAATGGGAAAACTTTGGGCTCCAGCAAGAGATAGAAGATGCTAGGGGAGCATTAAGGGAAGTAATTAAGAAGTCACATAGGGAGGCAGATCACTCCCAGTGCCAACTAGAAATAGCGAGGCTAAAAAGTAAGTTAGGGGAGCAGAAGGCCCCGGTATCCGTAGTAACATGGGGAGCCATAAAAATGACAGAAGGGGACGAGGGGGAGACAGATTGGGAAGAGGAAGGCAGTCAGTATAATCCCCAGGAGGGTGATGTAGGATGGGATACCTTGAAGACACAAGAGCTAATCGTAGCCGTAGTAACCCCTTCTTTACGACGTAATACGCATGGTCACGTCACCAGTAACAATACCGACTCACGGCCCATATCTGGTGCTGACGACACGGCGTATAGCCACGAGTGGGGGCCCATTAATGATGGGGACGACCCACTGGAAGTTAATAGGTGGACAAATTTCAGCAGGGATCACCCAGAGTTGGGAGAGAGAGACTTAACACGAGTCCTCCTCTTGGCCTGTTCCACTTCCCGAAAAGATAATCTGTCACACGCAGTCCTCCAGCCCGATGCACTCATGACTAATCCTAAATCATTTTGGGATCCAAAACTTGAACTGTGTGGCTCTGATTAATCAGACCAAGCAGCGCCCAGAAGAGACCCCGAGAGCCTTCAGTAATCGCCTGCACTATATCTATCAACATACGCAGAACCAGGCATTTGCAGAATGAAAGAATCAGGAACAATTTAAATCGATGTTCCTGACCCAACTCCACTCTTTAGTTAAAACCACCCTGGACATAGCCATGAGGCCCACCAATCAGTGGACAGATACAGAGACCAGCGCTCAAATAGCCTGGGAGATGGGAAAAGACCAGTTAAAGGTGAAGTCCACCACCCACTGCAAATAAACCAGTGTCAATGGTGGAGGGATCTCAAAACTACCCCTTTAAGGGACAGTGCTTTAATTGTAAGAAGATAGGCCACCTAGCAAAAGATTGCAGCAGAGCCAGACCGGCACCGAACCATGATGCAACGCAGAGATAACTCCCGAGGGACAAACCCAAACCCTCCGGGATGGAACAACAATTGGCTCAGTTGATAACCCTGATACAAACCCAAATTGCCACGAGGATGCAAAATCATTTACCGGTGTACACAATCGCCGATGCACACTCATTAGAGACACCCATTCAAGGATCGACCCTATGACAGGGTTCGGCCCCCCAAAGACTGGTCGGAAGTAGGGTTCCGACGTGATGGTAGCGGGAGACCAGTAGTCCTTGTTGTCTTAAAAAGGGGGCAGACAGCAGATTATGCTCATCGATACTGGCTCAAAAGTTACCATCAGCCACACCACATACCCAGTAGCGGCGGGCAAGGGTTGTATGACCCTTAAAGGGGTTAACGGTGATACAACCACAGCGTATACAGGGAAGGCCACTGAACTTCAGTCGGGAGACCTCATCTGTAAGGTCCCAACGCCAATGCTGATGACCACCCCCGATGGAAGGGGAATTGTAGGGACTGATGTGCTGGATCAGGATGGCGCGGTGATAGATTATAATCAGGACTGTGTTTGGATGGAATTGAGAGATAAGGCAGGAGTGATAGAAATTTCAGATGCTCACTCGGTTTTTGCTATTAAAAAGCCATTTGAGTATGACCCTCCGGGGAGCGAAAATGAAGCTGTGGCAAACCCACTCATTAACTAAACAGTACCCCATCCCAAGGGAGCGTCACCCTTACATCCGAGACACCATAAAATCCCTCGTCGAGCAGATTGATCTTAGGACAGGCACTTTCACGACCAATTCACACGCATGGCTGGTTAAAAAGCCTGATAGCAGTTGGTGACTGACTATTGATTACAGAAAGTTAAATTCTGTATCACCAGCCTGCTCACCAGTACTAAGAGAAACTCCCACCATATTATCTCAAATTCCTGTTGGTTCCAAGTACTTCTCGGGCCTGGACATCACCAATGGATTCTGGAGTATCCCTATTAAGAGGGAAGACCAGTCCATATTTGCGTTCACATTTGAGGACCAGAGCTACACCTGGACATGTCTACCTCAGGGGTTCCACAATGCCCCCATGATATTCCACAAAAGAATGGCTGCAGTTTAAAAAGACTTTTCCCACCCTACCTGCTTGCTGCAGTACGTAGACGACCTACTGTTGGCAACCGACAGCATGGAGGAGCATCTGTCCCTTTTGCACGAACTTTTCACACTGTTGGCTCAGGTGGGACTAAAGGTGAATCCCCCGTAAGGCTCAATTAGCAAAAGAACGGGTCACCTTTCTAGGAGTGTCCATTTCTCCAGAGGGATCATCCCCCGACTCTCACAAGGTGGAGATAATATAGCGACTGCCATTACCCGCTTCCAAAACAGACCTACGATCATTCTTGGGTTTGGTGGGGTACCAAAGGAACTTTATCCCAGGCTTTGCAGAGTGTGCAAAGCCCCTGTATGATTTAATAAAACTGCAGGGTGACGACATATGCCCGGCATGGAATGATACCCACACCCAGTCCGTGCCTAAATTAAAAACTGCAATGATACAGGCCGCATGTCTGATCCCTCCTGATCCCACACAGCCCTTCCATTTGGAGGTCGGGGTCACAGAGCAAAGCCTCACTGCAGTTCTGTGCCCAATGCGAGCTAATCGACTACAGCCCATTGCATATGCGTCTCGAATCCTGCAAGGGGCAGAAAAGATGTATACCGCATGCGAGCGCCACCTACTGGCCATCTTCTGGTCGATACATCACTTTACCTTTATTATTGGGTTATAAGCTACAATCCTGCACAGCGGACACACACCTCGAAATACTGATGAAACCTGGAGGTTCGCTAGTTTCCTCGCAGCGCCTCAGCAAATGGACATTGGAATTTATGGAAAGAGACATTGATACCATTTCCAAACCCACCACATTGCTGCCACAATTTCTGATCTATGAGGGGGACCCGCATGAATGTTCGTTACCCCTGATTAACTTTGAGACCCATCCTGTGCAGAAAGAGCCCACACAGGGTGCCCCAAATGTCTATATCGATGGGTCCTCATATCACATTGAAGGATCCCCTCACACTGGATATGCTGTGGTATTGCCAGAAAGAACCATCCAGCGAAGATGCAACAGACAGTCTTCACAATATGCAGAAACTGCCGCACTTCGAACTGCTGTGAAGGAAACCTCAGATAGACCTGTGAATATTTGGTCCGATACTGCCTATAAACACCATGCTCTCCTTGCCCCATACCACAAAAATGACTATTGTATGATAGATGGTAAGGCCCTGGTCCATGGGCCCTGGTTACACCTACTCTGGTCATACCTTAAACAGCGATCCCAGCCCTGCTTCATAGGAAAGGTAGCAGCCCATAGAAAAGGGGGTCCACATAGTGAGGGAAATTCCAGAGCAGAGCAGCCCAGGACGCTGCAATTGATGGGGAGATAGAGGATATCGTTCTTGAGCCCTGCAATGCTGTTAGCAAGGCCTCCCCAACAGATCACCTAAATTTAAAATCCCTGCAGCAGCAATACTGGTCATATGCTGTTGTAAGCGCCTGGCACGAGGAAGGCAGACCCCTTCCTCAACCAACTGTCTGGGCTCCCAATACCATACTAGCCACTGACCCTGACTCAGATGAGCAGTTGCTGATGTTCAAAAGAAAGCCAAACGCCTGCCCGGTGGTGTGTGTTCCACCAGAGGTGGGTCAGGAACTGCTCTCCCTCTTTCACTCCCACTCCACAGCAGGGCACTATTCAGCCCTGGTAACCTTCTATAAGGTAGCATCCACAGCTTGGTGGCCTTCCATGAGGGAAACAATCAACCAATACGGGGGCGCTATGCCTACCGTGCCTGCAACACAATCCTCCGCATGCACTAACTGAGCCTTGCTTCAAAGCGCACCCCCACCTCAAGGGCCATGGGTTCACCTCCAGATATACTTCAGTGGACCACTTCCACAGGCGCAAGACAATTTTCAGCATGCCCTAGTGGTGGTGGATCAATTCACTAAATGGATCGAAGCAATCCCCTGCTGCTCCAACACCGCAATCACAGCAGCCAAAACATGATTGAATCATGTGTTTTGTAGGTGGGGAGTACCAGTACAAGTGGACAGCGATCAAGGTTCACACTTTACCAGTAAAATTTTTACTCACCTGCAGGAAATGTTGGGGATACATATTGCTCACCACCCCCAGTCATCTGGAGGGGTCGAAAGGGGGAACAGGACCCTCAAGTTAATGTTAAAAAAATTGTGCACGGACCACCCCACTCAATGGGCTAACGTGCTGCCAATGTGCTTAATGGCAACGTGGTTCACACCTCATAGAACAACAGGAGTCTCCCCATATCAGGCCATGATGGGGAGGCTCATGAGAACACCAGGCCAACTAACACTAACAAGGATGAGTCCGCTGACAATGAAACCATGTAGTTCCAAGTGGCTGGAACAAGTGGTAGATCACACCGATCCGATCAATCGATTTGTGGCCACCAAATTGGGAAATTCAAGACGACAAATTAAAAGGTATTTAGATAAGAAAGTACATCCCTTTGAATATGAGGTGGGAGACTCTGTAATGATTCCAAATTATGGGAAAAAGAAGCATGCCTTTGAGCCCAGGTGGTAGGGACCGCATAAAATTGTAGACCGATTGAATCCCGCGATTTATTTGATTCAGTTACCGGGGAAAAAGGGCGTTAAGTACAAGAAATACATTAATCAGGTAAAAACTGCCAAAGAGTAAATACTGCACTGATCTTGTTTCCCACAGACCATGTTACGGGGTCACTATTGTCAGGCTGATACTGGCCATGACCGAAGCTGAGGGAAGATGGAGAAGCGGGAGTTGCAGCATGACTCACGATCATCAATCATCAATGTGCTTTGAGAAGCGACAGTGCACTGAAAATTGTATTAGAGTAATTCCCCTACGTGTGGCATACACCTTACGAGGTGGGGACAGAGTTCGGCCATGCACTTCTCCCTGAGTTTAAAACTCATTATACAGCAGTCATCCACCTCACAGAAACATAAACAGCAGAGCTATCAGAAGCCTCTCGTGTTGATGACATGAGAATCCTGAGGAGATAAACCATATGAGGAGAAAATAAGGATATTTCCCTCTCAAGGTGGGGAGTTTGTAAGAATAAAAGTGTTTGTTAATGATAAAATTGATTCTATGTATAAATGTTAGATTATACAGAAAGGCTGCAATATTGAAACAAAATGGAAGCTCACAGACTTCCAGCATGTCCTGTGTGTATATTGCCTTAATTGGAAAGCCATTAACCTAATCAAGGGACGGCACTGGGTCCTCCAGACAGACACGTGTGAGGAGAGCCAATAAGGAACTGCCCTGGAACCAAGACCGAATCCTGGGGTTTTCTGAGGAACAATGGACTGAAGGGATATAAAAACCCAAGCACCAATTGCTTTTTCTCCTCTTCTCTCCTGTCCACACAGCAAACCGCCCTCTCAAGACCAGCCTAAACAGCAAGCCTTGTGCTGAGCCAGCAGAAAGTGACGTATACCTTTTTATAAATCATTATTGTAACATTGTATCTGTTGTAACTAAGTCGATCTGCAGGATAGCTGACGACTGATGATAGATGTGCTGTGTGTGTGTTTAATAAACTATTCCAAATTGTTTTAAAAGAATCAGTCTCGCTGTAAATTTAATGCCAGAGATTTAGAAATCTTACACCAGTTCTGACAAAGGGTCATCGACCGGAAACGTTAATTCTGTTTCTCTCTTCACAGATGCTGCCTGACCTGCTAAGTATTTACAGCATTTTCTGTTTTTATTTCAGATTTCCAGCATCTGCAATACTTCGCTTTTGCATGGAGTAACTAATCGCTCATTAACATTACCCAATTTAAAAAAAAATTATTTAACTTCACCACAAACAAAAATTCAACCAAGAAACAAGATATCTTAAATTACAGCTAAATTTGTTTTACAAAACCAACTCGCGCTGCGATGGATAACTTTGCATCAAAATGAAATGTTTGACATACCTCAATTTCTTCTCCTTTGTTAGCCACTTGAATAAGTCCAGTCTCTAAAAGCTCTTCAACTGTTTTTATTTTTTCATCTCGTTCTTCAAGACTGGTTAAAAAAAAGAGACATCAAACACATGCAAGTGTAACAAAATGATACTGGTTTAAACTAGTTAATAAGGTGACTCACCCTTTTTGCATCTGTTCCATCATACATAAAGCTGAAGCCTGCATGTAAAAAATATGTAATAAGAATTGAAGTTTTTAAGAATCTCCAAAAGTCTAAATATGCAAAAGTGAGTAATCACTCTTACATCATGATTACTTATGGGAAAATCTTCAATATCCTTGTCCTTTCAAACCAGTATGTACAATCCCATGCTGCATTCTGGATAAGCTTTTTAAGGGGCTACTTTAGATTCAGCAAATGAGTCCATAAACACCCATTTTTATATTTTGCTCTTCTGCAATGAAACCTACAACATAGACAATTCTGAACTACAATTCCAGAATTTTGTTCACTGTTCTGAGAAGCCATGCCAACGATAGGAAAATAGGAACTCAGAATAAAAGCATAAAAATCCAATATCCTCCAATACCAAAGAAACAAGCTAACACTTTAAAATGGGGCACTTAGAATGTGAGCAATGCCAGCCACATTTATTGCTTGAGAATATAAAGAGTAAACCACAAAGTGTGGAGTGATGCCATGTGTAACCCAGACTGGGTATGGGTGGTAGATTCCCTTCCCTGAACCAGTTGGGGTTATAGGACAATCCAGCAGCTTTCGCGGTTAGTTTTGCAGGGATTGCTGGTCTAATACCATTACATTAACATACCTGTTCCAAAGTCAAAGGTTAATTGAACTTATTTAGCTCAACAGGAACTCCAAATTATTAACACAACTTTAAATCTTAAAATATCCTACCTGCTCAGATGTCTGAACCTGCAGCTTTTGCACTTCAGCTCTTAAAGTATTTTTCTCTTTCTGCAAACTCTAAGTATTAAAGAAAACATAATAAAACAGAGAACAGAGGCATCACTATATTATAGTCTTGGTTTATCAATCAATGAATAGTATATCTTTTCATTTGGGGGGGGGGGGGGGCAGGGGAGAAGAGAAAGAGAGAAAAGGATGGCATTTTTTCCCCCCCCCCAAGATGAGACAGGTCAGTCTTGGGGGAATATATTATTCCACTGCCAATACCCAGAATTGCATCATGTGTAACAAAGCTCCACCTCATCAATGTATCCTACCCATAGAGAATCCTAACTCCACAAGGAGCCAAATTAACACTAAACTAATTTTCCTTGGGTCCCTTTCATCATTGCTGTCTGACAAGGTTTCAAATTTAGGACCCAGAGAGACAAGAGCTGTTGCCATTATGACTGCATTTAATCGTGATGGATTATGAATTCAGTTGTATTCAAAACTGAAAATTTAGGTAACTATAAAAAATTGAAAAGGCCTCTTGCTCCTCTCATCTCAAATACTTCCATCCCAACTTTGTTCCTGGTAGAAATATTCAGACCTCGATTGAAATGGAACCTACCCAATCACTGACTCTAGAGGAGCAGACCTGCAGGAAACGTACCCTTAAAGTGGTTCATCATGGTCTGGGGGAAACAGTTTAGTTTTTTTTTTTAAAAACATTTTTTCTTTTTTTTTTAAATAAAGTCTTTTGTGTTACACTATCGGAGTGTAAAATCAGTGTTGCACTATTTGTTAGCAAATGGATAGTGGGTCAGTAATTTCACCCCAGACATTTTCCTTACTCTTCAATTTGATCAGTAAGCCTCAAATGAATAAAAAATATAGGAATGATATAACGGAGAAACCTAGTTATGCATCATTAAATAAGAAAAAATATTGCATTCATTGAGCATTCTGGGATCAGACGCGATGGAGTACCTCCTTCTAGCTAATTTGACCAAGGTCATTCGGAGTTACTGTTCATTTCCTTCTAGATATTAGCTTCTCGGATTTGCTTTCTTCCTCAAAATAGGGCACTAGCGTTATTTGATCTTTGCTGACTAAACATTTTAAAAATGAGACCTCCACACTCATATTCGACATTTGATAAATCTGATCAAAGCTACTTTTCTTACTTGTCCATCAGATGACCATGGTCATTGTTCTAACAACTCACGCTCCCAGGTCATAAATCTCGGCCAAAATGACCCACCCCTTTCACTAACGAATGCAGAACAAGAACAATCTCACTGTACATATGTATCTTATTTTACAAAAGGAATGTGAAGATGCAAAATCAAGAATGTTTAACAATTTGGATGCAAAATGTCATCATTTAAAGGAAGTGTGAACAGGATACATGAATCTTTCTTATTGTTGAAAAAAAGGGCCAACCTCTGTTGAACTGGTCAAATAAACCTACAACCTTGGCAACTCGGGGCACGTTCGGAAAGTGGCTCTAGTTTTTCAAAAAGTACTTTACTTGTATATCCTGTTCTTTGCTTGTTACATGAAGATGTCTGTCTTCTAAAGATTCTTCCATCAAATTTATTTGCTTCTCTTTCTCTACGATCCTTTAATAAATTGAAACACATTACATTAATGGCTGGATATTTCTCCAGTTCCATAGAAGACCAAAACATCACTCTTGGATTGGGCTATGTCCCACGTTTTTGGGAGAATTTCACTTTGCCACAGAAGAGGATGCATCTTCATGCAGATAATAATGAGTTGTGCCATCCTGCTCATTGCAGGGTTCCCCTGCTGTCCAGTGGCCGGGTCTGCCAAGGATGAGCAAGGTCCTCTGTGATTGCAAGGTCAGTTGTGTACTTTTTTTTTTTACATACAAGTATGGGGTTGTCAACAATCTAAGAGTTAATTCAATTAGACTTACGTTTTCTGCAACTCTTCCACTACACATGCTGCAGAAGCCTACATATTTAAAAAAAATGAAGAAAGATGCATAATTCTTGATCACAATCTGAAAAATTGAGCACGTTAGAAACTTTAAATTAACATAAGAATTAGGAGCAGGATTAGGCCATTCGGCCCCTCGAGCCTGTTCCGCCATTCAATGAGATCATGGCTGATCCTCTATTTCAACTCCACTTTCCTGCACCATCGCACCATCCCCATATACCTTGATTCCCTTAATATCCAAAAATATATCGATCTCTCTCTTGAATATACTCAAAGACTGAGCCTCAGCAGCCCTCTGGGGTAAAACATTCCAAAGATACCCCACCCTCGAGTGAAGGCATTTCGCCTCATCTCAGTCCGAAATGGCCAACCCCTTATTCTGAGATGGTGACCCCGGTTCTAGTTTTCCCAGCCAGAGGAAACATCCTCCCCTGCATCTACCTTGTCAAACCCTGTAAGAATGTTGTATGCTTCAATAAGATCACACCTCATTCTTCTAAACTCTAGAAAATATAGGCGCAGTCTACTCATTTTCTCCTCGTAGGACAATTCCCCTAATCCCAGGAATCAGTCTGGTGAACTTTCATTGCACTCCCTCAATGGCAAGTATATCCTTCCTTAGGTAAGGGGACCACAACTGTACACAATATTCCAGGTGTGGTCTCACCAAGGCTATATATAATGGCAGTAAGACGTCTTTACTCTTATACTCCAAATCCTCTTGTAATAAAGGGCAACATTCCATTTGTTTTCTTAATTGCTTGCTTAATTCTCTGAATATTGATCATATTTTCCACAGAACACAAAAAAGACTACATAAATAGCTTAAAATATTCTACTTTTCTAGAAAATCGGCAATACACAAAAGTATTTTACAGAACAAAATTAGCAGTCTTTTGTTGAATTATATATATTTAATATACAAGCAATTTAGGAACCCCCAATTCAAGAAAACATGAAGTTACAAAAACTGTATACAATAAATCTAGAGCTTCAGTTGCACCACATGCAAAACAAAGTGGATTTTTTCCAGTTGACATAAAAGTTCAACAGATTTAATATCTTAGTCATAATATATATATATATTTTTTTTTAAATAGTGCAATAAGCAGATAATCATAAAGTTAACTTAAAATGTAAATCAGCATTTCTACTGACAAAATGCATATCCCATTAATTTTACCATTCCATTAAGAAACAGATCTATAACCATGAAGAATTTATCCCTGAATCATTGTTAGAACTACTTCCATTTTCCCCAAACTAAAGATCCCTTTGTAGGTCAATGTTTTGCAGGTGAATGTCAGTTAACATCCATAATTTATGGAAGATACTTAGGGAGCATATTTATTTTTCCCAAAATTGTCTCTCCCTTCCTCTCCTGCAGGCTGAAGCTCATGTTCTAGAGCTGCCAACAGCATTCAAAGTCCAAAAGGAAATTCGGTTTGACAATGTTGACAGATTGCTCAACTGTGGAGGCATCACAGTTGAACTAACCTGGTCCTCCTCCAACATCCACATGTGTCTGATTGATAGAACTGGCACAGACATGATGGGCCAAAGGGCCTCCTTTTGTGCTTACATGATTCTATGAGATATGACCAGAAATAGGAATTCTGGTTAATTTCAATTTGCTAGCTCAGCAACATAGGGCAATTGCAAGTGGACCATAGAAGTCCTGGTAGAAATTAGGTAACTCAGTAACCTAATGACAAACTACTGCAATGAAAACAGGTGAACAGCAAATCTTTGGAATTTAGCATAGGTTATTTAACAGATACAGGTTGAAGCTCCCTTATCCGGAACCCTCGGGACCTGGCCTGTTCTGGATAAGGGATTTTTCTGGACGAGGGGTGGTCACGTTAAATTGGATGGTCCAAGTACTGAGCAAAGGGATATCGGGGCTGGGAGTCGGGCAGAGATATCGGGGGGGCGGTGGATTGCGGGGTCAGGCCATTGATTGCGGGAGTCGGCAGTGAGGAAGGACTTCAATTTGTTCATGTCGGAGTTCTGCGCATGCGCCACTCGGTGGTGGTGGACGAGGGCGTTCTAGATAAGGGAGGTTCAACTTGTATTATTCTTTATAATTTAAAGCTTTAAAGACAATTCATATTTAGATCTTGATAAACTGAAATTCACACCTTCAAAGTCACTATACCTGAGACGCCATTTGGGCATGAAGATTTTGTATCTGAGCATTCATGGTTTGTTTCTGTTCCAACATATCCTTTTATTTTAAACCAAACATAGCAGAGAGAAAAACAAGTGAAAAATGAAATGAGAAGATAAGCGTGCACAACTTTGATCATGAAAATAATCAAACATATGTAACCATCTGTTTTAATGTCCTTTCCAGCTATGTTGATTATGTTGTCCTTGCACTGAAGAACATATTTTGTCATGTTTATTCTATTTTCAGTAGATGCAGGGCTCCTCCTACACTTTCACAGCAGACTTGCATCCAAAATCCTCAAAAGACATGAATCTTGGTTAGAGTAGGCAAACATTTAGTTTTGGGATGGGGAACAAGAAAGGAAAGGAAGGGTTGAGATCTAACTGGATCAGTTTAGTATAAATGAGGAGCAGAAAAAAAAAATTGAAATTGCAGTTTTCTTAACGGAGACAAGTAGTTACTTTTTCCACACATTACTAATCAAATCAGAAGTTTGTAGTTTCAGAGGTCAACTGGTCAATTTTAGGAATTTGTAGAAATTATGCTATTTATGGAACGATAGACTATTTTAAGTTATATTGAAGACCACCCCAATTTGTGAATCAACTACCAAATACAAAAGACATGCCTTAGTTGACAAGAGTTTTCTAACGAGGTAAACACAAGGTACATACAGATCATGGTTGATTCAAGGAGTGGGGACGGTCGAAATCATAGTTTAATTCTGCCGAGCTTTTGTTTCTCCCCCTCCCCCATGTAATTTTTTTTTTATCTTGTAGAATTATAGCACAATAGTACTGCTTGTGAAAGGCTAAGCAAGAACTGTTAAAACATTTACTCCCTCCAAAAATTGCTCTGAATTGTGTGGGGTTTTTTTGTAAGTGGGAAGATAGGGCAAAGTGAACTATGTTCATTTATGGCTGGATTTGTTTTTTTAAATAGAGATCTATTGGGCTTGAGAAGTTCTGCCAACTAAGCAATATTCTATACAAATGCCAAGATGACTGTTAAACATGAAAGTTTTATAATAGTCAGCATATATTTCACAGACAGAAAATACCCCTTCATTATTCATTTTCCAAAAAAGTCAGCTATAGTGACAGTTTTCATTTTACTTAATGAAAATCAAGTTTTTAGCTGCTAGTAAAGATTAAATCATACCAATTTTTTTTTTTAAATGAAAGCCGTTGATAAATGCTGCCAAGGTGCTGGAATAAAAAAAAACTGTTGTGTGTTTGTGGGGGGGGGGGGTTGGGGGGAATGTGGAGAACTACAACTCTGCAGTGCACCATTCCTGGCCAAAAGGCATCAAGTAACGTTCTTTTGACCAAATCTCAGAGCTGATTCACACCCCAATTCTCCTTCCGTTATCCAATTAATGAAGACTGAAACAGCACATGGAATATGATGGGAACAGAACCCGGACTATCCATATTATTCTGCAATGACTCAGTATACCAAGACCATACAAAATGAGATCATGTTTTCACTTTTTAACTATATAGGCTTGTTAGAAATTCTTTTTTGGTTGGGGGCAGGGGGGTGGGGAAGAGAAGAGAGAAAGGGACTCATGGTAAGTAAGCATCACTACCCAAGAAGTGTCAGTTACAACATGGCTTGAGAAAATTATCTTCATATTTTCTGCACTTTTGGGGGGGGGGGGGGGGGGTTGAGGAGACACAGAATGAGAGAACACTCGTGGTCTCTGGAAGGAAAAATAATCTAAATCAAAATTGTGCACAGTTTTGTCATCTAAACACATAGTCAATACCTGTACTTGCATCTTCAGGGAATCATCGGTAGCAGCTCGCTTTTGTTCTGCAGTTACCAGCTGCACAATCTTTTGTTCTAGTTGCTGTTTGGATACCATGGTATCAGTGAGTTTGCTGTGCAAGCTCTGTACTTCTTTGTTTTTATTGCCAATTTCATTTTCGGCAACCAGAAGTTTACTTTGTAAATCTAAGAAAAAAAAGATACAACATAGCCACAATTAACAATTAAAAGATGCTTTTGTTTGAGCTGGTACAAAGTGCTACTTCAAAGGCCTGTTTCCATTATTTGCAGTATCGCCAGATTGTTTCACTAGCTACCCAGTCACAGTAGTTAACCACTAGGTACTAAACACGCCAGAAAAAGTTAGGCCTTGTCCATTCAAGTCTAAGTGAATTTTTAAAAACAGTGTGCCAAGTCTTACTGCCAAACAAACTCCCTGGCGTTGAAAATTTACTTTTGCAAATGTGCAGTCTCATTCCTTCAGATTTTAATGACTCTTGGAGATTTTTTTAAATTAGAAATTAAAGTAAAACTTTTTTTAAATTTTTTCATTCTGTCTCATCTTTCTTTCCTGCTCTTGATTTTGCATTTTGTACATGATTTTACAGTAAGTTAAATATTCTAACTTGCACTTCCTGGTTTAGACTCTCTGTGCCTCAGTAAGGATTATTCAATCTGATTGGTTGAAGAGACACACTGTTGCTTGCCCTATTCATACAGGTCCCAGGTTGCCTGTGGAGGACGCCACACTATCAGATTCCCGATAACCAGAAGTTGCCGCGCAAACGGCCACGAAAAGTCTGTGGGCAGCTCTAAGCATAATGAACAGCAAGCGCAGTTTGTTCAGTGCCGACCACAAAATCCGGGAGAATGTTAAACCAAGACATATTAATGTAGTTGAAAATGTGCATAAATTTAAGATATATAATTTGACATGGTTTAGGCCAAGGACTGCAGAAACAGCAACATCAAGAATCTTAATGCTATACAGTGTGCATCACACAAACAGAACATGATTCGCCATTCTTGTTCTCCCCTCCCCACCCAGCCCAGCCTAATTTAACTTACAAATGAGCTAATGAGTGGACTATGCTGCATTTTATTTTTACAAAGTGGGAGTATGCAGAACGATGCAACAGTGACAACACTGCTATGATGATCTGGAATGCACTGCCTGATAGGGTGGTGGAAGCAGATTCAATAGTAACTTTCAAAAGGGAATTGGATAAATACATGAAGGGGAAAATTCTGCAGGCAATGGGGAAAGAGCGGGAGGATCGGACTAATTGGATCGCTCTTTTAAAGAGCCGGCATAAGCACGATGGGCCAGATGGCCTCCTTCAGTGCTGCATCATTCTATGATTCTATGAAACATCAAAAGTACTTCAGTGGATGTTAAATGCTCGTGAGATTGTGAAAGGCACTATAAAAATCTTAGGCCTGGATTTTCTGGGGCTTATGACCGCATACGCATGCAAGTGCCCCACAAGTTTTGGATTTCTATGCACTGTGCAGACACGAAAACACGGAATTTGCGATCTGTCAAGTTTCAGCTTGACAGATCATCCACATCGCCGGGAAATGGACATTCACTGGCGGAGAGTTAGGCTATTTGCCTAACAACTGCCTCGAGAATGCCCGTGAAACTCTTATGCCTGGTAAAAGCAGGCACAGGGCCGCCTTTTATGTGTAATTGTGTTTATGTGATTCCTATTCATGCTTATGGGGATTCCATATGTAAATGAAATCCCCATAAGCATTATGAGGATCCTACTTTTTCCATTGGTGGCCTGGCCCACGTGATCCATGGGGCACTTGCGAATCCCTGCGCCCCTGGGATATATTGGTCTTTACACATGCGTATACGTCGAGGCCCAGAAGTGCGAGTCTACAAACCTCCGGAACCATCAGGTAGATTCATACTTTTTTCTTGCAGTTCAGAGGCATTCACCCGCAGGAAGCCTCAGACTGCAAATTCAGCTCTTAAGTCTTTTATTTCTTGTATGTACTGACCAAAATGAAGAAAGTAAGGACATTAGGAAATTTTAAGTGTGCCATTTGAATCTTTTGCAATAATTGCTGGTCCCAGATGGCTGGATTTGGAGTGAAAAATTGCATGATTTGAGCAAGTAGGTTTTCCAAAAGTCCATGTTTCTTATTGGTTAGGTTACCCCTCTCTACTTGTGTAACTATTAGAGCAAATCAACATGGTTACCCCCAAACAGATTTTAAATACTTAAACCAATCATTCAAGTGCAACACTCATCACACTTAAGGTTGAATGTGATTGTTTTATTTATGTGGAATAGACAAGATGTAGTTTTTTCTGATATAAAAGTGTATGCGCAAATCCCAAAGGGGCAGATACAACCTGTGGGATCCATCAGCCAATCAATAGGAATCCACAGCCCGCCAACTGTTTCAGCAGTCTTGGAAACAGTATGGCTAGCCTAGCTGAGTGAAAGGATCGAAG
The DNA here is from genome assembly GCF_044704955.1 of Pristiophorus japonicus. Lineage (NCBI taxonomy): Eukaryota > Metazoa > Chordata > Chondrichthyes > Pristiophoridae > Pristiophorus > Pristiophorus japonicus. The sequence continues at coordinate 236,027,723 of NC_091980.1, forward strand.
GTGAGCAGAAGATGAAGATGACTCCCCAGACAAAAAATCAAGTGTAAAAGAGGGTTTGTAAAGTATAACGGAAAGGGAATCTGGTACAGGGTATAGGGAACAGTGCATTATTGTATATACAGGGGTACCACAGCAGAATATGAGGAGCCATCCCAACAGAGTGCAAAAGCACGAAGATACAACCATCCAATTGCCACCTACTCCAAGGCACCCAGATGAGGAACATCCCAACTCCCTTCTAGGAAAACCACCCAAAGCATCAAGTCGAAGAGGCAGCAAACAGCACATTTCCTGCTGAAACACCCAATGCAAAACCTAAAATAATTTCCCTAAACCTAATAGGGGCTTAACCATCCAAGAAAATGTTGATCTGAAAAAAAAACGAGCAGAGATGGCATTCCTACATAAAGCCACTTAACTCCTGCGAACGACATAAAACTCTCAGGAACTGGGTGGTACACACAGTTGCCATACACTTGGGAGCAGGAAGGTGGCTACCTACATGAACAGACCCCTTTCCTTCACCCTATAGCCTGCCCACTCCCAGAAAGGAGTGCACAGCAAAGGAGTAGATTACAATGCTAAATGTCTACAGTCCAAATGCAGATGTCTCTGCAGCAGCCATTTTCCTGATGCTAATCCCACATGGATAGAAGTGCGCAGATTTCAGATGACGAATCCCTGGTGTCCAACCTAATCATTGTCAACAAGACATGTAGGTAATTCAGTGTGGTATTGGATAGTGACTAGCAGTGAACTGTGCCCCTGCAAAGAGTTGTGTCTCAATGAGAACAGAGAAACTGGAGAAGGAAAAAAGCAGCAACCTCCGAAATGATACTCCCAAAGATGAACATCTGTTTCAGACAATTACCTTGTTTTGCGCCCTGAACTTCTGTTAGCCTTTTCTCATGTTCTGTAGTTATGTTCCTGAGATATTTCTGCATATCGTCTTGCCTCCTTTCAACTTCCTCCTGCAACTGGGTCTTTGTGAATAAAAGCAGAAACTGTCAATGTAGCTCACTTCGTGCAGCTTCAAAAGTATAAAAACAAAAATTAGTCTAAAAGATAAATATTCCTCTTCCTGACAGAGGATATTCTAGTCAGCAGTGAACTATTATCCGTGGCTACATTTGTCCTGTTGCTCACCACAATACTCTATTTATTCCATAAAACATGAATGAGGTTTAGGACATGTTCACCTAGGGGCTCAAAAAACACTGATTTATTATACCATGTGTGGTATGATTTACTTTCGTACCTTCACAAATTGCTTCTTAAAAGAAAAACTAAGTGAATAGTGCAAGAGTGAGAGCGAGAGCGAGCAAGAATATGACACCAAAGACAGGAAGTTGGTTAAAGGACATAAAAGTAGTCCTTAATGGATAAATTATTGATAATATAGACATCCAGATGGAGACAATCTGGAGTATAGGGATACCCCATTGTAACATAAACATGTGTACAAAAACTGGGAGCATGCTTCACTGAAGAGCTCTGTTAATGACTTCAAGATATACAGGCAGATAGATTAAAAAGGATGGGGGCTACATTTTGAGGGAAAAAATAAAATGTACACTAAATTGTAAAACTTTTTTTTTTTAAGTACAGTAAAGGAGCAGACTTGGGGGAATTCAGATACACAAGTGGGAGGATAAGCAGTTAAAGCTGTAAAAAGATAAGCATGCGTTCTTGGTTTTATAGGGCTCAAATTTGGTCCCTGCCGATTTTTGGCGCACTCACCCGAGGCGCGCCGATTTCCTGGGATAAAAATGGCACCAAAAAGTTGTCCCCACATTCTGGCCACTCTGTGGCCTCTCCCATGGCTTGGCAATTCAATTAGGGGGCAGAGCTAAGGCCCTGCGCTCCAAAGAGTGCCGGCAGCTCAACGCATGTGCACTGAAGGTTTCGTGCATGTGCAGTAGCTCCTCTGCAGCGTGGGACCCAATGTCCTGCCCCTATCCCAGGCCGAGTGGCATCACGACGCACACCGGGCTGCTGCACACCATAGAGTCCCGCACTTATCCCCGGCTGAGTGGTCTCCCGCACTGGCTTCCCGGGCCGAGGTAGGACTGGAGTTTTATTTTTTTATTTATTGATGGTTGTGCTTTGTTTAGTGAGGAGAGTTTTGATTTTGGGCTGGGGGGGGGGGGGCGGGGTGTTTTGATATAGGTGGGGGGGGGGGGGGGGGGGGGGAAAAGAGTTTTGATTGGGGGAGGGGGGGATAACTGTTTTTATTTCGATTTTTGAAAAAACTATGTAAATATGTTTTGTCTATTTACTTCTTTTATTTTTGTAGTTTAAGCTTCCATGAATGCTTCTGTTGTATAGTAAATTAACTTTGCGAAGTTTGTCATATGTCCTGTATAGCTGTTTGATCCTATTCACATTCTTTAGTCAAGTCATTAAGGGCCCAAGTTTCCACACGAAAAAAAACGGGCGCCCCTCCGAGCTGGGCGCCCGTTTTTCACGCCTAAAACGGCGCCTAAAAAAAAAAATCGCGATTCTGGAGCGCTTTGCAGCTCCTTGTCTGCCTGGCGCGGCGCCCAGGGGGCGGAGCTTACACTCGCGCCGATATTGTAAGTGGGAGGGGGCGGGTACTATTTAAATTAGTTTTTTTCCTGCCGGCAACGCTGCGCGTGCGCGTTGGAGCGTTCGCGCACGCGCAGTGTGAAAAAAACATTGGCACTCGGCCATTTTTGTAGTTCTTTGTAGCTGTTTAATTTTTGAACATTTTTTAATAAAAGCACATTGCCATCAGCACTGAGGCTTCT